>NC_041384.1:182284806-182345649 GCF_002162155.2 Triticum dicoccoides
CATCTAGAGGCAGCATCAATCGGCTTCAGTTAGCAGCAGTAGTGAAGGAATCGCTCGATCGGGTTCAGTTAACA
The DNA here is from genome assembly GCF_002162155.2 of Triticum dicoccoides. Taxonomy (NCBI): domain Eukaryota; kingdom Viridiplantae; phylum Streptophyta; class Magnoliopsida; order Poales; family Poaceae; genus Triticum; species Triticum dicoccoides. The sequence continues at coordinate 182,284,881 of NC_041384.1, forward strand.
GCCATCGATCGATCGCTCGGGTTCAGTAACGCGTAGCCTGCAGTGCAATCGCTCGGGTTCAGTTAGAGCCCAACGTCTCGCTCGGGTTCAGTTAGAGCCCAATGCCTCGCACACACACGTGTATGAGAGAATCGCTCAGCCCCCGACCACCCACCGTAACCGGGGACTCCCTGATATTTTCCGCGCCCTCGCTTCTACCATGGTTTTTTCCATCATGGACGGCCCAAAGAATGTCATGCAGCTGCGTCTCCGGCCCGCCCAGGACGAAAAGCCCATTTTCTGTCATGATTTTTTGTCATAGAAGTAGGACCCCGCCCCATCTATGATGATACTGGGTTTTGTCACAATTATCGTCATAGAAGTGTCATAAGTATGACACAAAAGATTTTCGTTCGGCCCAAAATGTCACGAATGTGTCTTTTTTGTAGTGGTGGTAAGTTGCATGGCAATATATCTCGGAATGGCTATGGAAATGCCATAATAGGTAGGTATGGTGGCTGTTTTGAGGAAGGTATAAGGTGGGTGTATGGTACCGGCGAAAGTTGTGCGGTACTAGAGAGGCTAGCAATGGTGGCAGGGCGAGAGTGCGTATAATCCATGGACTCAACATTAGTCATATGAACTCACATACTTATTGCAAAAATCTGTTAGTTATCAAAACAAAGTACAAGGCGCATGCTCCTAGGGGGGTAGATTGGTAGGAAAATACCATCGCTCGCCCCCGACCGCCACTCATAAGGAAGCCAATCAATAAATAAATCATGCTTTGACTTCATCACATAATGGTTCACCATACGTGCATGCTACGTGAATCACAAACTTTAACACAAGTATCTCTCAAATTCACAACTACTCAACTATCATGACTCTAATATCACCATCTTTATATCTCAAAACAATCATCAAGTATCGAACTTCTCATAGTATTCAATGCACTTTTTATGATAGTTGTATTATACCCATCTTGGATGCCTATCATATTAGGACTAATTTTATAGCCAAAGCAAATTACCATGCTGTTCTATAAGACTCTCAAAATAATATAAGTGATGCATGAGACATCAATAATTTCTATAAAATAAAATCACCACCACGCTCTAAGAAGATATAAGTGAAGCACTAGAGCAAAATTATCTAGCTCAAAAGATATAAGTGAAGCACATAGAGTATTCTAATAAATTCCGATTCATGTGTGTCTCTCCCAAAAGGTGTGTACAGCAAGTATGATTGTGGTAAACTAAAAAGCAAAGACTCAAATCATACAAGACGCTCCAAGCAAAACACATATCAGGTGGTGATAAAAATATAGCCTCAAGTAAAGTTACCGATAGACGAAGACGAAAGAGGGATGCCTTCCGGGGCATCCACAAGCTTAGGCTTTTTGGTTGAACTTAAATTTTACATTGGGGTTCCTTGTTAATCCCCAAGCTTAGGCTCTTGCCACTCCTTATTCCAAAATCCATCAAATCTTTACCCAAAACTTGAAAACATCACAACACAAAACTCAACAGAAAATCCCATGAGCTCCGTTAGTATAAGAAAACAAACCACCACTTCAAGGTACTGTAATGAACTCATTCTTTATTTATATTGGTGTTAAACCTACTGTATTCCCACTTCTCTATGGTTCATACCCCCCGATACTAGCCATAGATTCATCAAAATAAGCAAACAACACACGAAAAACAGAATCGGTCAAAAATAGAACAGTCTATAGTAATATGTAGGTTTCGAATACTTCTGTAACCCCAAAAATTCTGAAATAAATTGGTGGACGTGAGGAGTTTGTCTATTAATCATGTTCAAAAATAATCAACCTAATCTCACTCTCCAGCAAAAAAAATGCAGCAAATCTCGTGAGCGTTAAAGTTTCTGTTTTTTACAGCAAGATCACAAAGACTTCCCCCAAGTCTTCCCAAAGGTTCTACTTGGCACAAACACTAATTAAAAGCATAAAACCACATCTAAACAGAAGCTAGATGAATTATTTATTACTAAATAGGAACAAAAATAAGAAAAAAATAAAATTGGGTTGCCTCCCAACAAGCGCTATCGTTTAACGCCCCTAGCTAGGCATTGACAATTTTAATGATGCTCACATGAAAGACAAGAATTGAAGCGCAAAGAAAGCATCATGAAACACGTGACAAACACATATAAGTCTAGCATACTTCCTATGCATAGGCATCTTATAGGCAAACAAATTATCATAGCAAGCAAAAACTAGCATATGCAAGAAAGTGGAAAGAAACAATAGCAATCTCAACATAACGAGAGGTAATTTTGTAACATGAAAATTTCTACATCCATATTTTCCTCTCTCATAATAATTACATGTTGGATCATAAGCAAATTCGACAAAATAGCTATCACATAAAATATTTTCAACACGGTCCACATGCATGCGAAGTTGACACTCTTCCAAAATAGTGGGATTAACATTAACTAAAGTCATGACCACTCCAAACCCATTTTTATCAAAAAAAATCATGAGATTGAACATTCTCCAAATATGTGGGATCTAAAGTTGACACTCTTCCAAACCCACTTTCAATAATATTGCAAACACTATTATCAATCTTATATTCATCATGGGGTTTAAATAAATTTTCAAGATCAAAAGAAGAATCACCCCAATCAAGATCATTGCAACAAATAGTAGTCATAGCAAAACTAGCATCCCCAAGCTTGAGGTTTTGCATATCATTAGCACAATTGACGTTAATAGAATTTATAATAACATCATTCAATCATGCTTTTCATTGAAGGAACTATCAAGTATGGGTGCAATAGCAACGATCTCATGTTTAACATAAGGAACTATAGCAAATTCATCTTCATAAATATTGGCATCATGGACACAAGAATAGCAAGCATCATGTTCATCAAGGGATATTTCAATCAAATCATCAGAATCATAATTATCTATAGATTCATGTGTATCATTATTTTCTTCCGAAGCAACGGTCATTCTTTCAATAAATTCTTTGACATAGACATTATGAGCATAGTTTTCATAGCAATATTTCAGTATGTTAAAATTTTCAGATTCGTAGAGAGTAATATCATACTTTTCAATCAAAGAAGCAACTTCATAAGCACCCTTAAAAGCAACAAATTCTTCAATTTGTTCGATATCGTAGTAACTATAAACACCCTTTGCATAAGAAGATAAGATTTCATTATCATTAAACTCACATAGGTAGGGGAGGTGTTTTTAGGGTTCTTAGAGCAATAAGTAAAATCATAAATTTCACAAAGATTCCAAGCATAACATAGCAATCTGTTCATTTGATCCCATAAGAGTCTCCCTTTTTAAGACAAACGGTGATGCACAAAATGAGCATGCTCATCTAATGATTTCCCATCAACTAGGCTAGTTGGGTTTCAGCACGAGCGCATAAGGATCGAAGATGATCCAAGTAGAACACTTTAAGTGGATCCATATCAGTAGATTTTTAGCAAGCAAAGATGCAAGCAAATAGAAGGCACATGGAAACACAAACAAATAAACATACGGGAAGAAGGCGAAGAAAAGGCAAAGGTTCTCGAAAATCGTTTTAGAAATGGGGGAGAGGAAAATGAGAGGCAAATGGCAAATAATGTAATGCGAGGGATAAGAGTTTGTGATGGGTACTTGGTATGTCTTGACTTGATGCAACCTCCCCAGCAACGGTGCCAGAAATCCTTCTTGCTACCTTTTGAGCACGCGTTGGTTTTACCTTGAAGAGGAAAGGGTGATGCAGCATAGTAGCGTAAGTATTTCCCTTAGTTTTTGAGAACCAAGGTATCAATCCAGTAGAAGGTAACACGCAAGTCACCTAGTACCTGCACAAACAAATAAGAACCTCGCAACCAATGCGATAAAGGGGTTGCTAATCCCTTCACGGTCACTTATGAAAGTGAGATCTGATAGAGATAATAAGATAAATATTTTTGGTGTTTTTATGATCTAGATTGGAAAATAAAGATTGCAAAATAAACGGTAATAGAAATAGCAAGTTGATACGAAAATAATATGATGGAAGATAGACCCGGGGGCCATAGGTTTCACTAGTGGCTTCTCTCAAGATAGCAAATTCTACGGTGGGTGAACAAATTACTGTCGAGCAATTGATAGAAAAGCGAATAATTATGAGAATATCTAGGCATGATCATGTATATAGGCATCACGTCCGCGACAAGTAGACCGAAATTCTGCATCTACTACTATTACTCCACACATCGACTGTTATCTAGCATGCATCTAGAGTATTAAGTTCGTAAGAACAGAGTAACGCATTAGACAAGATGACATGATGTAGAGGGATAAACTCAAGAAATATGATATAAACCCCATCTTTTTATCCTCGATGGCAACAATACAATACGTGCCTTGCTGCACCTGCTGTCACTGGGAAAGGACACCGCAAGATTGAACCCAAAGCTAAGCACTTCTCCCATTGCAAGAAAGATCAATCTAGTAGGCCAAACCAAACTGATAATTCGAAGAGACTTGCAAAGATATTTAAATCATGCATAAAAGATTTCAGAGAAGAATCAAATATTGTTCATAGATAATCTTGATCATAAACCCACAATTCATCGGATCTCGACAAACACACCGCAAAAAGAATTACATCGAATAGATCTCCAAGAGAATCGAGGAGAACTTTTAATGAGATCCAAAGAGAGAGAAGAAGCCATCTAGCTAATAACTATGGACCCGAAGGTCTATGGTAAACTACTCACACATCATCGGAGAGGCTATGGTGTTGATGTAGAAGCCCTCCGTGATCGATTCCCCCTCCGGCAGAGTGCCGGAAAAGGCCCCAAGATGGGATCTCATGGGTATAGAAGGTTGCGGCAGTAGAAATAAGGTTTCGTGGTGCTCCTGGATGTTTTCGGGGTATATGGGTATATATAGGAGGAAGAAGTATGCCGGTGGAGCTATGAGGGGCCCACGAGGGTGGGGGTGCGCGTACCCCCCTGGGCGCGCCCTCCTGCCTTGTGGCCTCCTTGCTTCTTTCTTGACATCCACTCCAAGTCTCCTGGATCACGTTTATTCCAAAATTAACTCTCCCAAAGGTTTCATTCCGTTTGATATTCCTTTTCTGTGAAACACTAAAATAGGCAAAAAAACAACAATTTGCACTGGGCCTTTGGTCAATAGGTTAGTCCCAAAAATAATATAAGAAGGTATATTAAAGCCCATTAAACATCCAAAACAGATAATATAATAGCATGGAACAATCAAAAATTATAGATACGTTGGAGACGTATCAACAAGCAACTAAAATCTAAACCGTGTTTGATGCATCCTCCATCGCAAACGTTTTGCACCTTTTTTATGGGTTTTTTACACCATCGTTTGTGATTATTGCATCGCACACAGTTTTGTCGAAGGGTCTCTAATCGTAGTGTCGCATTAGCAGCATCCTGCAGTAGTGCAAGGTCCTCTCCTTGGAAGAACTCCCGAACCACAGCATCGTCCTTGGTCTTGAACTCCCACATTGGGAGGCCTCGGGATTGAAGTGGTAGGATCCGACGATGGGGCATCACATGGACTATGTCCACTAGATTCATGCCCTCGATGACGACAGCATTGAGCATCCGTTGAAGCACCTTCACTTCCTTTGGGTTTCCCAAGTCGAGATTGTGGTTTGTCCAAGATACCTGCCTCTTTAGCGGTTCCGCCAAAAAATGAGGGGACCCTTCCTGGGCCCCTGTCGAGGGGTATGCTGCATAAAAGCACTTATGTTGCCAGAGCTTCACTGTTTGATGAAAGTGCCCTCATGTTGGCTAATAGTCACCCAGCCACACTCTGCAAGCTAGATGCCGCTGTTGTGCGGCTTAACGCCGAACACCTTCGGCCAAAGTCCAAAGTGGGGCTCAACTTGAAGGAAGGCCTCACAAAAAATTATGAAGCTGGCAATATTGACGATGGAGTTTGGGGTTAAATGATGGAAATCAAGCCCATAGTAAAACCAGAGTCCCCGAACGAAAGGATGGAGAAGAGAACCCAGGCCTCGGATGAGGTGGGGAACGAAAAACACCCGCTCTTATTTGAGGGGAGTGGGGATGGCAGAAGACAAGCGATTAATGCCCGCCTCTATAGGAGACCAGCACACAACTTCGCTGAAGAGGTATCCATCGGCCTGGAGCTTCACAATGGTACCAGCGGTGACAGTAGAGCACAACCATTGACCCCCTCTGTTGGTGGCCTCGACCGCGGAATCTCTCCCTTCACTGGTGCGCATTGGTCTGATACGTCTCCAACGTATCTATAATTGTTGATTGTTCCATACTATTATATTATCTGTTTTGGATGTTTAATGGGCTTTAATTGACCTTTTTATATTATTTTTGGGACTAACCTACTAACCAAAGACCCAGTGCAAATTGTTGTTTTTTGCCTATTTCAGTGTTCTGCAGAAAAGGAATATCAAACGGAATCCAAACGGAATGAAACCTTCGGGAGAGTTATTTTTGAAACAAACATGATCCAGGAGACTTGGAGTGGACGTCAAGAAAGAAGCGAGGAATCCATGAGGCAGGGAGGCGCGCCCCCCACCCTCGTGGGCCCCTCGCAGCTCCACCGACGTACTTATTCCTCTTATGTGTACCCATATACCCCAAAAACATCCAGGAGCACCACGAAACCCTATTTCCACCGCCGCAACCTTCCGGACCCATGAGATCCCATCTTGGGGCCTTTTCTGGCGCTCTGCCGGAGGGAGAATCGATCACGGAGGGCTTCTACATCAACACCATAGCCTCTTCGATGATATGTGAGTAGTTTACCACAGACCTTCGAGTCCATAGTTATTAGTTAGATGGCTTCTTCTCTCTCTTCGGATCTCAATACAAAGTTCTCCTCGATTCTCTTGGAGATCTATTCTATGTAATTCTTTTTGCAGTGTGTTTGTCGAGATCCAATGAATTGTGGGTTTATGATCAAGATTATCTATGAACAATATTTGATTCTTCTCTGAAATCTTTTATGCATGATTTAAATATCTTTGCAAGGCTCTTCGAGTTATCAGTTTGGTTTGGCCTACTAGATTGATCGTTCTTGCAATGGGAGAAGTGCTTAGCTTTGGGTTCAATCTTGCGGTGTCCTTCCCAGTGACAGCAGGGGCAGCAACGCATGTATTGTATTGTTGCCATCGAGGATAAAAAGATGGGGTTTATATCATATTACTTGAGTTTATCCCTCTACATCATGTCATCTTGCCTAATGTGTTACTCTGTTCTTATGACCTTAATACTTTAGATGCATGCTGGATAGCGGTTGATGTGTGGAGTAATAGTAGTAGATGCAGAACCGTTTTGGTCTACTTGTCGCGGATGTGATGCCTATATACATGATCATGCCTATATATTCTCATAAGTATTCGCTTTTCTATGAATTGCTCGACAGTAATTTGTTCACCCACCATAGAATTTGCTATCTTGAGAGAAGCCACTAGTGTTGGGGATATTACTATTAAATATAAACCGGCCATGAGGGGCCGGGTTATGCCCACCAGGAGTTAGTCATGTTCGAAGCCCATGCAGGCAAGGGATATGGCGCTTTAAAGAGGAGATCTACATGAAGGCCCAGGGCCCAAAGGCGGATTAGGGCCCGTAGATATAAACCGCCATATGATATGTAACTTATGTTGTAAGGCAACAAAAGGTAGAAACCAAGCCGGGCACGTTTATGAGCCGGCCTCGGGATTCTGTAAACCGCCAGGCGTCAACCTATGTATATAAAGGGACGACCCGGTGGCGGTTTAGGGACAGGCAAGAAACGATAACTCGAGAGCCAGGCAAAGCGGATTCGCTCTCTGGTCATCGTAACCCAAGCAATTCCATCGCAACTGCACGTAGGCTTTTACCATCGTCGTAAGGGGCTGAACCAGTATAATTCCTCGTGTCCCTTATCCGCTTTAACCCCTTCAAGTTAGCCCGTTGTGATGGTTCCACGACTAAGTCCTTTCACGAGGACATCTGTCGTGACAAAACCACGACAGTTGGCGCCCACCATGGGGCTATTGCACGATGGTTTTGAGTTCTTGAAGGGCATCTTAGAAGGACTCAAGGGATACGTTGTGGGTCGGATGACCAAGAGTCATCGCGGCAAGCTCTACATCGATGACGCAGGCTGGGGCCCCGAGGCCGGCTCGATCGAGTACGGGTACCGGGTCCCCTTTAGCGGAATACACGTCTTCATTGGCAAGATCGGTGAATCGGGCCCTGAGCCGGACATCTGCACTAGCATCATCGAGACGGGTCAGCGTGCAAGACCTTCCCGCGTTCAGCCTGCCGTGAAGCGTGCCTTCGTAGGAGTCATCCAGGGAGCGGAATCTAAGGATAGATCGGTATCTGGTGGCGAAACCGTCATCTACTCTGATGATGAGTCTTCAACCGGAGAGACCAAGTCGCTATATCAGCTGCATGATGGCCGGGTCAGTGGTGGTTCTGATGGCGACAGTATTCCAAACCTCCTTGAACCACCGAGCCGAGTTGCGATCTTCATGGCTGGTACACAATCGGTGCAGCATTCTTCTACCGCCGCAGCGGTGATGTCCAGTTCAGTGGCGGCAACACCAACCGGGGCAGGAGGCTCTGCTCCACCGCCAACTCAGGCTTCGTCCGATTTATTTGACACTTTGGCAACGTTGCTAGCAGCTGAGGCTGACGCGGCAAACCAGGATCAGCATAACATGGAAATTGCAAAGGTGAAGGATCAGATAGCTCAAGCTAAGGCAGATCTGGCAGCGGAGAACACCAGGATGGCCGCTGAGCGGGCCGGATTAGAGGCACAGGCCTATCAACTTATGCTGGATCAGAGTGCGTCAGATGATGTCATGAGGAGAAGATACCGGTCTCACCTGCCGCCGGTTTACGAGGGAAGGAACCTCTTTAACATGCCAGGAGCAGGCGCTGTCGGCGTTCTGGGAACGGGGGTCCCCAGACTTGCCTGCCTGCGGCCTGCGGCGTGGCTCAAAGGGGGCCCAGCACGGCCCGTCTTCATCAACACAGACCCAAGACCCTCGCGAGGGGCCAAGCCTCGTGGGGCAGACGACACGGAGCTTCCTCAGGCACGGCCTCATCAGGCTGGCTCGCGAGGAGGCGGAGAGATCAACGCGGGGTACCTCACGAGGTGCCCATGACGCAAGCCATGACGACCAAGGGCGCCAGGCGGGCGCCAGCCCGCGCAGTGTCCTCCTTTCCACTTTGGTGCAAAGGGAGCAAGCGCAGGCGAGAGCATCAAGCAAAGGCACCTGTTTCGGTGCAACGAGACCAAGACCAGTCCAATGGCAGGGAGGAAGTCATTGTGGAGCCCAAGCCAGCGTCACCACCAGAGCCTTTGGCAGGCGAGGACCAACTTTAGTCAGGATAAGTGTACCAGATGTTCCCCTTCAAAATGGCCAATTGTTGGCGCCCTTCCCTCTCAATATTTGGGGAAGAGGCCCAGGGCCTTTGCCTATAAATAGGACTAGCCACCCCCAAGGTAGCAAGAGGGGGAAAATCGGAGAAGAGAGAGAGAGAGAAGGGTGACTGAACTCCTCCTAGCAGTTCATCCCCCAAGCCAAGAACAGACCCTCGCGAGGCTGTTCTTCCTTGTATTGCTCATCATCATCAGCCCAAGAGGCAATCCACCACACCACACACTGGAGTAGGGTATTACACCACAATGGTGGCCCGAACCAGTATAAACCCTGTGTCTCTTGTGTTGTTCTTTCCATAGCTTAGATCTTAGCGAGGCGGAGGGGTGCAGGTAGGTAGAAGCAGAAATCTCCGCGCGCACCCCAGCGTTCGAACCTCAAGGGTCTGCCGGAACCCGAAATCCGACATTTGGCGCGCCAGGTAGGGGTGCGCCGGAATTCGTCTTCCACCACCCCGTTCTCCGACCATCGCGTCCATGTCTGACGCTCGTCGGGCCTACGTCGAGCGCCGGGCCGCTCTCGCTTCCCGCGTCGCCCAGACGGCTCCTGTCGGCGGGCGTCCTCGCCGTTCCCCGTCACCTGCCGTCAACGCCGCCACCGGCCCGGCGGGGGACGAGTAGCAAGCATCGTCTCAGCATCCATCCGTGCGGCAAGACGGCCGCACCGCTACTCCCTCGCTCACCCCAGCTGGTTCTTCGTCCCGCGCTCTCCGCGCACCCATGGAGGCTCGAGCTGTGCTCATCGCGGCAAACAAGCTCCTGCGCTACCGTCCCGTCGACAACGTCTACGAAGAATGGCTCGACCGCGTCGCCGAGCTCGTCTGCGCCGTCCGTTCCGTTGCACCGCACCCCGCCCCGCGCGGGCGACGAAGCTCCGGCGGCGCCCCGGCCGCCTCCTCCTCAAGATTGCGCCATGGCTCCAAGGCGCGTGGCCCCTGGGCGGAACCCGCTTCGTCAGGTGCCAGCGCGGCAAGAGCAGAGCTGCCTAGAAGTCCCTCGCCCGCAAGAAGCTGCCCGGGCACTCCTTGCTCCAGCACGTCGCGACCATGCTCCTGCTCCCGCGCGTCAAGACCCGCGCTGCTCCCAGCTGCAGCCCGTGGGGACATGCAAGACCAAGCTCTCCGTCACCCAAGGCCTCCCGTGACCATAGCAGGCTGTCGTGCCTTCACCACCGAGCTATGTAGCATCGCGTGGCCCGGCAAGTTCAAGCCAGACCTGCCTCCTCGTTACGACGCCACGGCCGACCCTGCGGAGTTCCTCCAGCTCTATGAGCTGGGCATCGAAGCTGCCGACGGAGACGAGAAGGTCATGGCGAACTGGTTTCCCATGGCGCTCAAGGACGGGGCCCGCACCTGGCTCCTGAACCTGGCTCCAGGCACGATATCCTCCTGGGACGAGATGCACACTCGCTTCATCGCCAACTTCCAAGGTACTCGCGACCGGCCACCCGCCGTGAGCGACATGCGCCGCATCAAGCAACAGCCCGGAGAGACCCTGCAGAAGTACATCTAGCGCTTCCACAACGCACGCCTCAAGATTCCCAAGGTGACCGAGGAGGCCATCATCTCAGCCTTCTCCGACGGCATGCGCGATGTCAAGATGAAGGAGGAGCTGGCGATGCATGAAGACCTGTGCACTTCCTTGGAGTTGTTCAACTTGGCAACCAAGTGCGCCAGGGCTGAGGAAGGGCGTCTCTCCCTCCTCGAGCTTCCTGCCGCAGACCCAGAAGAGAAGAAGCCCAAGCCAAGGATGTGAAGCGCAAGGGGGATGTCGTGCTCGCGGCAGAACCAGACACCAAGCGGGGCAGAGATCAGCCCGAACCTTCCAAGGCAGTCGGTACTGTGTGTACCACGACCTCCACACCCACAACACCAACGAATGTCAAGAGCTCCGAGCCGTGCGAGAAGTAAGGATCGGCCGTCGCCCCGACAGCGGTGACCGGGGCTACGGTCGAGGAGGAGTAAGGAACGCAGGACACTGGGAAGACCGCTGCCCGCGCCAGGGGTGGCGCGATCGACCTCGCGAGGATCGCTGGCAAGACCCGCCTCGCGAGGGAGACTGGAGGGATCAGCCTCGCGAGGATCGCCCGCAAGGCAACGTAGGCCTCCCTCTGCTGCCACCGCAGCCAAGGAGGGACGAGCACCGCCATCAGGACGAGGGGGCTGGGGGCTTCCAGGAGCCGCACGCGATCGCCTGCATCCTGGGCGGGGCTCAAGCCCCAGCCTCTCAACGCATCTTCAAGCAGTTCGCCCGCGAAGTGAATGCAGTCCTCCCCAAGCTCGAAGCCTCGCGCCCTCTCAGGTGGTCGGCGTGCGCCATCACGTTCAGCTCAGCAGATCAGCTCAAGTGTGCGGCCACAGCCGGAGTCCTCCCGATGCTTTGTTCCCCAATCATCAGCAACGTGGTGGTCACCAGGACCCTCATCGATGGCGGGGAAGGGCTCAACGTCCTGTCCGTGGAAACATTCAACAATCTCCAAGTGCCCTACACCCAGCTTCAGCCAACCAAGCCTTTCTCCGGAGTCACCGACGGCTCCACGGTCCCGATTGGGTAGGTCCGCCTCCCTGTCACCTTCGGGGCACGCGACAACTACCGCACCGAGCTCATCGACTTCGACGTCGCTCACATTCACCTATCGTACAACGCCATCCTTGGGTACCCCGCGCTGGCCAAGTTCATGGCCGTAACTCACCACGGCTACAACGTCCTCAAGATGCCAGGAAGTGGCGGAGTCATCACGGTGCCCTGTGAAGAGAAGGACGCAGTGTGTTCCCTGGAACGAGCCTTTCAGGCCGCATCACTGGAAGACCCGGATTGCGGAAGCAGGAGGCTTCCCGAGACCGCCCCCAAGAAGAAGAAGACATCGTCCGGCCCGGCCCCTCAGGGCACGCGCCTGCCCAGGGGGAACCTCCTTCCATCGCATAGGAAAGCGCGCCCGGCGCCCTCCTCAGGAAGGGCTCGGGGGCTCTCCCCTGGAGGGCCACCGACCTGGCTAAGGTCACGAGGGAGGCGCTTGGGCACCACATGGAGGCGTGTTTCAAAGCACGTTTCCCTCAAGAAGGAGTAAGGAAAGGAGGGCCGGACCCTCGGGAGTTCGTCAGCAAGGCCATTCAAGAGCTACAGGAGTCAAGAGTCATGAGAGGCGGCCGCCGCCTACCAGCTGTGGCTCCCCATCCAGGCGAGGATGGTGGGCTGCGCGTCTGCATCGACATACCAGGGCTCAATCGAGTCACCTCTCTAGAGCGCCTCTGGCCCTCGCGAGTGGGGCGCTGCAAAGGTCCACCCCACAGCTACACTCGCATGCCTTACGGCTTGCCGAATGCGGCTGCCACGTACCAGCGCCTCATGAATGGCATCATGGAGGCTCAAGAGGCCAGGCGTTCCGCAGCCCTGGCGGATATGGACATGGTCCGCGAGGAGCCACCAGCGCCTCCGGAGCCTCCCGAGGCCCCTGGGCCTGGGGGCTCGTGAGGATCAGCTTCCGCAGCCCATCGAGTCAGCTACACCAACACTCCTTCGTCCCCAACATCATTAGGTGACATCTTTCAAGTTTCATTTCCAGCTGGGAGCGCCCCCCCCCCCAGGGCTGCATTATTCCCAGGCCGCATGGGTCCATCCCTGCGGCATGTATCCCTTTTATTTCATGTTGTTAGCTTACCTTGCTGGGGGCGCCCCACGGGCTGCATCATCCCCCAAGTCGCTCGGGCCAGACCCAGCAGCATGTATCCCTTTTGCGTTTATTTCCTGCTATGCGTTCGACCCACCATGCTTGATTATTTGATGCCTGTCCATGGCACCTCTTCTTCTCCATGCCGACCACTTGCACGTTAAAGGGGGGGTACCTAAGCATCGCGACTCAGGGCTCTTACTGGCTCTCCAGTCCTCACCCTCTGGCCTTGTCCACGGCATCACGACCTGGCATACCAGCGACGGTTGAGACCAGCTCGAGGGCCGGGACCCGAGGACGTAGAGTGCCGGCATCTAACCAAATTTGCAGGGACACATCACAAGATAAGGCCCAGTGCCAGGCGCAACCCGCCTAGAGGTAGGGCCCCGTGAGTCCCGCGCTGGCTCACGGGTGCCCAGATACACCTCACCAGGCCCTACCGTGCCAGCCATGTGTCAGGGCAAGGCTGTACATGCCCCGGGGGCTCCTCCCGGAGGGGAGCCCCCTCCCACGTACCAGTGGAAGCACCATGCTCCGCGTTGGCTGATGACACTGCCGAGGAGCAGCTATGCCCGTACACATACGGAAGCGCTATGCTCCGCACTGGTGATAAACAACTAAGGGCGGCCCCCGGGCCGCATCAACCTCAGGGAGCCCAGAGCTCAGTGTCTAGCCTTATCGTAACGCCTCCCCTCAGGAGTGCCGCACGAGGGGGCTGGGCACGGGGGCTACGCCTGGGTCATGCCCAGACGCACGCCACCCAGCCAGGCCCCCCCGGGCCTGGTTCATCGCGCGTCTCTCCCCGAGTGGAGCCAAGGTACGATGGCCATTTGAGCGTCAAGGGGGACTCCTGAGCATCGCGACTCAGGAGCCTAACTGGTCACATAGCCCCTCACTCCTTAGTTCCGAAAGGCTAACGGTGGTTGAGGTATGCGCTCGGCCGGGCCCTGCAGACGTAGAATGGTAGATCCACCCACATCACACCTCCCTACTTGCTGTTCGTGCGCCAAGGGGGACTCCTGAGCATCGTGACTCAGGAGCCTAACTTGTCATGTAGCCCCTCACTCCTTGGTCCCGTCCTGGTTTCCGGTCGAGGCTAACGGCGGCTGAGGTATGCGCGGGGCCGGGCTTTGCCCGCGTAGAACATAAGCAAGTAGGAGGGAAAAGCGTAAATTTCAAGGAATTCAAAAGCAAATATTACAGTCCACACTGTTATCTCAATGCCAAACGCAAGTTTAAACGCCTCCCCGAGGCATGATACATGTGCAGGAATTAAAGGCAGGACAGGAGCCACAACGGAGTCACTTGTCGGCGGTGGAGCAGCGCGGAGTGGGTTCGCCTCATGGAGCAGCGGGGTCGGCAGCGCCTTGCTTCGGCTTGGTGCTGAAGGCCCGGAACTTCCCCAGCAGAGCCTCCGCGCGACCCTTCACGGCCTCGGCAGCGGCAGCGGCATGCTCGCCGCTTACTGGCTCCAGCAGGCTGTCGAGGTCGACGCTGGGATCGCGAAGGTAGATGTGGGTGAGGACCCGCGTCAGCGCTGCAGAAGACAGGACACGCGCCTCGGCCTCGGCCGTGGGGCCAAGGCCAAGGGCGACATCTTCAAGAGAGCGAACCAGGGAGGGAAGCAGCTTGGCGGGGCCATCCTCGGCGCCGGCCAGCGGGCTCTCCAGGCCGCTGTCGTAAAGCATCCTCAGCGAGGAGCGAGCCTTCGCCTCCATTTCCACGAAGGCCACGCGGTCCTCGGCAAGAACCTGGGCCTTGCCGTCCAGCTCGACCTTCCTCGCCCCCAGCTCCTGCTCCAGCGCGCCTAGGCGGTTGCGGCGCTTCCTGAGCTTGGCCTCCCGGCCCTCGATGGCCGCCTCGCGAGCCTTCACACCTTCTTCCTGCTCTTGGCGAAGGCGGACCTCTTTCGCGAGCTGGTCCCGCAGGCCTTGCAGCTCGTCCTCCAGCGCCTTGCAGCGACCACGGACGTCGACCACCTCCCCCAGGGCTATGTCGCGAGCAGCCTTCGCCTCAAGGACGGCCTGCCTCTCCTCATCGCAAGCCGTCGAGGCTTGGACCAGCGCCGCCGAATCGAAGCGTCGGAGCGAATCCATCCTGAAGCCAGCTCCAAGCGCCCGGCCACCAAGCGAGGGTCGGCACCAAGAAGATCCTGCCGCAGCCTGTCCAGCTCAGCAATAGCACGATCCAGAATAGCAGGAGGAGTCGGAGAGACAGCAGTCGGTGGAGTAGGAGGAGAAGGCGGCAGCGCGACCACAGCATCCTGAGGCGGAACTTGCTGCGCCCCAACGGCTGAAGTGGCGGCAGCAGGCAAAGGCACCTCGGGAGTCACTTGGGCCATGGGGGCTGAGCTCGCCCCAGTCGGCTCAGCCAGGCCTCGCGAGGATGACCGGGCAGGAGAATCCCGTGCGTTGCGGTCACCTTCCTTCGCGGGCAGAGGCGCTGCCATGGATGGAACCTCAGGAGCTCCCTTCGGATTCTTTGCTGCACGCGCCAGCCTATGCAAGAGATGCGGACGTCAAGCCTCAGAAGCAGAACAAGAAATAAAGACAAGAATCAAGCGCTTACGGGTCGTCGCCAGTAAGCTCAAGCGGCCTCCGGCCAAATTTGAAGCGTGAAAGCCGGCTGGAAGGGTCAACCTCGGGAAGCTTGGAAGCGAAGGCGCGTCTGCAGTCCGCCTCGGGGCCGGGGCAGACCCACGGGAGATCAGCCCGGTCCTGTCCTTCTTCGGGATCGGGGGCAAGCTCCCGCCGTCCTGCTCATCATCATCCTCGTCTTCATCGCTCGGAGAGAGGCGGAGAACGCGGGACCTACGCCGGGGGAGGGGAGCCCTCGACTCTCCGCCAGTCACCTCGGAGTCAGGCCCTTTTTCCCGCTCCCCTCCTTCCTCCTCTTTGCTGGAGTCGTCGGAGGACACGTCCACCGATTCCCCGGGAGTCTCCATGGGCACGGGCCCGTCCCCGTTGAAGACGGGCATGGACTCCACTACCTGCTCCCAGTCGTCGCGGAGGAACAAGGGCGTAGGAGCGCCCTCCAACCTCGCCACATCGCCCCCGACCAGAGATTGGAGGACCGCAGCCAGATCTCCGTTGGCCAAGGCCGCGGGGCTCGGATGGGGCCTCCACATTGGAAGTGAGTACTGCCGAAGCGGAGCCAGCTGGTGCTCCAGGAATTCCCGTAGCAGCGACACGCCGGTCAGCTTCACCGCCGCCATGTTGGCCGGCCTCAGATCCGCGTCCATCTTCTCCAACACCAGCTTCGCACGGGGGTCCGCAAGCTCCGCTCGACCCCAATCGCTGGAGCTCGTGGGTTGCTCCGTGGGCAAGATCAGCCAAGGGTGGATACGCCCAGCATCTGCCAAGACCCACTTGCTCCTGAAGCCCTCAATCCTTTTCCCGGGGTTTGAAATGGCAATGGCGCCACCGTACGCGATGAAGCTCGCGCACGCGGAAGCACGACCGCGAGAGGTCCGGAGGTAGAAGTAGTGGCGCAGCAGGCCACCGAGGGCTGCTCCCCTACGTGAGCCTCGTAGTAATAGGCGAAGATTGCTAGGAGAAGGACGGAGTTGGGGTGGAGATGCAGAGCTTGTAGCTTATAATGGCGGAGGAAAGAGAAGAAGAAGTCGGAGAAGGGAGGCACCAGGCCAGCAGCAATGGCGCTTACAAAGAACGGATAGAAGGTGCTCCCTTGGCCCTCAGGGGTGGCAGAGCCGGCCTTGAACACCTTCGCCCCTTCGATGCCCTGCGCCGCCGCCATCCGGCGCAACCGGGCAAGGCTCGCTTCCGACACATTCGGCGAGTCCAGGGCAGACGAGTACCAAGCTCCGGCCGGGGACTGACGAGGCACCATGGCTTCCTAGGTCACGCGATCGGAGTAGATCTGGAAATTTTGGAGGAAGGAAGGAGAGGCGCAAGAAAGGGGATCTGAGCAGCAACCGGAGAAAGCAAAAAAGCAAAGCCTAGGCAGATGCCGCTCCTTTATCAACTCGCGCGGTTGTGGAGACGCCCACGTCCAGTCAACCGCCACGCGGCACCCAAGGCCGCAGGCTGTTAGGGCCCGCGGCGCTTCGCCCTTGCCCTTTCGCCTCCCTGCACGGCCAAGTCCGGGCGCGCCTTGGGCCCGGGGGCTACTGTCGGTGTTCTAGGAACGGGGGTCCCCAGACTTGCCTGCCTGCGGCCTGCAGCGTGGCTCAAAGGGGGCCCAGCACGGCCCGTCTTCATCAACACAGACCCAAGACCCTCGCGAGGGGCCAAGCCTCGCGGGGCGGACGACACGGAGCTTCCTCAGGCACGGCCTCATTAGGCTGGCTCGCGAGGAGGCGGAGAGATCAAGGCGGGGTACCTCACGAGGTGCCCGTGACGCAAGCCATGACGACCAAGGGCGCCAGGCGAGCGCCAGCCCGTGCAGTGTCCTCCTTTCCTCTTTGGTGCAAAGGGAGCAAGCGCAGGCGAGAGCATCGAGCAAAGGCACCCGTTTCGGTGCAACGAGACCAAGACCAGTCCAACGGCAGGGAGGAAGTCATTGTGGAGCCCAAGCCAGCGTCACCACCAGAGCCTTTGGCAGGCGAGGACCAACTTTAGACAGGATAAGTGTACCAGATGTTCCCCTTCAAAATGGCCAATTGTTGGCACCCTTCCCGCTCAATATTTGGGGAAGAGGCCCAGGGCCTTTGCCTATAAATAGGACTAGCCACCCCCAGGATAGCAAGAGGGGGGAAATCGGAGAAGAGAGAGAGAGAGAAGGGTGACTGAACTCCTCCTAGCAGTTCATCCCCCCAGCCAAGAACAGACCCTCGCGAGGCTGTTCTTCCTTGTATTGCTCATCATCATCAGCCCAAGAGGCAATCCACCACACCACACACTGGAGTAGGGTATTACACCACAACGGTGGCCCGAACCAGTATAAACCCTGTGTCTCTTGTGCTGTTCTTTCCATAGCTTAGATCTTAGCGAGGCGGAGGGGTGCAGGTACGTAGAAGGCGAAATCTCCGCACGCACCCCAGTGTTCGAACCTCAAGGGTCTGCCAGAACCCGAAATCTGACAGGCGCCAGCAACCAGCCAGTGGTAAACCGGGCGGAGGCCCCTGGAACAGGGGTGCCGATTCAGCCGCGCGCGATGGATCCGCCTCGTTAGAACAATGTCTCATCACAACATGTCCCAACGCCTCCGGGTCATTACTCTAACCCGTTGGATAACATCGTTGCCGCAGCTTCACGGTTGGGAGCTCTCTCGATGGCGAGTCACTAGTAGCAGTTGAAACATGACGGGCTAGGGAGCTCCTTCAGACACCTTTGACTCAGCAGCAGGCTTATTCACGCAGTCGTGAGAGGATTCATTCCACCCCCTGTCCAAGTCGGAGCTGTAGCAGGCATACTGATGAACCGGCCGTATCAAGCAGTGTGAGAAATCGTAACCCGCCGCGAGGTCAAAACCCGGCGGGCGGCGGTGCTAATGCCCAGGATGTGGTGGATCACGGTAGAGCGCGTCGAGAAGCCGAGTTAGCAGCACAGTACGCGGCCCATCAGCTCACTCCGGTTCGTCCAAATACTTCAGTGGAACTAGGCGTGGTTTTCAATTCTTTGGGGTGTCGTGTCTTTCCCCAGCCATACGTAACATGCGGCTACCCAAGGACTTCAAGGGTCCTCGTAAGGTGCCCAATTACACTGCCGATTTGCCCCCTGAGTCATGGGTTGAGAGTTATGAGATGGAGATGGAGATGCTGGATGTGGATGATGCGGCATGTGCTGAGTACTTCACCATGATGCTGGAAGGGACAGCTCATACTTGGTTAAAAAGCTTACCAGCTAACTCCATTGGACCATGGGCCGAGTTGAAAAGCCGGTTTATCCAGAATTTCAAAGCCACTGCAAACAACCCATGTCAATTGTGGACTTAGCCGCCTGTGTTCAAGAGGAGGGGAGTCCACCACCCATTGGGTAAAGCGAGTCTCAACTATTCTGCATTCATCAGACCGCATCAATGCTGACATGGCTGTCTTAACATTGGAAGGAAATTGTCGGTCTATGCCCTTGAAGCTGAAGCTGGGAAGGCTCAAGCGTCACTGCAACGACATGGCCACGCTTATGGCAGCTCTGGTTAAGTATGTCGATCCAGACAGTACCAAGGACCCTGAGTCTGAGGATGAAAAGACTGGAAAGGGAAATAAGAATGACAGTGCCAAGGGGCAGCAGCATAACCCGGTGGGTCATGGGAACAACGGTAAGCGCAAGGCAGATAATAGCTTGGATTTTGTGGCTAACACCAACACCCAGGATAATGGTCAGCGTCGCAAGGGTAAACCACCACAGCGGGGGTAGAGGTTCAGGTCCCAATCTTGAACGCCTGTTAAATGAACCTTGCCCATAGCACAGGTCGCGAGAGAAGCCAGCTACACACCTTTGGAAGGATTGTTTTATCATGTGGGAGTTTAAAAATTCAAGTTCTTTCCAGTACGACCAGGGACCGCACGGCGGTTCAGGAGGCGGTTCTCATGGGCCGGGTTATGGCGGAGGCAGCTCCGGTTCAGGATTTCAAGGCAATCAAACCGGACATGGCAATCAAGGCAATCAGGGTAACCAGGGCGGTTATAATCATTAGGGAGGTCAGCAGCAGCAAATATTGGGTTATCGGAGTAACCCGAAGCAGTTAAACAGTGGGCAGTATCATGTCTTCACCACTAGCCTATGTAAGCGCGATCAGAAGCTTCATAAAAGGGCAGTGAACTCCGTTGAACCGGTAGTGCCTCGTTATCTGCGTTGGTCTGAACAACCCATCGTGTGGAGTCGAGAGGATCATCCACCCCGGGTTGATAATCCGGGTCATCTGTCCTTAGTGGTGGCACCTCGGGTTGGGGGGTACAAGTTCACCAAGGTACTCATGGACAGAGGGAGCAATATCAATATCCTTTATTATGAAACCTTCCGTCGCATGGGGTTGACGGATAAGAATCTTAAACCGTCGAACACCATCTTTCATGGCGTGGTGCCTGGTAAATCGGTGTACCCAGTTGGTAAGATAGCTCTAGAGGTTGCTTTTGGAGATGATCATGATTCAAGATCAGAAACATTGAATTTTGAAGTGGTAAAAATCAAGAGCCCATATCATACCCTGTTTGGACGGCTGGCTTATGCTAAGTTCATGGCAAGGCCCTGTTATGTTTATCTGCAGCTTAAGATGTCGGGTCATAAGGGGAGCATCATAGTGCGTGGGAGCCAAAAGATTGCTTTGGAATGTGAAGAAGGCGATGCGGCCTACGCTGAGTCGGTTTGTGCAAGAGAGGAGTTGAAGTTTTACAAAGACAATGTTGATCCGGCGGATATGACCTCTCTGGAAAAAAACCAACTACAGAGCATGATCCGGCTTTGAAGTTCAAATCGGCCGAGGAGACTAAGCTGGTTGACTTTGTTCCCGACGATTCATCCAGGCAGTTCAGCATCAGCGCTAACCTGGATCCGAAATAGGAAAGCGCGCTCATCAAGTTCATCCGTGAGAACCGGGACACTTTGCATGGAAACTTTCTGACATGCCAGGTGTACCGAGGGAACTCGCTGAGCACACTCTTAATATAGATCCTAATTTTAAACCGGACAGGCAGTTTCTCTGTCGCTTCAATGAAGAAAAGCACAAGGCTATTGGAGAGGAGGTAGCCAGGCTCTTGGCAATAGGGTTTATTGTGGAGGTCTTTCATCCTAATTGGCTAGCTAATCCGGTACTGGTACTTAAGAAGAACGGCACTTGGTGTATGTGTGTAGACTACACAGATCTGAACAAGGCATGTCCAGCTGATCCCTTTGCTCTCCCTCGTATTGATCAAATCATTGATGCTACGGCGGGTTGTGACCGTTTGTGTTTTCTGGACTCTTATTCCGGTTATCATCAGATCAAAATGGCAGCTAAGGACCAGGAGAAGATAGCTTTCACAACTCCCTTTGGAGCCTTCTGCTATGTATCTATGCCTTTTGGGCTCAAGAGTGCCCAGGCGACTTATCAACATTGTGTATCGAGTTGTCTTCACAATCAGATCGGCCGCAATGTTCATGCTTATATGGATGATATTGTGGTGAAGTCCAGAAAGAAGGAAACATTGATAGATGATTTGAAGGAGACTTTTGATAACCTCTGGGTTTATAAGATGATGCTTAATCCGGCCAAATGTGTCTTTGGTGTACCGCAGGCAAGCTCTTGGGTTTTCTGGTGTCTAACAGGGGCACTGAAGCTAATCTAGAGAAGATCAAAGCTATTATGTCTCTGGCTAAACCAGCGTGTATTAACGATGTTCAGCGTCTGGCGGGCCGTATTGTAGCATTAAGCCGGTTTATCAGTCGGTTAGGGGAGAAGGCCATCCCTTTGTATCAGATGCCGAAGAAGAAGGATGACTTTGTTTGGAGTGAGGCTACCAATGAAGCGTTTGAGAGTCTAAAGCGGCAACTAGCTGAGCCGCCTGTCCTTGTTGCTCCTGTTGATAAAGAGCCTTTGTTGTTGTATGTGGTAGCTAATGCCCGGTGTCGGTGTCAAAACCGGCGGATCTCGGGTAGGGGGTCCCGAACTGTGCGTCTAGGCCAGATGGTAACAGGAGGCAGGGGACACGATGCTTTACCCAGGTTCGGGCCCTCTTGATGGAGGTAAAACACTACGTCCTGCTTGATTAATATTGATGATATGGGTAGTACAAGAGTAGATATACCACGAGATCAGAGAGGCTAAACCCTAGAAGCTAGCCTATGGTATGATTGTATGTTGTGATTGTTGTCCTACGGACTAAAACCCTTCGGTTTATATAGACACTGGAGAGGGTTAGGGTTACACAAGGTCAGTTACAAAGCAGGAAATATCCATATCCGTATTGCCTAGCTTGCCTTCCACGCCAAGTAGAGTCCCATCCGGACACGGGACGAAGTCTTCAATCTTGTATCTTCATAGTCTAACATTCCGGACAAAAGAGATAGTCCGGCTATTCGGAGACCCCCTAATCCAGGACTCCCTCAGTAGCCCCTGAACCAGGCTTCAATGACGATGAGTCCTACGCGCAGTATTGCCTTCGGCATTGCAAGGCGGGTTCCTTCTCCGAATACATCACAGAAGAATTTGAATACGAGGATAGTGTCCGACCCTGCAAAATAAGTTCCACATACCGTCGTAGAGAGAATAATATTTTCGCAAATCCAATTTGCTGACCTGTTTTGGCAGCATGACGTTGTGTCATGGCCCGGCGATTATTCGAACCATTTTTCTTCAATCAGCTCCACACATAACGCGAGGCGGTTTCTTGACACGTCTTGTCGAAGCGGAGTCATGTTCCCCCAATTACGGGATTCTCATTAATGCGGTCGTGGGTAACCCAACTGTGTCTAGGACTCCTAGATTATAGGCAAGTCCTAAACGTCTACGGAGAGGACGCTTGATATTCACCCTCTTTATAAAGGGACAAGGTTTTCGCTTTTTCCCTCGTGCTCAATCGAACCCTTCCCCCGCCTCGAGTTCTAACACCCAAAGCCCAGGTTAGGTGATCCGGATCTTCAATCATGTCCAGATCCAGCCTTCAAGGCCGATGGATGCCCTCCTCCATGACGGAAGAGGACATCAAGAAGTTGAGGGAGGCCAGATACCTGACCGCCGAGGTTTCGCATCGGCTTCCTGCTCGAGGGCAGGTCGTCCCTACTCCCGAACCTAACGAGAACGTCGTGTTCGTCTCCCACTTCCTTCGAGGCCTAGGCCTCACTCTGGATCCCTTCGTCAGGGGTTTGATGTTCTATTACGGGCTAGATTTCCATGATCTAGCTCTGGACTCCTTTCTCCACATCTCGACATTTATTGTCGTGTGTGAGGCCTTCCTCTGCATTACCCCTCACTTCGGCTTGTGGCTCAAGACCTTTGAAGTGAAGCCGAAGATGATCGAGGGGCAACATGCAGCGTGCGGAGGTGCATCAATAGGCAAGATGGTAGGAGCTCCATGGCCGAAAGGTTCCTTTCCAGAGGTGTCTGAATTATGGCAGCGGGAGTGGTTTTACGTCACAGCTCCCAGAAGTGCCAAGTGGGTGGCTGCCCCCGCTTTCCGCTCGGGCCCCCACCACAACTGATGTCATGGATTAGCAGAGGTCTGAGCTGGGGTCCAGCCAAGGACGTGCCTATATTGCAAAGCCGCATCCGAGATCTCTTCGAGGGAGATTTTAATTTGGTTGCGGTAATACAAGTTATGCTGGCTCGTCAAGTCCAGCCTTGCAAACGCCGGCCCCTTCGCTTGTGGGAGTTCAACCCAGAGGGACCGCGTGCCATTCAAAGTTTCCTCGGCCTGACGCACAAGGAGAAGTACAAGTCATTCTTCAGACCTCAAGTAGAGTGTCCGGATATTACCGAGGACGTGGGCCTGAGCAGTAACCGCGCTACCGAACAAGTAAGAAATCCTCTAGCCGAACACACTATCTTTTACTCGTCATGAAGTTATTTTCGAGAGTTCGCTTTTTGACCAGGACTGGCTAACAAAGGCGAAGATGATTCGGTGTTTGGCCCCCCTCCCTGAGGGTTTGGAAAATCCGGTATTGGAAAAGATGCTCGAGGTCGCACCTTGCCCGAAGCCCTTGAAGGAAGACACGAGGGGATAATACGGGCAGACGCGGGCCCCCATCGCTGCCCGTTCCAACCAAGGGAATGAGCATCTCCATGAAGGAGGATAACCGGGGGAGGAAAAGGACTGCTTCCGAGGATTCAGAAGCCGAAGCCTCCAAATGGGAGAAGAAGTCTCCCATAGAGGGTCCTGCCTTGGGGGTGTTTTTGCTGCACAAAGTCCGCGGGGGGATCAGCCCTCCAACGAGTCGTAAGTGATCCAAAATACTTTAATTGTAAAGGTATGCTATCTTTTTTTCTGAGAAAATAACCACCGCATATATCTTGCAGTTCGGGCCTTAGCCCTTCTCAGCTGAGCTCGTGTTTGGGGGATCTTCTTCCAGAGATGATGGAGAGCGAAACGCCTCCCCCGGACTCCTCCGCTCAAGAAGCGGGCGTCCCCGAAGTGTCGTCACGGAGGGCCTCTCCGGATCCGGTGAGGCCAGAAGATAATCCCACAGACCCCCGAAGTCCCCAGCGTCCGGCTCCCGAAGAGAGCAGACAAAAGAGTCCGGCACCGTCTGGTATGCGGTCGGACTTTCTGAGGGAGCTGGTGGGGCGAGCGGCCATCTCAGAAGAACACCGTACGCTGATGGGTACGGTGATGGAGAAAATTTCGTCCGCCAAAAGCGGATTACATGAAGCCTTTATGAGTCTACTGACAGGCTTTGAGGTACGTGAGATAATATGTGATAGTACTGCACATGTTAGGTGTGCCCAATCAATTCCAGTTAAGGCTTGGAACACAGCTTCATCACTTATAAGGTTTGAGGGGTCAACATCAGGGGTATAGGTGTGCTTACGGATTGGCGGAATAAGAACTTCTACATCATGTGTTAGCGTAGTATATCTTTTCTGATCAGAATCATAAACCGACTGATAGTGAGAGAGATCCGTTTCTTTAGCCAATTTGCTTGCTATAGGGCGCATTTCCCTTGTCAACCTTCGAAGATCGTCGTTGTTAAATTCTGAGCCGTCCTCCTTTACACCAGGATAGCCATTGCCTATATCCTACGGTTCAAGATCTGGTATCCCTGCCTTTGCCCGAATTAGCGTAGTCAGCGCACCTGACCTTACAGCTGATCTTTTTAGTTCATCCAACTGGGTAGGCAGCATTGACAACTTCTTAATGGTTTCCTTTATAAAGGTTGGAGGCGGTTTGTTAATCGCAGCGGTGCAAATGGCCCGTTGGGCTCCGGAATATAATTGTTCTATCAGTGTATAAGCAGCCTTCAGCTTCATCCGCATGTCAGAGCCCAGATGGGTAATGCGAGTTCCTGTGTCATTGCAAGCATCAGTAAACCGACAACCGATGAGATAATGTATATTGAAAAGCTTCAGGTGAGGTACTTACCAAAAACAACAGAGGTCATGGCATTGATCTGCCGCTTTAAACCGGTCAGCTCTTCAACCACCGGTTTAAGAGCTGCCTCTACGTCTTCGGCTCTCTTTTGTAAAGCGGCTTTCTCTATGCCCCAGTCTGCATGATCCTTCTTCAAAGTTTCCTTCAGCTTCTCCATGGCTGTTAAGGCACTGGTCAATTCTTCTTTGGCTTTGGAGGACTCTGCTTGCTGGGTTTTGATATTTTCTTAAAGGTCGGCGGTTTGGGCTTCCTTTTTGCTCAGCTCAGCCTATAAGAGAAAGACATATTATGAGGTGGCAGTGAAATTTGGAAGCCCCAAGAACATAACAAGTTATACACTTGGCACTTGGGGGCTAATGCCTATTTGCTTGATTATTAGAATTTTTTTAACAAGTCACAAGCACAATACAAGTATTATTCTTGACACTTGGGGGCTAATGTATGTTTGCTCAAAGTAACACTGGTTAAAGTCCCGGTTCACCTTGGAAAGATAAACCAGCCCTTGGGGACTACACTGACGAAAGTTAAAAGTACCGGTTCATCCTAAAAAGATAAACCGGCCCTTGGAAGATAAGCATGCAGAGTTGCGATATTGCAAAGTCCAGGTTTAGATTGGCATCATAAATCGGCACTTGGGGGCTACTGGAGTTTGTACTAGAACTGGGACATAAAAGAGAAACAGTTATGAAGTTACCTCATATCGCTCCTTCATCAGATTCACTAAACCGGCTTCGTAGTCACGATTTTTGTACAGACAGTTTAAGAAATGAGAATGAAGTTCTTGGGAGTTGAGGTGGGCGTAGCTTGACAAGTCTGTGCTCCACTTGCCTTTGCCCATAGCAGAGAGTTCCTCCTTGGCACTATGCTTTGATAATGCAACGGGATTGCCAGGGGTGATGTGGCTAACACCAGTAATTATAACATCATCTTCCTTGTCACTAGCAGCCTCTACTGGAGTTGACGATTCATCAGCAGCCTTAGCTGGACTTGACGGTTTATCATCAGTTAGGACCGGGCTTGCCGGTTTATCAGTATGACCTGTTGCATCAACTTCTACTGGTTCAAGAAAATCATGGTCTTGAGTGGGTGGATCATCAAGCATGGCATCAGCATTGGTTCTTTCCAGTTCTGGAGTTTTCTCCGGTTCAACAACCACATGGTCGTTAGACGGTTTATCTACACAAGCTTTCTTGCTGGATCTGGCCTTGGCTCTGAAAGAAAAATATATAAAGGTCAGTGATGTCTACTACACAACCTTCTTCTTGTAGACGTTGTTGGGCCTCCAAGTGCAGAGGTTTGTAGGACAGTAGCAAATTTCCCTCAAGTGGATGACCTAAGGTTTATCAATCCGTAGGAGGCGTAGGATGAAGATGGTCTCTCTCAAGCAACCCTGCAACCAAATAACAAAGACTCTCTTGTGTCCCCAACACACCCAATACAATGGTAAATTGTATAGGTGCACTAGTTCGGCGAAGAGATGGTGATACAAGTGGTATATGGATAGCAGATAAAGGTATTTGTAATCTTAAATTATAAAAACAGCAAGGTAGCAAGCGATAAAAGTGAGCATAAACGATATTGCAATGCTAGGAAACAAGACCTAGGGTTCATACTTTCACTAGTGCAAGTCCTCTCAACAATAATAACATAATTGGATCACATAGCTATCCCTCAACATGCAACAAAGAGTCACTCCGAAGTCACTAATAGCGAAGAACAAACGAAGAGATTATGGTAGGGTACGGAACCACCTCAAAGTTATTCTTTCCAATCAATCCGTTGGGCTATTCCTATAAGTGTCACAAACATCCCTAGAGTTCGTACTAGAATAACACCTTAAGACACAAATCAACCAAAACCCTAATGTCACCTAGATACTCCAATGTCACCTCAAGTATCCGTGGGCATGATTATACGATATGCATCACACAATCTCAGATTCATCTATTCAACCAACACATAGAACCTCAAAGAGTGCCCCAAAGTTTCTACCGGAGAATCACGACGAAAACATATGCCAACCCCTATGCATAGGTTCATGGGCGAAACCCGCAAGTTGATCACCAAAACATACATCAAGTGAATCACGTGATATCCCATTGTCACCACAAATATGCACGGCAAGACATACATCAAGTGTTCTCAAATCTTTAAAGACTCAATCCGATAAGATTACTTCAAAGGGTAAACTCAATTCATTACAAGAGAGAAGAGGGGGGAAGAAACATCATAGGATCCAAATATAACAGCAAAGCTCGCGATACATCAAGATCGTATCATCTCAAGAACACGAGAGAGAGAGAGATGAAACACATAGCTACCGGTACATACCCTCAGCCCCGAGGGAGAACTACTCCCTCCTCGTCATGGAGAGCACCGGGATGATGAAGATGTCCACCGGAGAAGGATTGCCCCCTCCGGCAGGGTGCCGGAACGGGTCTAGATTGGCTTTCGGTGGCTACGAAGGCTTCTGGCAGCGGAACTCCCGATCTATTGTGCTCTCCATTGTTTTTAGGGTATATGGAGATATATAGGCGGAAGAAGTACGTCAGGGGGGCCACGAGGGGCCCACGAGGGTGGAGGGCGCGCCCAGGGGGTGGGCACGGCCCCTGCCTCGTGGCCTCCTCGCAGGTCCCCCGACGTGCACTCCAAGTCTTCTGGGCTTCTTTCCTTCCAAAAATGAGTTCCGTGAAGTTTCAGGTCAATTGGACTCCGTTTGATTTCCCTTTTCTTCAAAACCCTAAAACAGGGTAAAAACAGAAACTGGCACTGGGCACTGGGTTAATAGGTTAGTCCCAAAAATGATATAAAAGTGTATAATAAAGCCCATAAACATTCAAAACAGTAGATAATATAGCATGGAGCAATCAAAAATTATAGATACGTTGGAGACGTATGAGTATCCCCAAGCTTAATTCCTGCTCGTCCTCGAGTAGGTAAATGATAAAAACAGAATTTTTGATGCGGGGTGCTACTTGGTATAATTTCAATGTAATTCTTCTTAATTGTGGCATGAATATTCAGATCCATAAGATTCAAGACAAAAGTTCATATTGACATAGAAATAATAATACTTCAAGCATACTAAATTGGCAATCATGTCTACTCAAAATAACATGGCCAAAGAAAGTTATCCCTACAAAATCATATAGTCTGGCTATGCTCTATCTTCACCACACAAAATATTTAAATCATGCACAACCCCGACGACAAGCCAAGCAATTGTTTCATACTTTTGATGTTCTCAAACTTTTTCAATCTTCACGCAATACATGAGCATGAGCCATGGACATAGCACTATAGGTGGAATAGAATGGTGGTTGTGGAGAAGACAAAAAGGGAGAAGATAGTCTCACGTCAACTAGGCGTATCAACGGGCTATGGAGATGCCCATCAAAAGATATCAATGTGAGTGAGTAGGGATTGCCATGCAACGGATGCACTAGAGCTATAAGTGTATGAAAGCTCAACAAAAGAAACTAGTGGGTGTGCATCCAAATCGCTTGCTCACGAAGACCTAGGGCATTTTGAGGAAGCCCATCATTGGAATATACAAGCCAAGTTCTATAATGAAAGATTCCCACTAGTATATGAAAGTGACAACATAGGAGACTATATATCATCAAGATCATGGTGCTACTTTGAAGCACAAGTGTGGTAAAAGGATAGTAGCATTGCCCCTTCTCTCTTTTTCTCTCATTTTTTTATTTTTTATTTTTTATTTGGGCCTTCTCTTTTTTATGGCCTCTTTTTTTATTTGGGCTTCTTTGGCCTCTTTTTTATTTTTCGTCCGGAGTCTCATCCCGACTTGTGGGGGAATCATAGTCTCCATCATCCTTTCCTCACTGGGACAATGCTCTAATAATGATGATCATCACACTTTTATTTTTCTTACAACTCAAGAATTACAACTCGATACTTAGAACAAGATATGACTCTATATGAATGCCTCCGGCGGTGTACCGGGATGTGCAATGATGCATGAGTGACATGTATGAAAGTATTATGAACGGTGGCCTTGCCACAAATACGATGTCAACTACATGATCATGCAAAGCAATATGACAATGAAGAAGCATGTCATAATAAACGGAATGGTGGAAATTTGCATGGCAATATATCTCGGAATGGCTATGGAAATGCCATAATAGGTAGGTATGGTGGCTGTTTTGAGGAAGGTATATGGTGGGTTTGTGGTACCGGCAAAAGTTGCGCGGTACTAGAGAGGCTAGCAATGGTGGAAGGGTGAGAGTGCGTATAATCCATGGACTCAACATTAGTCATAAAGAACTCACATACTTATTGCAAAATTCTATTAGTTATTGAAACAAAGTACTACGTGCATGCTCCTAGGGGGATAGATTGGTAGGAAAAGACCATCACTCGTCCCCGACCGCCACTCATAAAGAAGGCAATCAATAAATAAATCATGCTCCGACTTCATCACATAACGGTTCACCATACGTGCATGCTACGGGAATCACAAACTTCAACACAAGTATTTCTCAAATTCACAACTACTCAACTAGTATGACTCTAATATTACCATCCTCATATCTCAAAACAATCATCAAGTATCAAACTTCTCTTAGTATTCAACACACTCATAAGAGAATTTTATTATTCTTGAATACCTGGCATATTAGGATTTTAAGGAAATTACCATGCATTAAGACTCTCGGAATAATCTAAGTGAAGCATGAGAGATCAATAGTTTCTATAAAACAAATCCACCACCGTGCTCTAAAAGATATAAGTGAAGTACTAGAGCAAACAACAAACTACTCCGAAAGATATAAGTGAAGATCAATGAGTAGTTGAATAATTATGCAACTATGTGAAGACTCTCTAACATTTAATAATTTCATATCTTGGTATTCTATTCAAACAGCAAGCAAAGCAAAATAAAATGGCATTCTAAGAATAGCAAACATCATGTGAAGAAGCAAAAACTTAGGATCAACCGATACTAACCGATAGTTGTTGAAGAAGAAAGGTGGGATGCCAACCGGGGCATCCCCAAGCATAGACGCTTGAGACTTCTTGAAATATTATCTTGGGGTGCCTTGCGCATCCCCAAGCTTGAGCTTTTGTGTCTCCTTAATTCCTCTCATATCACGGTCTCCCTAAATCTCAAAAGCTTCATCCACACAAAACTCAACAAGGACTCGTGAGATAAGTTAGTATAAACCATTGCAAAAACCTTATCATAATCTACTGTAGCAAATCACTAAAATTATTATTCAAGATTGCATACTAAATGCCTCTGCATATTTAGTAGTCCTATCCTCAAATAGAATCATTAAAGAAGCAAACATATGCAAACAATGCAAACATAACAGCAATCTGCCTAAACAGGATAGTCTAAAAAGAATGCTGCAACATCCATACTTCCCTAGCTCCAAAAATTATGAAATAAAATTCCCACTGTAGTAAATTTATCAGATCTTAATATGCAAAATGTTTCAACATTTTATCACATTCTGACTTTTCTAGGGAATTATTGCAACAGCGGTAAACTTTCTGTTTTCAAACAGCAACATGTGGACTTCTAAAATAGGCATAGTAAAGGCTATCAATGCCACTTTTATTGAAATAAAAGATGCAAAACATTGTTCTAAATAACAGCAAGCAAATCTTAATAAAATAAATTGATGCTCCAAGCAAAACACATATCATGTGGTGAATAAAAATATAGTTCCAAGTAAAGTTACCGATGAACGAAGACGAAAGAGGGGATGCCTTCCGGGGCATCCCCAGGCTTAGGCTCTTGGCTATCCTTGAATATTACCTTGGGGTGCCTCGGGCATCCCCAAGCTTAGGCTCTTGCCACTCCTTATTCCATAGTCCATCGAATCCTTACCCAAAACTTGAAAACTTCACAACACAAAACTTAACAGAAAACTCGTAAGCTCCGTTAGTATAAGAAAATAAATCACCACTTCAAGGTACTGTAATGAAATCATTCTTTATTTATATTGGTGTTAAACCTACTGTATTCCAACTTCTCTATGGTTTATAAACTATTTTACTAGCCATAGATTCATCAAAATAAGCAAACAACACACGAAAAACAGAATCTGTCAAAAACAG
The DNA here is from genome assembly GCF_002162155.2 of Triticum dicoccoides. Classification (NCBI taxonomy): domain Eukaryota; kingdom Viridiplantae; phylum Streptophyta; class Magnoliopsida; order Poales; family Poaceae; genus Triticum; species Triticum dicoccoides. The sequence goes on from NC_041384.1 coordinate 182,316,018, forward strand.
AACAGTCTGTAGTAATCTGGATCAAACGTATACTTCTGGAACTAATAAAATTCTCAAATAGATTGATGGACCTGAGGAATTTATCTATTAATAATCTGCAAAAAGAATTAACTAAATAGCACTCTCCAAATAAAAATGGAAGCAATTCTCCTGAGTGCTAAAGTTTCTGTTTTTTTACAGCATGGTCATAAAGACTTCACCCAAGTCTTCCCAAAGGTTCTACTTGGCACAAACACTAATTAAAAGCATAAAACCACATCTAAACAGAGGCTATATGAATTATTTATTACTAAACAGGAAAAAAAGCAAGGAACAAAAATAAAGTTGGGTTGCCTCCCAACAAGCGCTATCGTTTAATGCCCCTAGCTAGGCATGATGATTTCAATGATGCTCACATAAAGGATCAGAATTGTAACATAAAGAGAGCATCATGAAGAATATGACTAGCACATTTAAGCCTAACCCTCTTCCTATGCATAGGGATTTTGTGAGCAAACAATTTATGGGAACAATAATCAACTAGCATAGGAAAGCAAAACAAGCATAACTTCAAGATTTTAAGCACATAGAGAGGAAACTTGATATTATTGCAGTTCCTACAAGCGTATGTTCCTCCCTCATAATAATTTTCAGTAGCATCATGAATGAATTCAACAATATAACCAGCACCTAAAGCATTATTTTCATGATGCATAAGCATAGAAATTTTATCACTCTCCACACAAGCAAAATTCTTCTCATTAATAGTAGTGGGAGCAAACTCAACAAAATAATTATCATGTGAGGCATAATCCAATTGAAAACTAAAATCATGATGACAATTTTCATGGTTATCATTATTATTTATAGCATACAAGTCATCACAATAATCATCATAATAGCAACTTTGTTCTCATAATCAATTGGAACCTCTTCCGAAATAGTGGATTCATCACAAATTAAAGTCATGACCTCTCCAAATCCACTTTCATCAATATAATCATCATAAATAGGAGGCATGATTTCATCATAATAAATTTGCTCATCAAAACTTGGGGGACAAAAAATATCATCTTCATCAAATATAGCTTCCCCAAGCTTGTGGCTTTGCATATCATTAGCATCATGGATATTCAAGGAATTCATACTAACAACATTGCAATCATGCCCATCATTCAAATATTTAGTGCCAAACATTTTATATATTTCTTCTTCTAGCACTTGAGCACAATTATCCTTTCCATCATACTCACGAAAGATATTAAAAAGGTGAAGCGTATGAGACAAACTTAATTCCATTTTTTGTAATTTTCTTTTATAAACTAAACTAGTGATAAAACAAGAAACTAAAAGACTCGATTGCAAGATCTAAAGATATACCTTCAAGCACTCACCTCCCCGGCAACGGCGCCAGAAAAGAGCTTGATGTCTACTACACAACCTTCTTCTTGTAGATGTTGTTGGGCCTCCAAGTGCAGAGGTTTGTAGGACAGTAGCAAATTTCCCTCAAGTGGATGACCTAAGGTTTATCAATCCGTAGGAGGCGTAGGATGAAGATGGTCTCTCTCAAGCAACCCTGCAACCAAATAACAAAGAGTCTCTTGTGTACCCAACACACCCAATACAATGGTAAATTGTATAGGTGCACTAGTTCGGCAAATAGATGGTGATACAAGTGGTATATGGATAGTAGATAAAGGTATTTGTAATCTGAAATTATAAAAACAGCAAGGTAGCAAGCGATAAAAGTGAGCGTAAACGATATTGCAATGCTAGGAAACAAGGCCTAGGGTTCATACTTTCAATAGTGCAAGTCCTCTCAATAATAATAACATAATTGGATCACATAACTATCCCTCAACATGCAACAAAGAGTCACTCCAAAGTCACTAATAGCGGAGAACAAACGAAGAGATTATGGTAGGGTACGAAACCACCTCAAAGTTATTCTTTCCAATCAATCCATTGGGCTATTCCTATAAGTGTCACAAACATCCCTAGAGTTCGTACTAGAATAACACCTTAAGACACAAATCAACCAAAACCCTAATGTCACCTAGATACTCCAATGTCACCTCAAGTATCCGTGGGCATGATTATACGATATGCATCACACAATCTCAGATTCATCTATTCAACCAACACATAGAACCTTAAAGAGTGCCCAAAGTATCTACCGGAGAATCACGACAAAAACGCGTGCCAACCCCTATGCATAGGTTCATGGGCGGAACCCGCAAGTTGATCACCAAAACATACATCACGTGATATCCCATTGTCACCACAGATACGCACGGCAAGACATACATCAAGTGTTCTCAAATCTTTAAAGACTCAATCTGATAAGATTACTTCAAAGGGGAAACTCAACTCATTACAAGAGAGAAGAGGGGGGAAGAAACATCATAGGATCCAAATATAATAGCAAAGATCGCAATACATCAAGATCATATCATCTCAAGAACACGAGAGAGAGAGAGATCAAACACATAGCTACTGGTACATACCCTCAGCCCCGAGGGAGAACTACTCCCTCCTCGTCATGGAGAGCACCGGGATGATGAAGATGGCCACCGGAGAAGGATTGCCCCCTCTGGCAGGGTGCCGGAATGGGTTTAGATTGGCTTTTGGTGGCTACGGAGGCTTCTGGCGGTGGAACTCCCGATCTATTGTGCTCTCCGATGTTTTTAGGGTATATGGAGATATATAGGTGGAAGAAGTACGTCAGGGGGGCCACGAGGGGCCCACGAGGGTGGAGGGCGCGCCCAAGGGGGTGGGCGCGCCCCCCTACCTCGTGGCCTCCTCGCAGGTCCCCCGACGTGCACTCCAAGTCTTCTGGGCTTCTTTCCTTCCAAAAATGAGTTCCATGAAATTTCAGGTCAATTGGACTCCGTTTGATTTTCCTTTTCTTCGAAACCCTAAAACAGGGTAAAAACAGAAATTGGCACTGGGCTCTGGGTCAATAGGTTAGTCCCAATAATGATATAAAAGTGTATAATAAAGCCCATAAACATTCAAAACAGTAGATAATATAGCATGGAGCAATCAAAAATTATAGATACGTTGGAGACGTATCAATCAGTATAACACGTAAATATAAAGCGTCAAAAGGAGTAAGTTTAAAGTATTTACCCAGGGATAGTCTTAAGAGGAGGGAGCTGTGTGGCCGTTGACTCGCCGGATGATGAAAGAGGCGCTCCCTAATAATTTGAATCGGATGGGTTAAGAGGCTGTAGGAAATAACCCGCCTTGGGATAAGAAGTATCAGAAGTGTTTGAGACCTCACATCGACACTTCCGAACCGGTGTGTTCGGTAAACCAGCCAAAGTAACTACTTGGCCGCTATGTCGGGTTGTGCGGCGAGCTTCGTGTTGCTGCTTCTTCAAAAGAAAGTGTGGGTCCAAGTGAGCTAGGGGTGAGAAAATCGTACTTTCCGGACTGCTTGACGGATTTTTTGTGTTGGCAGAGGGTCTGAACCAGAGGAAAGGATAATTACCTCTGCGTCATCAGCTTGGCTGCCTTCAGCGTCATCCTGATAATAATCATAGTCAATGAGGTGTATGAAAAATGAACCAAGATAGTCAAGTTCTACCTCTACGTCCGGATCATCAAGGTCGTCATCAAGGTTTAAACCGATGGGTTCAGCTATCTTTTTCTTGGCAGGTCTTTTGACAACCTTCGTCTTTGGTCGAGGGGTCTTGGCCGGCTTATCTTGCGATTTCTTCTTCCAGAATGGGTCATCACCCTGTTAAAAGATGGACAGAGGATATAAAAGATTGCACAGTTAAGAATATTAAGTACAAAGCAGGAGTGAGGCAGTTCTTACAGCTGGCGGTTTATTCAATGTATAAAAGGGGCTTAGCCCGGTCCTACTGCAAACGGCTTCCGGTTCATTCAGCATCTTCTTAACAGACTCAGTAACTTCAGCCTCTGTTAGCTGAATATTAATATGACGTTGAGGATCTTTTGAATCCCCTGTGTACTCACACATTAAATCGGAGCGACGGCTTAACGGTAAAATACTCCAAGATATCCAACAACGAAAAAAGTCTACTCCTGTCAAACCGTTAGCCATGAAGGCTCTGAGCTTGGCGAGTTGTGGTGCGAATGTGGACCGTTCCTTGGCAGTCAGTTGTTGAGGGAGTGGGTGTGTGTTGGTCAGCCGGTGAGCACGATAACCTGGCAGAGGGTTCTCATCTTCAGGGGAAGTATCCTTATAGTAGAACCAAGCCTGGTTCCAATCCTTAGGATGATTATGAAGTTTGGCGTGAGGGAAGCTGACATCCTTCCTTTTCTGAATGGACACTGAGGGACTCCTGGATTAGGGGGTGTCCGGATGGCCGGACTATACCTTCATTCGGACTCCTGGATTATGAAGATGCAAGATTAAAGACTTTGTCCCGTGTCCGGAAGGGACTTTCCTTGGCGTGGAAGGCAAGCTTGGCAATACGGATATATAGATCTCCTACCATTGTAACCGACTTTGTGTAAACCCTAACCCTCTCCGGTGTCTATATAAACCAGAGGGTTTTAGTCCGTAGGACAACATACAGAACAACAATCATACCATAGGCTAGCTTCTAGGGTTTAGCCTCTCCGATCTCGTGCTAGATCTACTCTTGTACTACCCATATCATCAATATTAATCAAGCAGGACGTAGGGTTTTACCTCCATCAAGAGGGCTCAAACCTGGGTAAAACTTCATGTCCCTTGCCTCATGTTACCATCCGGCCTAGACGCACTGTTCGGGACCCCCTACCCGAGATCCGCCGGTTTTGACACCGACATTGGTGCTTTCATTAAGAGTTCCTCTATGTCGTCGCCGTTAGGCTTGATGGCTCCTACGATCATCAATAGCGATGCAGTCCAGGGTGAGACCTTCCTCCCCGGATAGATCTTCGTCTTCGGCGGCATCGCACTGCGGGCCAATTCACTTGGCCATCTGGAGCAGATCGAAAGCTATGCCCCTGGCCATCGGGTCAGATTTGGAAGTTTAAACTACACGGCTGACATCCGTGGGGACTTGATCCTCGACGGATTCGAGCCACTGTCGAGTGCGCCGCACTGTCACGATGAGCATGATCTAGCTTTGCCGCCGAACAGTGCCCTGGTGGCCGCACCCACATCGGCTTCGACCCTTAATTCGGAGCCAACTGCGCCGATCGAGGATGGGTGGTTGGACGCCGCCTCGGGGGCTGCGATCCCAACAGTGATCGAGCCGAACACAAGCCCTACACTCCGCGAGACTCGTGACTCCAAGGAGCCAGACTCCTCTCCAGACTCCGAACCCTCCGCGCCCCTGCCGATCGAATCTAATTGGGCGCCGATCATGGAGTTTACTGCCGCGGACATCTTTCGGCACTCACCTTTCGGCGATATTATGAAAACACTAAAGTCTCTCTCTTTATCAGGAGAGCCCTGGCCGGACTACGGTCAGCAAGGTTGGGATACGGACAATGAAGAAATTCAAAGCCCACCCACCACCCACTTTGTAGCCACTGTCGACGATTTAACCGACATTCTCGACTTCGACTCCAAAGACATCGACGGTATGGACACCGATGCAGGAGACGATGAAGAACCAGCGCCTATTGGGCCCTGGAAAGCCACCTCGTCGTATGACATATACATGGTGGACACCCCAAAAGAAGGAGATGGCGATGGAACAGCGGAGGATGACCCCTCCAAGAAACAGCCTAAGCGTCGGCGTCAGCGGCGCCGCTCAAAATCCCGCCAAAGCAAACACGGTGATTCCGGCACGGGAGATAATAATACTCCGGAGAGTGCCGAAGAAAACCCCCTCCAGCAAGATTCAGCACAGGAGGATGGAGAAGCCAGCCCTCATGAGAGAGCGGCAAACAGAGAGGTCGAGGACGATAATTATACGCCTCCCTCCGAAGATGAGGCAAGCCTCGACGACGACGAATTCATCCTGCCAGAGGATCCCGTCGAGCAAGAGCATTTTCAATGTAGGCTTATGGCCACGGCAAGAAGCCTCAAGAAAAAACAACAACAACTTAGAGCTGATCAAGATTTGCTAGTCGACAGATGGACTGAAGTCCTTATGGCCGAAGAGCATAAACTCGAACGCCCCTCCAAGAGCTACCCAAAGCGCAGATTGCTACCCCGATTAGAGGAGGAAGCACTTAAACCTACATCACCAGCACTTGATACGGCTGACCGGCCACCTCGTGGCCGCGACAGAGAGGCCTCTCGGCCCTCCACTCAAGCCGCACCCCGTACCAAGGCACGGGAAAATGCGCCTGACCTGCGAGATATGTTGGAGGACAAGGCAAGGCAAACAAGATCGATCTACGGATCGCGTGGGCGCCCCACGACTCGAGACGGTAACCGTCACGCCGGACACAAATCCGGTAGGGCCGAACACGGTAGACAAAGTTCATTGGAGCTACGTCGTGATATAGCCCAGTACGGAGGTGCCGCACACCCACTATGCTTCACAGACGAAGTAATGGATCATCAAATCCCTGAGGGTTTCAAACCCGTAAACATCAAATCATATGATGGCACAACAGACCCTGCGGTATGGATCGAGGATTATCTCCTTCATATCCATATGGCCCGTGGCGATGATCTCCATGCCATCAAATACCTCCCACTCAAGCTTAAAGGACCAACTCGGCATTGGCTTAACAGCTTGCCAGCAGGATCAATTAGTTGTTGGGAGGACCTGGAAGCCGCGTTCCTCGACAATTTCTAGGGCACTTATGTGCGACCCCTAGACACACATGACCTAAGCCACATAATTTAGCAGCTAGATGAATCGGCCAGACAATTCTGGACACGGTTCCTAACAAAGAAAAATCAAATAGTCGATTGTCCGGACGCAGAGGCCCTAGCAGCCTTCAAGCACAATATCCATGACGAGTGGCTTGCCCGGCACCTTAGACAGGAAAAGCCGAAATCTATGGCAGCACTCACGACACACATGACTCGCTTTTGCGCGGGAGAAGACAGCTGGCTTGCTCGTAGCAACAATATGACCAAGAACCCTGGTAATTCGGATACCAGGGACAGTAGTGGCAGGTCGTGTCGCAACAAGCAGAAGCGCCGCATTAACGGCGACAATGCTGAGGATACGGGAGTTAATGCCGGATTCAGAGGCTAGAAATCCGGTCAGCGGAAAAAGCCATTCAAAAGAAATCCTAGGGGCCGTCCAGTTTGGACTGAATACTCGACCGCTTGTGCCAGATACACGGCACCCCCGAAAAGCCGGCCAATCACACCAACAGGGATTGTTGGGTGTTCAAGCAGGCAGGCAAGTTAAATGCCGAAAATACTGACAAGGGGCTGCATAGCGATGACGACGAAGAGCCCCGACCGCCGAACAACAATGGATAGAAGGGTTTTCCTTCACAAGTGCGGACGGTGAACATGATATACGCAACCCACATCCCCAAGAGGGAGCGGAAGCGCGCGTTAAGGGACGTATACGCAGTAGAGCCAGTCGCCCCAAAGTTCAACCCATGGTCCTCCTGCCTGACCACCTTTGATCGAAGGGACCATCCCACTAGCATCCGTCATGGCAGATTCGCCGCATTGGTTCTAGACCCAATTATTGACGAATTTCATCTCACTAGAGTCCTTATGGACAGCGGCAGCAGCCTGAACCTGCTTTACCAGGATACAATGCGGAAAATGGGCATAGATCCCTTGAGGATTAAGCCCACCAAAATGACCTTTAAAGGCGTAATACCAGGTGTGGAGGCCAACTGTACAGGCTCAGTCACACTTGAAGTGGTCTTCGGATCTCCGGATAATTTCCGAAGCGAGGAGTTGATCTTCGACATAGTCCCATTCCGCAGTGGCTATCACGCACTGCTCGGACGAACCGCATTTGCCAAGTTCAATGCGGTACCGCAGTACGCATACCTTAAGCTCAAGATGCCAGGCCCTCAAGGAGTAATTACGGTCGATGGAAACACCGAACGCTCCCTCCGAACGGAGGAGCACACGGCGGCCCTTGCAGCGGAAGTACAAAGCAGCCTCTCCAGGCAGTTCTCCAGTCCGGCCATTAAACGTCCGGACACCGCCAAGCGCGCCCGGAGTAACCTACAACAAGACCGCCTGGCACGTTCCAAGCAGGCGTAGCAATGCGGCCCCAACCCCAGCCCTCGCTAAAATGCGACACCAGTGCTTCGCGTACATAACTACGCTCTAGAAATACCATGGGTACAGGGGAGGGGCACCATCACGGCACGCCCGGAACACGGCTTAAACCGCACCAGGGGCTGCCAATTTTTTAATTTTCTCTTACTTTCAGGACTCCATTCTTCAGAAGGCCTGTTCGGTAGTTCAATTGCCGCACAAACGATGCAAGAACCAGGGAAGCAGACAAGCCATGCCGCATTACGGAACTCCCAGGTGGTCTCTATCACGAGCAGTATACCTGTTTCGCATACCATTCCACAGCCTGCCCTTGGAACGGACATGTTAAATAGTCTAACCTTTTGCTTATCGCATTATTTTGTATCGTTCTACTTTGATCGCAGCCCTTTTTAATAAACAATGCATAGCTTTTGTCTATTTTTGCATTACTCTTTTTTTTACAAATATATGTTCCTTAACGACATGCTGCACCCGTACACTTTGGTACGGCCAAAATACGCCAGGGGCTTTAGTACCCCTCAATATGGTGTGAGAAGTCCGAACACTTTAACAAGTGCGGCACCCCGAACTTATAGCATTATATGCATCGGCTCTGAATCATGTCTTGGGTCAATAGTTGGGTTTGCCCGGCTCCTATATTTTGGTGCCTTACGTTCCGCTATATCGGCTAAGGTAGCACTAGGAGAACTACTGCGATTGTGCCCCAGTTGAGCTGGGTTGAGCACCTCAGTAAGAAAGCTAAAACTGACTGTCATGATGAAGCGAGAGCTGGTCGCTGTTCGAGAGGTTTCTCGAGTCCCTAAAGACTTATGCCGCTTAGAGCAAGGAGTTGGCTCCGTCCGGCCAACGCGTGGATAGCGCCCTGAACTTGGTCTTCCGAATACCAGGCGCTTCGCCGAAATTTAAAATTATAGAATTCTATGGCTAAGTGAGAGTGTTCACGCATTATAGTCCGATTGCCTTGTTCGTTGTGCTGAGCGCCTCCCTCGAAGGGCCCAAACATGGGAAAAAGAGCGCTCAGGTTTATCCCCGAACACCCCAGCACTAGCGGCATGGGGGCAGAAGCCGACGACTCGCCATCTCTCAGAATCGATAAACAGCCGCACAGAAGGTAATATTTTAAATTCCTACAGCATTGCTTAGCGCATATGAACAAGTTTTCAGCGCACAGGAAAAAACGAGCGAGTCTTACTCAAAAATTACATCCCTGGAACATTCATCTGCCACAAGGCGAGCACCCTTCAGAACATCCGTATAATAATTCTCGGGCTTGCGATGCTCCTTCCCCGGCGGTGGCCCGTCCTTCACAAGCTTCTCAGCATCCAGCTTGCCCCAGTGCACCTTAGCACGGGCAAGTGCCCTACGGGCACCTTCAATGCAGACGGAGCGCTTGATGACTTCGAGCCTTGGACAGGCCCCCACCAGCCGCCGCACCAGCCCGAAATAGCTCCCAGGCAGAGCCTCTCCAGGCCACAGCCGAACTATGAGGCCCTTCATGGCCTGTTCGGCCGCCTTGTGGAGCTCGACCAGTTGCTTCAGCTGGTCGCTCAGGGGCACGGGGTGTCCGGCCTCAGCATACTGAGACCAGAACACCTTCTCTGTCGAGCTGCCCTCCTCGGCTCGATAGAATGCGGCGGCATCAGACACGCTACGGGGAAGATCTGCGAACGCTCCTGGAGAGCTCCGGATTCGGGTAAGTAACAAGTAACTCACGTTTATGTGTTTGCTTTGCATAAAGAATGCCTTGCCCGCCGCTATCTTTTTCACCGCATCCAACTCCTGGAGGGTCTTCTGGGATTCGGCCTTGGCAGACTTGGCATTTTCAATAGCCGCCGCGAGCTCAGACGCTCGCGTCTTTGAGTTAAGCTCCAAACTCTCATGTTTTTTCATGAGAACCTGGAGCTCTTGCTGCACCTTGCCAACCTGGGCCTCATACTTCTCCCGCTCGGTGCGCTCCGTGGCCGCCCTCTTCTCGGCCTCGAGCAGTGCTTGCTTAAGGGTCGCCACCTCAGACGTGGCCCCTACAATAGCCACGATAATCCTGTCATTTTTTGCAATTGCACCTTTTATATATATATATATATATATATATATATATATATATATATATATATATACTTACCTTCCTTGTCCTCGAGATGCTTCTTGGCACGCCCGAGCTCTTGCTCGGACTGCTCGAGGTTCTGTTTTAGCGTGTCCACTTCCGCAGTCAGTACGGCGGACGCCAGCAGAGAAGCCTGCTTACGCATATTGACTCTTTTTTGTTAGACTCCTGCGAATTTAATTTGATCCTCTATTCGGCTTTTCTTCTCGAACGCCAAACATAGCATCAGGGGCTACTGTCTATGCGGTAATATTATTTACACATTCTTTACTTACCTCAAAGCCTGTTAAAAGGCTAGCACAAGCTTCAGTCACTCCGCTCTTGGCGGACTGAACCTCCTGGACCACCGCACTCATAATAGTGCGGTGCTCCTCATCGATGGAGGCACCTTTGAGAACCTCCAACAGATTGTCCGGCGCCTTCGGTTGGACGGGGGTCACCGGCACGATGAGCTTGCTCCTCTTGGAAGGAGGTCACCCGCCGGACTCTGGAACCTTTGAAGGTTCCGGAGCGGTGTCCGGCCTAGAGCCGGACTTGGAGCCCTGGGGGGTTTTATCCCCTTTACTCCTGGAGTCCGGGAGGTCGCCTTGCGGCGCTTCCAGGACCACCTCCTCCTGGCTTGGAGCCTGTTGGGACAACACTTCGGCGTCGTCCGTAGGGCGGGGGGAGGAAGCCATCGGAAGCGAATTCACATCCGACAAGTCCAGTGAACCGCTCGACGACGCGTCGAGCCGGTCTTTGGGTGGGCTGCATAAACATATTCGACATAAGGGAAAGTTGTGCAATAAAGGAATACTATGAATTACTCTAGTATCCGGATACTTACGATTTCGCCAGGGGCTTGGCCTTGAGTGGCCACTCCTCTCCGCCGTCGTCGGCGTCGGTGGAGTAGTCCGGAGGAAGGGTTTTCCCCTTCTTGGACCCTTCGGCCTCCTCAGTGAGGGCGGCCTTCCTTTTCTTCTCTCCCCCCCTGGAGGGGGAGAGGTCTCTTCTTCCTCCTCCTCATCTTCACGGGAGGACTGCGCCTTGGAGCCGTCGGATGATGAACCCGACACCTCCTGGCGTCGGGCACTTTTTCGAGTCCCCGTGGCCCTCTTCATGGCCTTCTTCTCCGGCACCACATAGGGTGCCGGAACCAGCAGCTTCGCCAAGCGGGCATCGGCTGGGTCTTCAGGCAAAGGAGCCGGACAGTCGATCTGTCCGGACTTCACCTGCCAAACCTGTCAAAGGTAAGGGAGCTTAGATCCCGCATAGAGTTAAACTATGAAAAACTAATACCCTGTAAAAGGCACAAACAACTTACCGCGCTGGCGTGACGCTGCGCGCTGAATCCGCGATCCTCGGTAGCAGATGCGGGAGCCTCGGCGCCCTTGAAAAGCACCTTCCAGACGTCTTCGTACATCGTGTCGAAGAGCCTGTTCAGAGTTCGGTGCTGCGCCGCTTGAACTCCCACAGATTGAAGGCCCGTTGTTGACACGGGAGGATCCGGCGGATGAGCATGACCTGGACTACGTTGACAAGCCTGAGCTGCTTGTCCACCAGGGTTTGGATGCATGTTTGCAGTCCAGTCACCTCTCCTTTGCTGCCCCACGACAGACCCGTCTCTTTCCAGGACGTGAGCCGCGTCGGGGGTCCGGACCGGAACGCGGGGGCTGCGACCCACTCAGGGTCGCGTGGCTCGGTGATGTAAAACCACCCCGATTGCCACCCCTTCAGGGTTTCGACAAAGGAGCCCTCGAGCCATAAGACGTTGGGCATCTTGCCCACCATGGCGCCTCCGCACTCCACCTGGTTGCCGCGCACCACCTTTGGCTTGACATTGAAAGTCTTGAGCCATAGGCTGAAATGGGGGCGGATGCAGAGGAAAGCCTCGCACACGACGATAAACGCCGAGATGTTGAGGATGAAATTCGGGGCCAGATCATGGAAATCCAGGCCGTAGTAGAACATGAGTCCCCGGACGAATGGGTGGATTGGGAAGCCCAGACCGCGGAGGAAGTGGGGAAGGAACACTACCCTCTCATGGGGCCTTGGGGTGGGGAGGAGCTGCCCCTCTTCGGGAAGCCGGTGCGCGATGTCGTTAGACAAGTATCCGGCCTTCCTCAGTTTTTTGATGTGTCCCTCCGTGACGGAGGAGCCCATTCACTTGCCTCCCGCTCCGGACATGGCTGGAGATGGTTGAGGTGGGGAGTGCGGATTTGGGCGCTGGAGCTCGAGTGCGTGAAAATGGATAGGCAAAGGAGGAAGAAGGCGTAGGTGAAAAGGTGGATCCTTATCCCCTTATATGGGTGGAGGAAACTACGTGTCCCCACCAGCCTGGTAAAACTCGCTTATCTCCAAGCACCGTAATCAATGGCGCGGTTGGGTTACCCACGCCCGTATTGATGAGAATCCCGGAATAAGGGGACACAATCTCTGCTTTAACAAGACGTGCCAAGGAAACCGCCTCGCGTGACACACTGAGGTGGGATAATAAAATGATTCGAATAAAGGCTTGGCCGTGGTGCGTCGCACTACGGAATACGTCAGCAGATTAGATTTGTGTAAATATTATTCTCTCTATGGCAATATGTGGAAACTTATTTTGCAGAGCCGGACACTATCTTTGTGTTCAAAAATCATCTATGAAGTACTTGGAGGAGGAACCCGCCTTGCAATGCCAAAGACAATCTGCGCGCCGGACTCCTCGTCATTGAAGCCTGGTTCAGGGGCTACTAAGGGAGTCCTGGATTAGGGGGTGTCCGGATGGCCGGACTATACCTTCAGCCGGACTCCTGGATTATGAAGATGCAAGATTAAAGACTTCATCCTGTGTCCGGAAGGGACTTTCCTTGGCGTGGAAGGCAAGCTTGGCAATACGGATATATAGATCTCCTACCATTGTAACCGACTTTGTGTAAACCCTAACCCTCTTCGATGTCTATATAAACCGGAGGGTTTTAGTCCGTAGGACAACATACAGAACAACAATCATACCATAGGCTAGCTTCTAGGGTTTAGCCTCTCCGATCTAGTGGTAGATCTACTCTTGTACTACCCATATCATCAATATTAATCAAGCAGGACGTAGGTTTTACCTCCATCAAGAGGGCCCGAACCTGGGTAAAACTTCATGTCCCTTGCCTCCTGTTACCATCCGGCCTAGACGCACAGTTCAGGACCCCCTACCCGAGATCCGCCGGTTTTGACACCAACAGACACGCCGCCAAGTTCAGTGTTGGGCCCATCCACGAATTCAGTACGATGGTTTAAATAGAAGAAATCCCAGAACAATTCAACAGTTGGCTCTTCTTGCAGATAGGCTTCACAAAATACTTGAAAGTCGCAAATATTGGACACAGAGTTGGGTCCAATATCTTGAGGGTGGATCTGGAAGCTGCCAAGCACATCACGGAAGAACTTGGATCCGGGCGGTTTAAAACCACAGTTCATGTGATCAACAAATATCACTACCTCGCCTCTTTTGGGGTAGGAGGATTTTCTGGACTAGGAATACGCCAGTGGATTTCGCTTTGTTTTGGTAAAACGCCAGTTCTGACACATCCATCTAGCTGCGCTTCAGTAACCCGAGAAGGGACCCAGTTACAAGCATAGAACTGTTTGGCCATTTCGAATGAGGAGCTGGAAAAGATTGATGTTGGTTTAAGACTAATGATTAGCAAGTATAAAGCGTAGCAGGTTAAGGAAAAAGCATTCAAGCATGTAAAATTATTAAACTGGAGGTTGATGCTATTATAAATGGTAAGGCGACTGGCGGTTTACGAGGGGACTAATGGCATATGGCAGATTATTTTCTAAAGGATAAACCGCCTACGCAGGCAATGAAACTACAGATCTGAAGCAAAAAATGACTAAGTGAGGAAAAACAAGTTTCACAGGTTCACATTGGAAATTCAGATCTACCACATGTCAGGAAAAGGAAAATATTTAGACCTAAAAAGTTGGTGCCTCAGCAGTTTGTGAAGTTCCAGATCGGATTTTTACGCACAAAGAACATGGTTTGATGATGAAATAAGGGTTATCATTACCACCGCATGGAAGTACATCAAGTTTGGAGTTAATTGCATAGGATCTAATGAACAATCAGGGAAGAACACCATGAAGTTTTTCTATGAACTCGCGTGAACCCTAGCGAATCTATAGAGGAAAGGAAGAACGAATACTGAAGCTGTTGAAGCCGCGGAGGCGCGCCGCGTTTTTCTGGTACGGTCAGGGTGATGTAGCGGCCGGAGTTGAGCCAGAAGCGAAGGTCGACAACGGCGGCGGCGCTCGGGTGCTAAGGCGACGAGAAATAGAAGAGAGACGAAGAGGCAACATGAGGAAAGGAAAGGGACCCTCGGCCCTATTTATAAGACAAGGAGATAAGTGACAGGCGCGGAAATCAAGGAGCCCAAAAAATGGATGTGCGGCAAGGTTGTTGCCTCAATTGTTGGAGGATCATTAATAAAGGGTATCTTCGGTTTTAATGAACATGTGACATCGTGGCAGTTATTACGAACCTGGAAGATGACGTCGTGGCGGTTTACAAGATCTGTGCAAAGGTGCAGAAGGAGGAATTTTTCTAAGTGTTGAAGATTGACATGAAAGACTTCAAATCAATCTGGGGCCTAATGTTGGGGATATTACCATTAAATATAAACTAGCCATGAGGGGCCGGGTTATGCCCACCAGGAGTTAGTCATGTTCGAAGCCCATGAAGGCAAGGGATATGCCGCTTTAAAGAGGAGATCTACATGAAGACCCAGGACCCAAAGGCGGATTAGGGCCCGTAGATATAAACCGCCATATGATATGTAACTTATGTTGTAAGGCAAGGAAAAGTATAAACCGAGCCGGGCACGTTTATGAGCCGGCCTCGGGATTCTGTAAACCGCCGAGCGTCAACCTGTGTATATAAAGGGACGACCCGACGGTAGTTTAGGGATAGACAAGAAACGATAACTCGAGAGCCAGGCAAAGCGGATTCGCTCCCTGGTCATCGAAACCCAAGCAATTCCATCGCAACTGGACGTAGGCTTTTACCTTCATCGTAAGGGGCTGAACCAATATAATTCCTTGCGTCCCTTGTCCGCTTTAACCCCTTCAAGCTAACCCTTTGTGATGGCTCCATGACTAAGTCCTTTCATGAGGACATCTGTCGTGACAAAACCACAACAACTAGTGAAACCTATGGCCCCCGGGTCTATCTTCCATCATATTATTTCCATATCAATTTGCTATTTCTATTACTGTTTATTTTGCAATCTTTATTTTCCAATCTATATCATAAAAATACCAAAAAATATTTATCTTATTATCTCTATCAGATCTCACTTTCGTAAGTGATCGTGAAGGGATTGACAACCCATTTATCACGTTGGTTGCGAGGTTCTTGTTTGTTTGTGCATGTACTAGGTGACTTGTGTGTTATCTCCTACTGGATTGATACCTTGGTTCTCAAAAGTGAGGGAAATACTTACGCTACTTTGCTGCATCACCCTTTCCTCTTCAAGGGAAAACCAACGCATGCTCAAGAGGTAGCAAGAAGGATTTCTGGCGCCGTTGTCGGGGAGGTTGCACCAAGTCAAGTCAAGATGTGATCTCCTGTCAACAAGCCATTTCTGGCGCCGTTGTCGGGGAGGTTGCATCAAGTCAAGACATACCAAGTACACATCACAAACTCTTATCCCTTGCATTACATTATTTGCCATTGGCCTCTCGTTTTCCTCTCCCCCACTTCACCCTTGTCGTTTTATTCACCCTCTTTTCCGTTCACCTCTTTTTCATTCGCCTCTTTTTTCTTGCCTCTTGCTGCCATCATGTCTGAAATTGGGGAGGTTATCATTGATAAGGATAGTGGTAATAACATGGAAAACTTTGATGCTTTTGTTGATCCTCATGAAGAACCTACTATTTTACACACAAAAAACTTTCGGATTGGTAGTGCTAATATTATTGGAAAAGGGGTTATTCAAGATTTAGGTCTTCATGAGCAAGCGAGTTGGATGCACACCCACTTAGTTTCTTTTTTAGCTTTCGTACACTTATAGCTCTAGTGCATCCCTTGAATGACAATCCCTACTCACTCACATTGATATCTATTGATGGGCATCTCCATAGCCCGTTGATACGCCTAGTTGATGTGATACTATCTTGTCCTTTTGTCTTCTCCACAACCACCATTCTATTCCACCTATAGTGATATATCCATGGCTCATGCTCATGTATTGCATGAAGATTGAAAAATTTTGAGAACACCAAAAGTATGAAAAAATTGCTTGGCTTGTCATCGGGGTTGTGCATGATTTAAATATTTTGTGTGGTGAAGATGAAGCATAGCCAGACTATATCATTTTGTAGCGATAACTTTCTTTGGTCATGTTATTTTGAGAAGACGTGATTGCTTTGTTAGTATGCTTGAAGTATTATTATTTTTATGTCAATATTAAACTTTTGTCTTAAATCTTCCGGATCTGAACATTCATGCCACGATAAAGAAAATTACATTGAGAATTATGCTAGGTAGCATTCCACATCAATTCTGTTTTTATCATTTACCTACTCGAGGACGAGCAGGAATTTAGCTTGGGGATGATTGATACGTCTCCAATGTATCTATAATTTTTTATTGTTCCATGCTATTATATTATCTATTTTGGATGTTTAATGGGCTTTAATTTACCTTTTTATATTATTTTTGGGACTAACCTACTAACCAAAGGCCTAGTGCAAATTGTTGTTTTTTTTGCCTATTTTAGTGTTTCGCAGAAAAGGAATATCAAATGGAATGAAACCTTCGGGAGAGTTATTTTTCAAACAAACTTGATCCAGGAGACTTGGAATGGACGTCAAGAAAGAAGCGAGGAGCCTACGAGGCAGGGAGGCGCGCCCAGAGGCGTAGGCGCGCCCCCACCCTTGTGGGCCCCTCGCAACTCCACCGACGTACTTCTTCCTCCTATATATACCCATACACCCCTAAAACATCCAGGAGCACCACGAAACCCTCTTTCCACCACCGCAACCTTCTATACCCGTGAGATACCATCTTGGGGCCTTTTTCGGCGCTCTGCCAGAGGGGGAATCAATCACGGAGGGCTTCTACATCAACACCATAGCCTCTTTGATGATATGTGAGTAGTTTACCACAGACCTTCGGGTCCATAGTTATTAGCTAGATGGCTTCTTCTCTCTCTTTCGATCTCAATACAAAGTTCTATTAGATTCTCTTGGAGATCTATTCGATGTAATTCTTTTTGATGTGTGTTTGTCGAGACCCGATGAATTGTGGGTTTATGATTAAGATCATCTATGAACAATATTAGATTCTTCTCTGAAACCTTTTATGCATGATTTAAATATATTTGCAAGTCTCTTCAAATTATCAGTTTGGTTTGGCCTACTAGATTGATCGTTCTTGCAATGGGAGAAGTGCTTAGCTTTGGGTTCAATCTTGCGGTGTCCTTTCCCAGTGACAGCAGGGGCAGCAAGGCATGTATTGTATTGTTGGCATCGAGGATAAAAAGATGGGGTTTATATCATATTGCTTGAGTTTATCCCTCTACATCATGTCATCTTGCCTAATGTGTTACTCTATTCTTATGAACTTAATATACTAGATGCATGTTGGATAGCAATCGATGTGTGGAGTAATAGTAGTAGATGCAGAATCGTTTCGGTCTACTTGTCACGGACGTGATGCCTATATACATGACCATGCCTAGATATTCTCATAAGTATTCGCTTTTCTATCAATTGCTCGACATTAATTTGTTCACCCACCGTAGAATTTGCTATCTTGAGAGTAGCCACTAGTGAAACCTATGGCCCCCGGGTCTATCTTCCATCATATTATTTCCATATCAACTTGTTATTTCTATTACTGTTTATTTTGCAATCTTTATTTTACAATCTATATCACAAAAATACCAAAAATATTTATCTTATATTATCTCTATCAGATCTCACTTTCGTAAGTGGCCGTGAAGGGATTGACAATCCCTTTATCGCGTTGGTTGTGAGGTTCTTGTTTGTTTGTGCATGTACTATGTGAGTTGTGTGTTATCTCCTACTGGATTGATACCTTGGTTCTCAAAACTGATGGAAATACTTACGCTACTTTGCTGCATCACCCTTTCCTCTTCAAGGGAAAACCAACGCATGCTCAAGAGGTAGCATGGTTCTAAACAAACAGTTTTTATCCCCTTTCCGCCTTGATGCATATAGTTGTCCCTATATAACCATTTCCAATATCTTGAATATCCCAAACGCTTCATGCTTGCTACTCGTTTGTGCTCACATTGCCATCGCAGTCGGAGTTTTGTGCTTCTGCCTAAAACCAGGCAGATTCCAGGCACGGGAGTTTTACGATGCCTGGCACATCACAAACAGTTCATGATTATAAACCGTGTACGATAGGTAGACAATCACACACATTTAGTTTTCCCGCACCGTATGTGATAGTGTCTGACATCACACACGCTTTGGAAACGGCAACTGTGTGCATGCTTGCACACGTTTCCTCTCTGTGAACCGTCTCAGATTATGGTGTATATCGCAAACCTTTGTGTTTTACCAACTGTGTGTGCTGTAATGACCTGCACGACGTAATTCTGCCCTTATTTAATTGCTGCTATTTAAAATTGCACCTAATTTAAACTTGAAAGTAGGTTATAGCTTTATTCATATCCATCAGGTTCAAAAAACCAATGCATTATTCGATTCACCGGTACATATGTTTAAGAATTACAGAAGCACCAAATAAAGAATGATGTACCAAGGTTTTATACTTGTACTATTACAGATGGTAAAGAAAGAGGCGACAAACATTCCAGTTGCTGAATAAGGAGAAGCCGAACGGCCCTATTGTGATCTCCTCGATGCAGAAGGCATGCAGGACTCTAGTCCAACCCCTTGTGATGGCCGGCCGCCAATCATGTAGTTTGAGAGGTAATCTTGAGTAAATTGCTTCAGGATCCACTGCAAAAGAAAAAAGATTCAGATATTGTCATCTAACACAACTCATTACGAGCAGTCAAAAGAAGGCTACATGGTTCTTACTTACCATCCTGCAGTTCACTGTTGTCTTGCATAAAGTGTAAACAAATAGTTCGATTTACATCTTTTGACCCATTTTAATAACAATCTTTATCAGTTTCCTCACTTGATGCTGGTTCATGAATATCTCATTGCCCCATACGCAGAAAGGGTCGAAGTGTGGATCTTTGGCAATGATATATGTACCTAAAAGCACCAAGTTAATATTAGAAGCTAAACAACAAGTGAAAAATGATGTATTACAACACTCCATCCATCCCATTATATATGATTTTATTACACGTATATCTAGACATCATCAGAACATTAAGGTAACACTCTTCCTTGTTGTTGTGTACCCTGGGATTGCATATTTAGTCATTCATTACAATGCATGTTGCTAAACAACAATTAAAAAATGAAAAGGCATGTTAACTGCAATATCCTTAACAACAACCAAATATCGTAATTCATAGTGGTATTGTTGAAACTGTTATTGATGAAATTGAACTTCACGGCAAATAGTTGCACATATAGAGTATCACATTGTGAAGAACTGAAATAAACAATTCATAAGGACATCTCTAGGCGATCCTTAAAAAGTTAAAGGACTAAAACCCTTAGTGGATATATATATATATATACTCCAGCAATTTTTGGCCTTTTCTAGTCGATCCCCTAAACTTAAGGTTGTAAACTTCAACTTGATCAAGTTCAAAGCAGGTTCAACCGAAAGTAGCATGCATTCAAACATAAACATATATAGTTTTGCATAACCGAACATAAAACATAAATTTAAACTAAGCTAAACTACTTTCGGTCGAAGTAGAGGTCGAGCCAATCCTTCCTTGTCAAGTACGGTGTGCCACGAGCCGGGTTCGGGCCTGTACCGTCGTCGGGGTCATTGGGGAAGGCACTCCTCCACTCGTCGACGTCGATGTCGATCTCCTCGTCCTCGGGGCCCACCTCGACGCCCTCCACGCCACCGTCGCCGTTGCCTTCGACCTCATCATCAAAGGTGAGCGCGATAACCTCGCCGCCCTCCTCGTCACTGTCCTTGCCGCCTTTGACCTCGTCATCGGAGGAGAGCGCGATAACCTTGCTACCCTCCGCGCCCGCAAAGATCTCCCGCTCCTCCACCATGAGCTCTAGGTGCTCCCGATGGAGCTCTTGCATGTATGCCTCGTCGGCACGCTCAGCCTCGAGGCGCTCCCATGCCTCGCGGTCCTCCTGCGCCATAGCCGAGCTCACCACCCCTTGCACCGGCAGAACGAGGTGGACCGAACGTGTGTTGAAGGGGTAATTGAGCCTAGCTGCCGCGCCGTGGTAGCGGACCTGCCAACAGCGGTACTCCTTGGCCGCGAGCTCGGCCGTGTGGAAGCTACCGAGCCACTGGCGGGTGCGGGTCTCTTGATCTATAATCTTGGTGACCCACGTCCCCCATCGCCATTGTCGGACCCCGAGGTAGGACTTCGTTAGCTGTCGGGTCAGGGGAGGACGGGGAAGTCCTCGAACCGGCGTAGGGGCGCGGCGGCTGGCTGATCGGGGGACCGGCGATGGCAGATCGGGCCCGCGGAGGACGACGGGGACACCTCGGCGGCCACCTCACTGGCGTCGGGCGAAAAGGCCGCGATAAACCTCTTTTTGGCCATTGGATCCTCGAGCTCCCAGGCACACAGGCAAAGGTTGAGGATGGAGGCATCGGCGATGGCGGCGACCTACCAATGGTTTCGAGGGTTGTCTGTGCCTGTGTGAGCCGAGGTTGTGTTTGAGGAAATACTGCGGCAACTAAAAAATTTACTAGGTGGGAGTAACAAGGCGGGGCTACTGAAAATTTGGATCAAGGGCGAGCAGATATTTTTGAGATTGCGAGGGATGGAGAGGCAGGAGTAAAATGCCGGGGCTACTGAAAATTTGAATCAAGGGACTGAAGCAGAGCAGGAATAACAGACATCGCACAAGGTCTGCACATACTAATCGTGTGCTATCTAACAATAAAACCTTCCAGGCGGTAGATATTTTCGAGATTGCGAGGGATGCAGTGGCGGGAGTTTTTGGGGAGCGAGCTAGTGTGCTTGAGACACCGGTTGTGGACTGTAGCCGACGCACCTTCTCGCATAAGCCATAGGTGTACTATACACCGACGATGCTCCAAGATATTTTGTACTACATCTCACACAATTGGTGATAATATACTGTGTGGGATCTACTTGATTTGAATTACAAAATGGGGTCACAGCGGCAATGGACGCTGTTTGAATTGCTAGACATTTTATCTCCAGTGAACATGCAACTATATGTGTATCGTAAAAGAATTAGAATTATTCAGGGTTTGTTTGGACATTTTACACATTAAACTGGTTTTCTAGCCATTTTAGGTGCATAATTGAAAATTAAACTACATGCACATGCTCGGGTGCATACAAATTGGTTGAAAAATCAAATATGTGTCCTTTAGTGCATGCTTAGGTCCCATGCAAGAAATGGGAATGAATTTTTTGGGGATCGTTTGGCCTCTTTCTACATTAACTGGGTTTTCTAGGCATTTTATGTGCATAATTAAAATTTGAACTACAAGCACATGCTCCAATGCACTAAAGTTGGTTGAAAAATCACATGTGTGTCCTTGGGTGAATTTCTAGGTCCCATGCAAGAGATGGGAATGAATTTCAAACACCAGGGCGTTGTTGATTGTCGGCAAAACATTGAGATACCTGGTTTTTAAATACTAGTAAATCCAAAACTCGTCTGAAATTGATGAAACTTGGCATGCTATCATGGAGCGGCATCAACATGTCGTGGTGAAAAATTTGTCCCACTTGGGGCAGGTTTGGGTATAAGCTTCACACAAACCAGAGCTTCTCACAACAAGCATGATGGTTTCGATAGGGAACGTACCACCTTTGGGAACGGGACGATATCCGTTGCCTATTATTGCTTTCAAAAATTTTCTAGTGTCAACATAGAACAACAGGAGTGTTGTGTTTAATCATGGAATTTTTTGGGGTTCGTTTGGCCTTTTTTATACATTAACTGGGTTCTCTAGGCATTTTATGTGCATAATTCAAATTTGAACTACAAGCACATGCTCCAATGCACCAAAGTTGGTTGAAAAATCACATGTGTATCCTTGCGTGAATTTCTAGGTCACATGCAAGAGATGGGAATGAAATTGAAACACCATGGCACTGTTGATTGCTGACAAAATGTTGAGACGCCTGGTTTTTAAAGTCTAGTAAATCCAAAACTCGTATGAAATTCATGAAACTTGGCATGCTATCATTGAGCGGCATCAACATGTCGTGGTAAAAAATTTGTCCCATTTGGGGAAGGATCGGGTATAAGCTTCTCACAAACCAAAGCTTCTCACAACAAGCACATGATGGTTTCGATAGGGAATGTAACACCTTTGGGGACGGGACGATATTCGGTGCCTCTTATTGCTTTCAAAAAATTTCTAGTGTCAACATAGAACAACAGGAGTGTTGTGTTTAATCTTGGAATTTTTCGGGGTTCGTTTGGTCTTTTTATACATTAACTGGGTTTTCTAGGCATTTTGTGTGCATAATTCAAATTTGAACTACAAGCACATGCTCCAATGCACTAAAGTTGGTTGAAAAATCACATTTGTGTCCTTGGGTGAATTTCTAGGTCCCATTCAAGAGATGGGAATGAAATTCAAACACTAGGGCACTATTGATTGCCGGCAAAACGTTGAGATGACTGGTTTTTAAATTCTAGTAAATCCAAAACTCGTCTGAAATTCATGAAACTTGGCACGCTATCATGGAGAGGCATTAACATGCCATGGTAAAAAAAATTGTCCCATTTGGGGTAGGTTCGGGTATAAGCTTCTCACAAACCAGAGCTTCTCAAAAGCATGATGGTTTCGATAGGGAACGTCTCACCTTTGGGGACGAAACGATATCCATTGCCTCTTATTGCTTTCAAAAAATTCTAGTGTCAACATAGAACAACAGGAGTGTTGTGTCAATTTTTGTGATTTTTCGGGGTTTGTTTGGACATTTTTATGCATTAACTGGCTTTTCTAGGCATTTTATGTGCATAATTTAAATTTGAACTACAAGCACATGCTCCAATGCACTAAGGTTTATTGAAAAATCTAATCTGTGTCCTTGGGTGAATTTCTATGTCCCATGCAAAAAATGGGAATGAAATTCAAACGCTAGGGCATTGTTGATTGCCGACAAAACATTGAGATGCCTGGTTTTAAATTCTAGTATCTAATATTAAAGGGAGGATTGTTTCTCCACTTTTTTTGGTCCATCATGTAGTTTTTTTTGTCCATTTCATACGACACGATTTCTCTTGGTTGCCTGTATCGTGTACCTATAGGTCACCATCAGAACTACCAAAAAAAGATGCTAACAAGCGGAATCGAACCCAGGTTGCCTAGGAAAGAGCACACAGCTGCTAGCCAACTGAGCTAACCCATGTTCCATGCAAAAGAAGGAAACTTTTGCTATATGATCACTCCTAGATACAACTCTCAAAGCCTGGGACAAAGTCACAGAAATAAGGAAGGAAAGGGAAGAAAAGAGAAGTGACATAGTAACAAAAATAAGGTAGGAAAGGGGAGGACATAAATAAGGAAAGAAAGGAGGGCCTTCTATATATAAAAATAAAAGAAGTGCGAATTAAACAGGTTGCACGTTGGCAATGAACAGAAAAAGGGCACTGATTGGTGTAAAAGGCCACAATCACCGAACTGGTTCACATACTCAGAATTTGTGTTGAGTGTGGTATAAATTCATGTGGCCTAATGACGTTTTTTGCAGCTCTATTTAAAAAACGAAAGAGATTCTAAAAAAAGTTTAAAAATGAAAGAGAGAAAAGGCGCTCTCTCTACTCATGGCTATGCGCTTTTTATTTTCTTCCACTTCCTTGACATCCTCTTGAATTCGTCACTGATGTTGTTAGTGCCATCATCGGTTGTGTTGACCAAGTGCGTGTCCGTACCAATTGTCAGCAAACATATTTTTGCAGAATAAATGTAATAGTGTTATAGTACTATGATACAAACTTAGAATCACTGGTAGAAACCGTCGCAACCAACTTGCGGCGGCACCTCCAGAACGAACAATATTAACTAGATTATGAGCAACTTTATTTTCGTTACGCTCAATTTTGAACGGACCAAATCCATGCAGATCGAGGAGCTCCTTCATCTCCATAATAAGATGTCCACAACGGAACAAACATATGTTGCCTCGCCGCGATTGTTCTTTTGCTTGTGAGCTTTGGGAGGCTCACTGCCATATGGATGTAGATGATAAAGAAGAGTTTAGAAAAGTCATCTCAGTTTTCTTTCAGAAAATTATGAGTATTTTTTGCCACTGTAACTTGGTCAGGGCACGTACAATGCAATCCCTAGGAATAAAATCCGGCAGTTTTCGCATCGTCCGAACTACTTTCCTAGCATCGACACATAACCTAGAATTGGACACTAGAAAAAAGTATACACAATGTAGCTACAAGCGCCGGATGATTGTGCATGTTAATTTGCTCAGGATTTTAAAGACTCTTGTGTCGTAGAATTGTCATGGCAGATGTCCTAGTGTGAGGACTTAGTCGTGAGGCCAACGCATCTATGTAGTAGCTTGAGAGGGGTTGAGCGGAATCGAGAGACACAACACAAGACAAGGATTTAGACAGCTTCGGGCCCCGGAAAACATCATCCAGTAATAGCCCTACATGATGTTTGTGGCTAGGTCTCATTATCATCATCAGGGAGTCACCGGTAAACTGGCTCTTTGTATCTAGCCCTGAAGATTGTTCTTCTTTCCCCTCCCCCTTTGGGGAGCCCTGCCCCTCCTTATATATGTTGAAGGGGCGGGTTACATGTGGAGTCCTATTAGGATTAGGACTAGTATATCTTCTAATACAAACCGGATACAAGTCCGGGTCTTGAGTCCTTTTAAGGGAAATATTCCTCACACCTTTTCTCTTAAATCGGCCCACTATTAACATAAACCGGTCTTCTGGGCCTTGGGCCTTGTCATCCATCTGTCCCACCCGCCGGGTTACCAATGAGTTAGGTTGCTTGTAAACCGTCTGGTCAGTGCGGGTCGCCGGTGAATCGCCAAGTCCAGCCAGGTTATACTTCCGGCCGGGTTACACCGCGGGGTATATCCCCGACATTAGCCCCCAAGTTTAGCTTGGATTTATCCATGGTAAACTTATGCTGCAAAATAAACACAAGAACAAATTTGACAGGTTGTGCTCCGGGCTAAGAATTCTTGTAAACTGGCATCTGATCATCCTTAAGTCCTTGTCATTTCCTCTTTCTAGAAAATCAGGGTCAATAAACCAGCTTCATAATCAATTTGCTTGTAGAATAAATATTGTAAATAAAGAATCCATTTGAGTCAGCCTTCAATGCTCTGAGTTGACAAAAATATTGGTCCTCAAATATTCAACTGATATTCAGCCGGCTTGAAAATCTAGAATTCGCCAAGCTATGATTTCCAATATCGGTGGGTTATAAAAACTGATAATTCCGGTTCATGATTGTTGCCAACGCCGGTTCATGATTGTTGCCAACGCCGGTTCATGATTATTGATGACACCGGGTTAATCTGGTTTATTCAAAACTGAGAATTTGAAGATTTTTTCTCCCTTATATCCATATTATCTATAGCCCCCAAGTCTTGAACAGAACAAAGTGATGACTTAAGACTTGCTTCAATATAAATACTGCCACTTAATAAATCCATGTTGTTGATCCCAGTCGCTTAGTAAAAACTAAATACTCCATACTCTGTAGCCCCCAAGTGCCGGGTTATCATGCTTGCAGCAACCTGGGACTTGTAATTGCCGGATGCTCAAAAAAATTCAACCAGTGTAGCCCCCAAGGGTCGGGTCATTATGCAATAATGAGCATGGACTTTATAAATATAATCATGCTTCATTGAAAATAATATCATATGATGTAACTCCACCTTGGGGCTTGAACCCATGTCCAGAAGGTTAAGTGCTTTGTGTTTTACCAACTAAGCAGTAGACCCTTGAATATAACGGATTAAGACATGTGTACCTTGAATCATTGATAGGAGCAATTGGTAGCCCCCAAGGGCCAGCTCATTACAATGTGATGAGTCGGGTCTTCAATAAGGTGAGCAATTGGTAGCCCCCAAGGAGCAATTGGTAGCCCCCAAGTGTCATGGTGCATGCTTGCAGCGACATGAGACTTGTATATTTAATGTAATCTCAACTTGAATAATGCAACCCTCAAGTGCCGGGTCGTAAGCCTGCAGCGACTCGGGACTATTCCTTCAATTGTAGAAAAAAAATTATATCTATTTATAACATAATATCCATTGTGCTTAAAGCGACTCTGAAAACCTCAATCATAATACTGGTTATTGATAACCATAAAAAATCCAGCCATGTTTGGCTATTTGAAGATTTGAATAATATAATCCGGTTTAAAAACCTCAATCATTCAATATCATCATGAAAATCCAGCCAATTTTGGCTATGAAAGATATGAATATCTTATCAGTTGATAAGTAAATCCGGAGTTTAAATACTCGGCGGCTCTTGGCCGATGGTGACTTAATGCGCATTCACTGTAAGCCGGAATTTTTATAACCCGGCGGCTGATAGCCTTTGAGAAAATCCAAAATGGATAACCTTTTTGAAGCATCAATTTTGATGATGAGCTTGAATTTACATGTCATAATTCTACAAATCCTGCTCAAAGTGTAAATAACATATGCCCTAGCGACTTAACATCGAAAGCCAGGGTGGGTAGCCACCCAAATGCATCCTTATCTTGCACACAAGTAGATCACAAGAATCCTTGGCGGTTTACCACAGGGCGGGTCATAATGCCCATATAAATAGCCAGGGTTTATAACCAAAGCTGTAATTGAAGATAATCAAATATGACATAGATGATCCATGTGACATTGAATCACCTCGTTGGTTTAACCAATTCTTGCAGTGAGGGTGGTAACCCCAATCTTTGGGTATTGATAACTCCTTCCTTAATTTGCCAGATTATGATAATAAACCGTATCGGGATATAATAAACACCGAATTTTCCTTATAACACTGGCAACTTGTTAGTCAAAACCAGATCAGGTTAATAAGCGCCGGATTATAACTGATCATGTACAAACAACTTGCCGTTGAAAGTCAAGTCGGGTTAATGAACGCCGGTATATCCATGCACATACGATACATGCTATTATGATGTAAGGATGATGCAACGTATGATGCAATACATGATGATGTATATGTATGATCAAGAGGGTTTTAGCTATGGTTTGGATACGACCAGAGCCCCCATGTAGTCATAATTGTGGCATTGCGCCGATCAAAAGGTGTAACTATGGTTCGAATATGACCAAGCCCCAAGTGATTTCCCTAGTGCCCTTATGCCTATCAAGAGGTGTAACTATAGTTCGAACCCATAGCCCCCAAATGATTTTCCTGGTGGCCTTATGCCTATCAAGAGGTGTAGCTATGGTTCGGATACGACCAAGCCCCCAAGTGATTTTCCTGGTGCCCTTATGCTTATCAAGAGGGTATAAGCTATGGTTCGGATACGACCAGAGCCCCCAAATGATTTCCCTGGTGGCTTTAAGCCTATCAAGAGGTGTGACTATGGTTCGAACATAGCCCCCAAGTGATATTGTGAGTTGTGCTCAAGGGATACCCATGTTTGAGCTGTGCTGTGCAGCAGACTCTCTTTGGCCCCTTATGATAATATTGGCTTGATAGCCGGATCAAGAGGTGTAGCTACGGTTCGAATACGACCAAGCCCCAAGTGATATTGTAGAAAGCTTTGATAAGCTGAATCAATGGGTAAACCGAACGCCTCTTTATAAGCAGAAGCCCCCATGTGATCAATAATGTGACATGCCAATAAGGCGGGATACCCATGTTTAAACCGCGCATCATGGCAACAGGTTCTCTTCGGCAACCTTTAACTTTTCTGAGAACTCGAACTTTGCGAGAGATATTTCTTCTTGAACCGGATGTTAAACCGGATATGAAGAGCTTCAAAGCATTATGGGTGACATCTTTCCCTTGAACCGAATTTTAAACCGGAGTCTCCATTTTCAGCTAGAAATTTTCTAACGGCCTTTAAACTTGAACTTGTGAGAAGTTAATTCCTTTTTGAACCGGAAATTTTCTGACGGCCTTCAAATTTTCATCAATATGGTAGTATCCTCTGGGACCGGGTTATCTTTCCCTCCAACGTCCTGGGGTTCTTGACTTCACTGAAAACCGGCAACATTTGCTGAGTTACATCATTGTAGCCCCCGAGTCTCAAGACGACTCGGGGAGTTGGCTTGATATTCTTCATACTTGGACGTGATATAAACCGGCATATAGTTGAACAACAGAAATGCTGGAATATGTTGAAGCCGGAAACAAGGTGGCGAGTTGATAATCTTCGCAATACTTATTGTATATCCCCAGTATGAGTTATTCAATAAACTCTGTAACATGACGGTTATCTTTGCAGTAGACAATTTGTCCTGCATCAAATAATTTATAATCCAAAGTAATTGCTCTTAAATATGTAAAAAAACATACTGGATGGATTTCACCTGATATGTTAAACCGGAAATAATCCGCTGCAGAGTTGATGACCATCACGGTGAAACTGAAATTAATCACGGGCGAGTCGGTCGCGGCGTTTTAAGCCGGCGCGGACAAGAGAGTCGGCCGCGGTGTTGGAAACAGCACAGACGCGGGTGATTCGGCCGCAAGTGCGGACGACAAGTCAGCCGCGTGTGTTGATGTAACGGGAGCGGCGATTTGCATATGTATTCGTCGATCAGCATGGCACAGACGAGCTCTATTGCAAAAATAATGTTGACGTATACCTCTTTGCCACACCTTTGTAATGAATAATGGTCTATTTTCTTCCGATGAACGTGGACAGTGGAGTAGCAGTTCCCAGCCCAACTAGTACTAGTGCTTCTAGAAACAGTAGTAGCACTAGCAACCAAAATGTAAATTATCCTTGATCTCACGTGTGGTTCATCTGCTCTTGTGCACGGGCAATTGTCAGCGTCTGAGGACCCTGTAGCACCTTCCCCTCATCCGTGAGTTAGGCCAACTCCACGGCGCGACCCTATCATGTCCGCCCCCATCCGTTTGGGGTAAAAGGGGCAAACGAGACAGCCCAGCGTGCGGGCACAAACGGAAAAATGTCCGGATTCCGTCCGCTTTCGACCCATTCCCGGCCCAAACTTGCGCTCAGTTTGGGGTGAAACGGACGCGCGCGGACGGCCTCGACGCACGCCCTTGTCCCCCCCGTGGCCCGCCTGTCGGGGACACTAGCAGTCCCTCCGCTCCCAACGCTTCACCCTCTCTCCCCGCCCCGCCCTGCCCCGCCGCCGGCACGCCGCTATTCTCCGGCC
>NC_041384.1:182346034-182393006 GCF_002162155.2 Triticum dicoccoides
CGTTCGTACCAAACCACGTCTCGACATGGCCGCCACCACGCCCGCGCTTCTGCCGTAGTTTTGGTCGTCGATCGGAGGAGGTTTGGCCCTCGTCGTCCTTGCCGGTGGCAGAGGGGACACGACTGCCGGCGACGTACCACAGCGGCCGAGTCAGATTCCGACGAGAGCTCCAGAGCGGCCTATAGCCGGCCGGCAACCACCCTGCTGCGTCGAGGTGATCATCGCGGCCTCTTCGCCACCATGAGCGCAAGGTGTTCGACCTTTTGCCAACAAAGGTATGGACATTGGAGACGAGTTTTTCTACCATCACTTCCTTTGTTCATCGGACGATTCGTTGTCGGATGATGACGATCTTGTGGTGGCTGCACTGGTCGTTCACGACCATATTCAACGGCAGCTTCCTCGGTACAGGGGGTCAGTCCCTGGCCGTGCTCCCAACCTGAACCGCAACAGGGAGAGAGGCCACGCCCTGCTCTATGCAGATTACTTTGCCAACACCCCGCTCTTCAGGCCGGATAAATTTCGTCGCCATTTTCGTATGGCCAGGCATGTGTTCAATCGTATCCGAGAGGGAGTGGTTGCTCATGACCCATACTTCGAGTGCAAGACGGATGCCCTTGGCAAGCTTGGATTCTCCTCCTACCAGAAATGCACCGTGGCCATCCGCATGCTTGCATATGGAATTCCAGGCGATCTAGTGGATGAGTATGTGCGTATGAGTGAGACAACATGTCTGATGTCAATGTACAAGTTTTGCCAGGCTGTGATCGAGGTCTTTGTCCCAGAGTACTTGAGCAGCCAACTGCCACTGATACAGAGAGATTGTTGGCGACCAACGCAGCTAGAGGCTTTCTAGGTATGCTTGGCAGCATAGATTGTATGCACCGGGAGTGGAAGAACTGTCCATTTGCTTGGCAGGGCCAGTACAAGGGGCATGTTAGCGGGTGCACTGTCATATTAGAAGCGGTGGCATCACAAGATCTTTGGATATGGCATTCTTTCTTCGGCATGGCAGGTTCTCACAATGATATCAACGTGCTGCAGCGTTCTCCAGTCTTCGCGAGGCTTGCAGAAGGCCACTCCCCACCTGTCAACTTTGAGATCAACTGCCACCATTACAACAAGGAATACTATCTAGAAGATGGTATATACCCTCAGTGGTCAACTTTTGTGAAGACAATCTCGAAACCCCAAGGTGAGAAGAGAAAGAGATTTGCCCAAATGCAAGAGAGTGTTAGAAAGGATGTGGAACGTGCTTTTGGTGTGCTTCAATCTCGGTGGGGTATCGTTCGAAACCCTGCACTGTCATGAGATGAAAGGAAGCTTTGGGAGGTGATGACTGCTTGTGTGATCATGCACAACATGATCGTCGAGGACGAGCGTGATGAGAGTATCTTCGACCAAGGATTTGATTATCAAGGTGAAAATATTGAGCCCCTGCACCAAGACCCGGCCACATTTGAACAGTTTGCTCAATTCCACCGTGAGATGCGTGATTGGCAAACTCATGTGAATCTTCAAAATGACTTGGTTGAGCACGTGTGGGATCACGTTGGCAACCAATAGATGTATTTGTCCATTTTATGTTCAGTCAAGACAATTTCAATTGGGTTGTAAAACTATTTTAATTTTCAGACAAATATTTGGGTTCGAAACTAGTTTTAATGCAAATTCGGGCAATTCTTGGCCCCGACGGACAGGATGGGGCAAAAGGATATGGCCGCGCGCTGGGCGCGTGGCCACCGCATCCCAGGACAGACTCGAACACGACCCCAAATCCCTATCCAAAGGGATAAAAACAGGACAAAACGGACGTTCGTTTAGGGTCGCGCGGTGAAGTTGGCCTTACAGGTCAGGTTCAGCTCCAGCAACCACAACATCTCCTACCACGTGAGCTCCAACAGCCGTAGTATGGGACATGGCAGGTCAGCTCGGCGGCTCACCGTTCAGGGGCGGCTTGGCGCCTCAGGCGGCTCAGGCCCCTGCTAGAGACGAGGGCCGGGAGCGCGCGGAGAGCCGACGGACCCGGAACCAAGGTGGTTTAAAGGCTGAAGTAGAAATCGCAACGGCGGCTCACATGCGTTGAGGCAGAGACGGCCGACGATTGATTTGGCCACAACAGCGATTTGTCGAGGCAATGGTGGCTCAAGGGTAGTGCAAGAGCGGCTCTCCGGTGGTGCGGCAAAGGCGGCTCCGCACCGCATCGACAGGGACGGGCCGCAGCGGCGGACCAATGGAGGTGATGCAAGGCAGGGCCGCAGCGGAGCCCAGCGACTCAGCGACGAGGTCGCTCGGGGTCTCAGACGACTCCGCCATGGCAGAGGACTGGCCACCAATGAGCCAGCAGAGGCAGGGCGGCGCGGCAGGGGTGCGGCTTGGAGGTGGAGAACGGCGGCGACTCAGCTCGCTGGCTCGACGGAGACCGGCAACTCGGCCGCGGAGTCATACAAACAGCAGCGAAGGAGTCCGAGTCCATCCCCCGTCCACTTCCTCGTCCTAGTAGTTGTTGGTTTGACCATCCACGTCCGTCTCTTTTTTTCATCCATATTTGAGTCAAGGTAGTACTTGAGCTGCTACACCCATCTGAGTCCACCCTGTCAAAAATAGCAACTACTTTTCTTTCGGTAATACTTTCCTTATCACGTACTTCTTCCGATTCTATGCTTGTTACCAACCAAGCCTGGGTTGGACTCCAACTTGTCCTGCATGCTGCTGTTTTCATGGGAAGATGAGGCCGTGTGTGATGGAACTTCCGATACACTTGGCACAAGTAGACAAATTCATGTCCGTCTCGATGGATCTCTTCGGCTATTGCAACAGAAAAATCAATCTCTCCTCGGATCGACAGATCGCCAATATGCCTGTAGTGGCGCACAAGTTGTAACCTTAATCTCTGGTCTCCAATTGGTATATGTGAACTCCAAAGTTAATCACTGATCAGATCGAAAAACAATGAATATGCTGGTTCGGCGCCCACTTGTCCCTATGCGATTGTTCCGCGCAGGTTTCTTCCTCAATAGCGAGCTTCACGATCCTTGGAAAAATCCATTCAAGAACTCAACACCACCGTACGCAGGCCCCACGGTGGGCGCCAACTGTCGTAGAATTGTCACGACAGATGTCCTAGTGTGAGGACTTAGTTGTGAGGCCAACGCATCTATGTAGTAACTTGAGAGGGGTTGAGCGGAATCAAGAGACACAACACAAGACAAGGATTTAGACAGCTCCGGGCCCCGAGAAACATCATCCGGTAATAGGGCTACATGCTGTTTGTGGCTAGGTCTCATTATCATCATCAGGGAGTCACCGGTAAACCGGCTCTTTGTATCTAGCCCTGAAGATTGTTCTTCTTTCCCCTCCCCCTTTGGGGAGCCCTGCCCCTCCTTATATATGTTGAAGGGGCGGGTTACATGTGGAGTCCTATTAGGATTAGGACTAGTCTATCTTCTAATACAAACCAGATACAAGTCCGGGTCTTGACTCCTTTTAAGGGAAATATTCCTCACATCTTTTCTCTTAAACCGGTCCACTATTAACATAAACTGGTCTTCTGGGCCTTGGGCCTTGTCATCGATCTGTCCCGCCCGCCGAGTTACCAATGAGTCAGGTTGCTTGTAAACCGTCTGGTCAGTGCGGGTCGCCGGTGAATCGCCAAGTCCAGCCGGGTTATACTTCCGGCCAGGTTACACCGCGGGGTATATCCCCGACATCTTGCGTTGGAGCTGGCCTTAGAGTGATATTTTTAACATTCATCTGTTTGCCGTTAGCTATTAATGATATCCATGTATGATAACGGATTCTACATAAGTTTGTCCATCAATGCTAGCCTACATAGATAGTGTGTTATGTGGTGGATTAAGTCATCATTTTTGGATTGATCACATTTGGGTGCATTGTGATCACATAGACATGACAGCTATCGCCGACAAGGGCGGGGAAGAGGAGAAGCAATGAAATGGCAAGGGGCATGTGATATTGATTTTCATCCATTGCAACGCACAGGCCTTTCTGCTAGTAAATCCAAAACTCGTATGAAATTCATGAAACTTGGCATGCTATCAAGGAGTGGCATCAACATGTCGTGTTAAATTTTTTCCCATTCGGGGCAGGTTCGGATATACGCTTCTCACAAACCAGAGCTTCTCACAACAAGCATGATGGTTTCGGTAGGGAACATCCCACCTTTGGGGACGAAACGATATCCATTGCCTCTTATTGCTTTCAAAAAAAATTCTCGTGTCAACATAGAACAACAGGAGTGTTGTGTCAATTTTTGGGATTTTTCGGGGTTCGCTTGGACATTTTTATGCATTAGCTGAGTTTTCAATGCATTTATGTGCATAATTCAAATTTGAACTACATGCACATGCTCCAGTGCATATAAATTGGTTGAAAAATCAAATATGTGTCCTTGGGTGCATGCTTAGGTCTCATGTAAGAAATGAGAATGAATTTCAAACACCAGAGCACCGTTGATTGCCGGCAAAACATTGAGATGCCTGGTTTTTAATTCTAGTAAATCCAAAACTCATCTGAAATTCATGAAACTTGGCATGATTTCAGGGAGCGGCATCAACATGCCATCATAAAATTTTCGTCCCGTTTGGGGCAGGTTTGGGTATATGATTTTCACAAACCTGAGGTTCTCACAACAAGCATCATGGTTTCGGTAGGGAACATCCCACCTTTGGGGACGAAACGATATCCACTGCCTCTTATTGCTTCCAAAAAAATTCTCGTGTCAACATAGAACAACAGGAGTGGTGTGTCAATTTTTGTGATTTTTCGGGGTTCGTTTGGACATTTTTATGCATCAACTGAGTTTTCAATGCATTATGTGCATAATTCAAATTTGAACTACATGCACATGCTCTAGTGCATATAAATTGGTTGAAAAATCAAATATGTGTCCTTGGGTGCATGCTTAGGTCCCATGCAAGAAATAGGAATGAATTTCAAACACTAGGGCACCATTGATTGCCGGCAAAACATTGAGATGCCTGGTTTTTAAATTCTAGTAAATCCAAAACTCGTTTGAAATTTATGAAACTTGGCATGCTATCATGGAACGGCACCTGACATGATGTGGTATTTTTCGTGTCCATTTTGAGAGAAGGCGCACTCGAATAGTGACAGCCAACAAAGGCATTTTGAAAAAATAGCTGCCACTTTAATATCTCAAACGTTCGTATAATTCAATCCGTGTGCATTCTGTTAACCATTCACGTGATGCCATGTGTCTTGGTTTTAATGTCTGTAGGAGGTGCCATGCGGACAGCTGCTTGACCTTGACTGAACAGGAGGCGTGCGAGCGTAGTCTAGTGCGCAGGCTGACCGAGAGGCATGCAAGCTGTCCTCCAATGCACAGGCTCACTGGGAAGCGTGCGAGTTGTACACTGTGCATGCTCACTGGGAAGCAAGCCCTTTGACTTTCATGTCCCCCCGCCTTCCTCTCCATTAATGGCGCCCGAGTCGCTGTTTAATACGAGCGGCCTTACTGTTCGCCTCCCATTCCCCTCCCTCCCGCAGACCTCCACCAATGTCATGGCGCAGAATGATCATCTGTCACTAGTCTTCAAGTTAGGTGAAATCGACTCCGAGCCGGAGGGGATAGAAAATAAGGAGCAATGGGGCCTCATGGACATGGCCCAGAATGAGCTGGCCGCAGCGATTGTTGCCCCCGCTTCCGTCCCAGCTCCCATCCCCGTGCCCGCGCTAGCGATCATCCCCGTAGCATTGACGGGCTGGTCGCCGAGCACTATCGTAGAGCTGGAAGCCGCGGGCGTCAGCGAGGTCTCCGCGGACCCACGCGAGCTCATGTACATGCCAGCGCCAGCGCTCGTGCCCGTGCGCGCCTCTCCACCCACCGTGGCGCCGGCCCTCGTGCGTATGGCTGCACCCGCCGCGCCCGTGCGCACCCCTCCACCCACCGTGGCGCCGGTCCCTGTGTGTTTGGTTGCACCCATCATGCCCGTGCCCGTGCGCGCCCCGCTCAGTGGCATGGGACGCTGCCGTCGACCACTACCTCTCAGCGGTGCCAGTTGCCGTCCTCCCGCGCCCCGCCCATCGATCGCCCGACGACATGATGTTTGGTTTACAAGTGAAGAACATTTGTGCTGCCTTGAGGACTTCAACAACGGCGTCCTGGAAGACAACGACGGCGCGGCACGCCGCCTCCGCCGCCGCCGGAAATAGTTTTGGGGGGTTTAATACTGTATCTCCAATTCTCGATCATATGAATATAAATTCGCAGTGTGACTGAATGAAAGATATGGTTTGAACGAACTTGCGTTTTTCTCTCTTAATGTACAGACTTATCAAACAATTTTCTTTTGATAAAATGTCAATGGTTTTTAAATATAAAACACTCATCGCAAACATTTTAGTTAGAACACCCGTATGCAAACCGACAACTTCCCCAGAAAGCCAAGGGAAATGTGCCGAGCAGGATTTATGCATCCCTTCAACGCAAAGGGTTGTTTTGCATGACCCGTGTGCAACCACGTACAAACAATTGGGTAAGATTTGCATATCTGTCATTTTGGGTATGTTGCCATTTGTCAAACTGGAAAGATTGACATTTGTTTATCTAGTAACATTGCCATTTGTCAACCTTGTAACACTATGATTTGTCAAAATATGCAGCTACAAATCACTAGCACTATCTAATTTTTGCAACTAAAATCACTAGCACTGTTCATATGGACACCACTAGCAGGCGTGAGTTGATGGACGCATATGAAAGTGTACCATTGATTACATACAACAAGTCATCAACCCACAATGACAACGAGGATAGACATTAGATTATAGATCATTTCCAACAAAACATTCTAGTAAAGTTTTTCTCAGACAACAAAAACAAAGCGATGAAATGAACTTCAGCTCAACCACTCGTCGGCATTGGAAACACTTGCTTTGAACCAAAAGTGATTCTCTGGGAAGGGCCGGCTACTGTCAATCTCGAGACCAACGCAGGACTGATCATCGAGGCTGAAGCGGCCTATGTCAGGACCCATATTGGGACAGTAGGGAAGCATAGTAGTGTCCGAGGTATAGATACAATTGCTTCTCATAAATGGTAGTAATGTTGTGTCAACATCAGTTGGATCGCCTTCCACAATCATTGGATAGTTTTGTCCAAGGAAGAGCAAGTTTCCTCCAGGACTTCCAATACTAAACCAGGGAGAAGGTGTTGGCGCTAGTACACTAGTATCCATCCCGAATACCCTGCAACAGATGTTGGAATAGGTCCGGAGAGTGCGACCATGCGAGACAACACCTGCTTCCTTAGTAACATTAGCAGTGCCTTGTATACAGACAAGAAGAGGTGATCCATCGGAATAAGTTTCAGGCGCCACTGAGTATATGGGTCCTGCTCATCCTCATGCTCGTGATCATCAGCATCGTCATCTCCCCATTGGTTATAAAAAATTTCAAGTATAGGTGGTGGAATGTTCACAGGACATTGGAAACACAAAAAGGTTAATTAGTAAAGGGAAACTAGCTAACCCGCATGCATGTGGATGAAACAATTATAATTACGGTGGAAGACAAACGTACTGAAAGCATCAGGATTCCATGCAAAAACAGTGCCACGAGTGGTGGCAGCAAACACAAGACCCTCGTATTGAATTGCATCACAATACTCATCCGTGTACAGTGATACGTCTCCAACGTATCTATAATTTTTTATTGTTCCATGCTATTATATTATCTGTTTTGGATGTTTAATGGGCTTTAATATGCACTTTTATATTATTTTTGGGACTAACCTATTAACCGAAGGCCCAGTGCCAGTTTCTATTTTTTTGCCTATTTGAGAGTTCCGCAGAAAAGGAATACCAAATGGACTAAAACCTTCGCGATGATCTTTCTTGGACCGAAAGCAATCCATAAGACTTGGAGTCGAAGTCTGGAACTCCACGAGGCGGCCACGAGTCAGGAGGGCGCGCCCGGGGGGTAGCGCACCCCCCACCCTCATGGGCCCCTCGTACTTCCACCGACATACTACTTTAACCTATATATACTCTTATACCCTAGATCGATCGCAGAGAGCCACGAAACCACTTTTCCACCGCCGCAACCTTCTGTACCCGT
Source organism: Triticum dicoccoides (assembly GCF_002162155.2). NCBI lineage: Eukaryota > Viridiplantae > Streptophyta > Magnoliopsida > Poales > Poaceae > Triticum > Triticum dicoccoides. The sequence goes on from NC_041384.1 coordinate 182,354,135, forward strand.
GAGATCCCATCTTGGGACCTTTTCCGGTGATCTGCCGGAGGGGGGATCGATCACGGAGGGCTTCTACATCAACATCATTGCCTCTCCGATGAAGGGTGAGTAGTTTACCACAGACCTTCGGGTCCATAGTTATTATCTAGATGGCTTCTTCTCTCTCGTTGATTCTCAATACAAAGTTCTCCTTGATGTTCTTGGAGATCTATTCAATGTAATACTCTTTTCCGGTGTGTTTGCCGAGATTCGATGAATTGTTGATTTATGAACAAGATTATCTATGAATATTATTTGGTTCTTCTCTGAATTCTTATATGCATGATTTGATATCTTTGCAAGTCTCTTTGAATTATCGGTTTAGTTTGGCCTACTAGATTGATCTTTCTTGCAATGGGAGAAGTGTTAGCTTTGGGTTCAATATTGCGGTGTCCTTTCCCAGTGACAGTAGGGGCAGCAAGGCATGTATTGTATTGTTGCCATCGAGGATAAAAAGATGGGGGTTTATATCATACTGTTTGAGTTTATCCCTCTACATCATGTCATCTTGCTTAATGTGTTACTCTGTTCTTATGAACTTAATACTCTAGATGCATGCTGGATAGCGGTCGATGTGTGGAGTAATAGTAGTAGATGCATAATCGTTTCGGTCTACTTGACACAGACGTGATGCCTATATTCATTATCATTGCCTTAGATATCTTCATAACTATGTGCTTTTCTATCAATTGCTCGGCAGTAATTTGTTCACCCACCGTAATACATGCTATCTTGAGAGAAGCCACTAGTGAAACCTATGGCCCCCGGGTCTCTTTCTTATTATATTGCATCTCTTTTATTTACATCGCATCTCGTTTACTATTTTGCAATCTTTACTTTCCAATCTATACAACAAAAATACCAAAAATATTTACTTTACTATATTTATTAGATCTCACTTTTGCGAGTGACCGTGAAGGGATTGACAACCCCTTTATTGCGTTGGTTGCAAGGTTCTCGATTGTTTGTGAAGGTACTAGGTGACTTGTGCATTGTCTCCTACTGGATTGATACCTTGGTTCTCAAAACTGAGGGAAATACTTACGTTACTTTGCTGCATCACCCTTTCCTCTTCAAGGGAAAACCAACGCATGCTCAAGAGGTAGTGTAGGATCGAAAGTATGTCTAGAGGGGGGTGATTAGACTACTTGACCAAATAAAAACTTAACCTTTTTCCAATTTTAGTTCTTGGCAGATTTTATCTATTTTAGGACAAGTCAAGCAATCATCACACAATTCAAGCAAGCATGCAAAGAGTATATTGGCAGCGGAAAGTAAAGCATGCAACTTGCAAGAATGTAAAGGGAAGGGTTTGGAGAATTCAAACGCAATTGGAGACATGGATGTTTTTCCCGTGGTTCGGATAGGTGGTGCTATCCTACATCCACGTTGATGGAGACTTCAACCCACAAAGGGTAACGGTTGCGAGAGTCCACGGAGGGCTCCACCCACAAAGGGTAACGGTTGCGCGAGTCCACACAGGGCTCCACCCATGAAGGGTCCACGAATAAGCAACCACCCACAAAGGGTCCACGAAGAAGCAACCTTGTCTATCCCACCATGGCCATTGCCCACACAGGACTTGCCTCACTAGCGGTAGATCTTCACGAAGTAGGCGATCTCCTTACCCTTACAAACTCCTTGGTTCAACTCCACAATCTTGTTGGAGGCTCCCAAGTGACACCTAGCCAATCTAGGAGACACCACTCTCCAAGAAGTAATAAATGGTGTGTAGGTAATGAACTCCTTGCTCTTGTGCTTCAAATGATAGTCTCCCCAACACTCAACTCTCTCTCATAGGATTTGGATTTTGTGGAAAGAATATTTGAGTGGAAAGCAACTTGGAGAGGCTAGAGATCAAGATTCATATGGTAGGAATGGAATATATTGGTCTCAACACATTAGTAGGTGGTTCTCTCTCAGAACATATGAGTTGGAATGGTGTATTTGTTCTGATGGCTCTCTCTTCGAATGAAGAGGAGGTGGAGGGGTATATGTAGCCTCCACACAAAATCCAACCGTTACACACAGTTTTCCAATCTCGGTGGGACCGAATCAACAAACTCGGTCGGACCGAAAATGTAAACCTAGTGACCGTTAGAGATTTTCGGTGGGACTGACATGCAACTCGGTAGGACCGATATGGTTAGGGTTTGGGCATAACGTAATCTCGGTGAGACCGATTACACAAACTCGGTGAGACCGAATTTGGTAATTAGCTAACCAGAGAGTTGGTCAGGCAAACTCGGTGGGACCGATTTGCTCTTTCGGTGAGACCGAAAAGTTACAAAGGGAAACACTGAATTTACATTGCAATCTCGGTGGGACCGATTCGCTCTTTCGGTGAGACCGAAAAGTTATGAACGGGAAATAGAGAGTTTGCAATCCCATCTCGGTGAGACCGAGATCCCTATCGGTAGAACCGAATTGCTAGGGTTTGGCAGTGGCTTATGACAAGTGAAACTCGGTGGCGCCGGATAGGAAGAATCGGTAGGACCGAGTTTGGCTTAGGGTTTAGGTCATATGTGGATATGGGAAAGTAGTTGAGGGTTTTGGAGCATATCACCAAGCACATGAAGCAAGAGGCTCATTAAGCAACACCTCATCCCTCCTTGATAGTATTGGCTTTTCCTAAAGACTCAATGTGATCTTGGATCACTAAAATATAAAATGAAGAGTCTTGAGCTTTTGAGCTTGAGCCAATCCTTTGTCCTTAGCATTTTGAGGGTTCCACTTTCACATCCATGCCATGCCAATCATTGAGCTTTCCTGAAATAATCATCTTGGAATAGCATTAGCTCAATGAGCTATATGTTGTTATGAATTACCAAAACCACCTAGGGATAGTTGCACTTTCAATCTCCCCCTTTTTGGTAATTGATGACAACATATAGATCAAAGCTTCGACAAATGATAATAAGCATGAAATATATCGTCGCTTTGAGAAGTATGTGATAAGTAAGAGCTCCCCCTAAGTTTGTGCATATTTAAAGTTTGCTTTGGACTGCAAATGCACAAGGAGTTAGAGTCATGGGTTACTCTTCCATGTCACATACATCTTGGTGGAGCGCTTAAAATGATAAGAATGAAATACATGCACTCATAACCAAGAATAGTGAATGATCACATAAGATAGATAAGATAATAGCATTAAGCAAGCATTAAGTGTAGCTTATGATCAAACACATGATCATCAATGTCTCACTAGCAATGACACAGTATCTCAAGCACTCAAAAGCAAACAAGTTCAAAAAACCACCAAATAAAGCAAGAGAGAAAAGCAACACTCTCTCTCTCGAAGCCTATGATCTATACATCTTCTCCCCCTTTGGCAACAAGTTACCAAAAAGGTCCTAGAAAAAGCATAGTGCTAGATCGACGCTCAGGCTTGATCTTCTGGTGGTGGTGGAGTCCGGATCACTCCAAGGACGAAGGCTTCTGTAGACGCTGAAGTAGACGCTTGAGTTGGAGCTGAAGTAGATGCTGGAGCTGGTGGAACTGAGGCTGTAGCTGGTGCTGAGGTGGTGGCTCTAGTGGCAGCAACTGGCACGGCAGACGACCTCGGACCTCGTGGCACTCTGGCAAAGGCATCAGTGGTAGTCCTGCCTCTCCTCTCCTGCATGTCATCCTGGAGCTGCTCCACTGCAGTCTGAATCTCTGTCACCTTGACATCCAAGTCATAGAACTTTTGTTCCATGATTCTCTCTAGGCTTGCCTGGTTTTGAGTTAGGGTGGCTAGTCCTTTCTCAATCCGCAGGGTGGATGCAATCAGGTAACCAAGCTGCTCTTGTTTGGTCTTCAAGAAATACTCAGATGCCTCCTCTTGAGTTGGCATCTTGGCAGCTTTCTCCTTCCTTGCCTTCTCCTTCTTTGCTTGTGCTTGGGCAGACGATGGCTCATTCTCAGTCATGATAACTTGATTGTCCTCAAAATCTGGACGGATGGGCAGGTGTTCCTTGTCCAATAAATATATGCCCGTGCCCATATTAGAGTTGATGAGCTCCTGAATTTGAGGTGCATATCCACAGCTCCTCTTCTGATCTGCTGCAGTCCTCTTGATAGTCTCTACTATGAGGCTCATGACCTTGAATTTCTGTGGCACATCAAATACGTGAAGCAAGTTGATTGCATGGCCTCTGATCATCTTGTGATCTCCAGACTTGGGCAATAAGGTGTGCCTCAATATCCAATTGATGGTTGGCAGCCCTGACAGAAGATAATGCACTGAGCCAAATTTGAAAGTGTCAAGAGCTTCATTTGGAATTTCCTTGTACATGTTGGACATTGAGTTATGATCCATCTTTTTCTTGGCATAAATGTCCAAGTCATCTGCTTGCTCCTCTGGGGCATTGATCAGTTGAGCCCATTCAGAAACTGTAGATTGGTACCTCGTACCCTCGGACATCCAAGTTATCCTCCCATTTGGATAAAAGTGTGTCGTGGAGTAGAATTGCATGATAAGCTCCTCGTTCCACTTTGTGAGCTTCTGCCCAACAAAGTTAGCAACTCCACAAGCACTAAAGCTGTCATACACTCCAGGGTAGTGTTCCTCATTTTCCTTCATGTAGGTCCAGTCGACCCATCTCATGTCACAAAAAATGGGCTTCTTATCTAGCAGCACTGTCTCATAGAAGTCCTGCTGTTCCTTGGTATGAAATCTGTAATCCACAGCAGTCCTTCTCCTTGAAGCATACGGGTCTGCTTCTCTCCACTTCCTCAGCCCTGAATCTCTACTGAGCTTCATGTCCTCAGCCACAGGATGAGCATCGTTGTGGTCTGGGATCTTGGGCTTGAGCTTTCTAAGAACTTGCTCTTCATCCTCTTCTTCAGCAACAGTCTCAGGCACTGGGGCCTTGTTCTTCTCAGCTGCAGGAATGCTCCTTGTATTCCTCTTTGGTTTTGGCTTGGAGGCAGCTTTGGGCTTAGATGCAGTAGCCCCTGATCTTATGGCATCACCCATCAGCTTGGGTGCCTTAGGTGCTGGTGCAGCTACCTCTTCTTCCTCTTCCTCTTCCATGATGGAAGCCTTTCCTAGCACTCTGGCTACGGTCTTCTTGACCCTTTCCTTCCTCTTCCTGCCTTCTGCAGCAACTGGCTCTTTGGGAGTGGGCTTCTCAGTTGAGGCTCTAGCCTTTGACATAGGTTGCCTGCCTGCTGGCCTTTTGATCTTTAGACCTGGCTTTGTGCCTTGAGCTGGCTCAACTCTCTTTGATGTGGTCTCTTCCTCTGCCACATAATCTTCATCTTTAGAATCAGAAGTTCTCTTCTTCCTTTGTCTAGTGGCAGCTTTTGGTAGATTGCTTGGGGTACTTCTGCTGCCATCATCTGAAGAGCTGGAGGGACTAGTGTCCTCACTCATCTGCACTTGCTGCTCTGACAAGTTCTGGCTGTCACTCTGATCAGACATGTTGCAAGCTCTGACTGCTGACCCTGTGAATAGTTTATAGATGAGGTAGAATAGATGAGCATCACAAAATGCAGAGATTTTTGCAAAAGAATGATTCAAAAATTTAGTTTTAGTTTCCCACTGAAATCATCTCGGATCTACCGATTTTTAAACTCGGTGATACCGAAGCAGTTTTGGCACCTAAACTAGTGAACTCGGTCAGACCGAGTCACAGTTCGGTGGCACCGAGACTGCTAGGGTTTCACAGAGTTCCAAAATCGGTCACACCGATAAGTAATTCTCGGTCAGACCGAGTCTCACTTGTGCAATGGCATAAGCCAAATCGGTGGGACCGAGTTTTTCAACTCGGTGGATCCGAGATGGTTTCGGAGGAAACCTAACCCTAAAATTTTCGAATCAAAGCTAATCTACGGGCGTATTGAATGGATAGGAGTGTTTCAATCGTGGCAAGAATCATGATGATCACAATGTGCTGAGAATTGGATTGGAGAATAGCACAAAGATCGAGTCCATACCCTAGCTCGGCGGAGATCTCTACGGCGGCAACGGCGGGGCAGAATTCCCGTTGACAGCAACGGAGACCAGCGACTGGAGGCGGCTGGCGGCGAGAAGACGATTCGGAGACCACGTTGGCAGAGCAGGCTATCGTGCGGGCGAAGGGGTTCGGAGAAATTTCCAAATTTTGCCCGTGACTATATATAGCCCGACCCTGTCGGTGTGACCGAGTGGAACAACTCGGTGGCACCGAGATTCATAACTGCATGCAGCTACTGAAACTCGGTGTGACCGAAATGTTCAAATCGGTTGCACCGAGATCGAAAACCTAGATCAACTAAATGATCTCGGTAGGACCGAAAGTGGGGTATCGGTCAGACCGAGAATCATAAAGAGGTTTTGGAAGTTTAAGTCTATGACGAATCGGGGACTCCGAGCGCTCCTCACACAGAGTGGTTCAAATCTGACTTGATCAAATTTTGTGATGCAGCATGAATAGAGTTTGAGACGAGAAAAGCATAGATAGCTAGAGGAGGTTCTTAGGCATTCTTGTCCATCCACTTGGCAAAGGAAATAAACCCAAACGATCAAAACAACAAGTGGATGTCCTCGAATGAGTAAAATATGCAACCAGCATGCTCACACAATAAGATGGCAAATGAAATATGTGGCAAGGCATGCACAACCAATTCTAGCATCTATCAAGCAATTTGCGATGACAAGGTCATCTATATATGAGTATATTGACTTAGGAGTCAAGTGAGAACACTTGATCATAGGTCATACTCATCGTTTAAGCTCAAGTGGGGTTACCACTTTTACATAAAGCATTGTTGTGTTCACATCTTTAGAGTTGCTTTAGCTCAAGTCTTAGAGTAAAGCTCCCCCTAGATGTGATATCCCCCCTTGGAGGGATGAACTAACCTTGGGTTTCGTCGATGATGACTTCATGTAGATGTTGAAGATGTGGATGCTCAATGTTGATGTAGATCACTTGGAGCTATCCATTTGAGTGAATTGCACTTTCAATACCTACATGGGTTAGTCCCACAAGGAACAAACAAGGATATCCATAGACATAGAGTGATGCACACACAAGATGATGTCCATGAAAACTTTTAGGTTACCTTGTCCCTTGTCTTACCAACAAGAGGGTTTGTGACTCCTTGAACTAGTGCAGGATGTGGAAGTTGATTGCACTTGTTCTTGCCAAAATGATAAGAGTGAAGTATGTTGGCGGAGTCACCCTCAAGGACTCTCTAGTTCTTATTCTTTTGGATCCACATCATCTTGATGGGAATCCTTGGAGTTGTAGTCATACTTGATGAAGTGGAACTTGAAGTAGTCTTGGGAATCCACTTGACTAAGGTCTTAGGAGCTTCTTCAAATGCGTCAATTTCCTCTTGAAGCTTATCCTTGCCTTTTTGCTTGTAGTCTTGTGGTGGAAGATCATCTTGAGCTTGTGTCCCCTTGAAAGAAGTATCATACTTCTCTTGTTGAGGAACAAACTTTGTCTTGGGGTATTGATCTTCTTCCCACTCAACTCCATTGGCATTGAACTTTCGTTCAAAACCAACGCCTTGATTCTTCCGGTGCATTCCTTGCTTGCGCACAATTTCCTCGAATTGCTTGCTCCCGGCAAGGCTTTTGTACACTCCTTTCTCTATAATTCCCTTCAATAAGCTATTTTCTTGCTCAAGTGTAACTTGGCTAAGAGAGTCATTAGTGGAATCAAGAGAACTACTAGAAGCAACAATATTGGATTTAGCATGATCATTGTTACTGCTAGAGGAAGAATCTTTCTTGTTCTTGTTACTAGACTTGACTTGAGGCATGTAAGTGGATAAGAGTAAATGCTTGGCAATGTAAGAAGAACTTTTCTTGCGGAGATCATCATTGATTGCTTTTAAGAACTCCGGCTCTTGCTCAATATTGAGCTTTTCAAAGCGTAATTTCTCATGAGCTCTTAAAAGTTCTCGATGATCTTCGAAGATAGTTTCATGAACTAAATTAAGAGTGTTTAGTTCTTTAGTTAGAGCCTCAATCTTTTCCTTATCATTGTCATTCGTTTTATCTTGATTAGCATGATTAATTGACATTTCATCATTAGAGTTGTCAATAAGCAAATCATCACCTAACAAGTCATCTTCATCACTATTGAAATCAACATACTCGGGGTGTGTTACCTTAGGACCTTTGGCCATGAAGCATCTTACAATTCCTTCATTTGGTGAGTCAAATATGTCGTAGGAGTTGGTTGACACAAGTGCTAGACCGGCAACACCTTCATCTTGAGTATCTTCGGAGTCGGAGTGATAACTTCTCTCGGAATAGCTGTCGGAGTCGGAGACGGATACCCATTCACCAACATGAGCTTGATGTCTTCGTCTTGTGTAGCTCCTTGATGATTTTTCCTTCCTTTCCGAATCCTTGCTTCTCCGTGAGTATCTTCGTTCATAACGATCATCTCTACTCCTTCTCTCTCTTGGTGGTGATTCTTTGCTTCTTCTTTTTGGAGAATCTTCTCTTCTCTTGTAGGGAGCCGTACACTCATTGGAATAGTGTCCGGGTCTTCCACAACTGTAGCAGTTTCGCTCTCGACTAGAAGATCTTTTGTCATTGTAGGACCTTGACTTGAAGCTTCTATCTTTGCTTCTACTCTTGTAGAACTTGTTGAAGTTCTTCACCATTAAGCTCAATTCATCATTGAAGTCTTGTTTCTCACTTGATGATGTAGGGGCTTCACATGAGGCTTTATAGGCACCACTTGATTTGTTGTGAAGTTCCTCTTTATCCTTAAGTGACATCTCATGAGCAACAATTCTTCCAATCACCTCCGTTGGCTTGAGATCTTTCTAATTGGGGATCATTTGGATCAATGTGCACACAGTATCATATTTTCCATCCAAGGCTCTTAGAATCTTCTTGATGATGAATCTATTGGTCATCTCTTCACTTTCTAAGCCGGCAATCTCATTTGTGATGAGAGCAAGCCTAGAGTACATTTCAGCGACACCTTCACCATCCTTCATCTTGAACTTGTCAAGTTGGCTCTGAAGCACATCCAACTTGGATTCCTTGACGGAGTCGGTACCTTCGTGCATATCAATCAAAGTGTCCCAAATTTCCTTCGCATTCTCAAGACGGCTGATTTTGTTGAATTATTCGGGGCACAATCTGAAGGAAATATGCCCTAGAGGTAATAATAAAGTTATTATTTATTTCCTTATATCAAGATAAATGTTTATTATTCATGCTAGAATTGTATTAACCGGAAACATAATACATGTGTGAATACATAGACAAACTTAGTGTCACTAGTATGCCTCTACTTGACTAGCTCGTTAATCAAAGATGGTTATGTTTCCTGACCATGAACAAAGTGTTGTTATTTGATTAACGAGGTCACATCATTAGTTGAATGATCTGATTGACATGACCCATTCCATTAGCTTAGCACCCGATCATTTAGTATGTTGCTATTGCTTTCTTCATGACTTATACATGTTCCTATAACTATGAGATTATGCAACTCCCGTTTACCGGAGGAACACTTTGGGTGCTACCAAACGTCACAACGTAACTGGGTGATTATAAAGGAGTACTACAGGTGTCTCCAAAGGTACATGTTGGGTTGGCGTATTTTGAGATTAGGATTTGTCACTCCGATTGTCGGAGAGGTATCTCTGGGCCCTCTCGGTAATGCACATCACATAAGCCTTGCAAGCATTACAACTAATATGTTAGTTGTGAGATGATGTATTACGGAACGAGTAAAGAGACTTGCCGGTAACGAGATTGAACTAGGTATTGGATACCGACGATCGAATCTCGGGCAAGTAACATACCGATGACAAAGGGAACAACGTATGTTGTTATGCGGTCTGACCGATAAAGATCTTCATAGAATATGTAGGAGCCAATATGGGCATCCAGGTCCCGCTATTGGTTATTGACCGGAGACATGTCTCGGTCATGTCTACATTGTTCTCGAACCCGTAGGGTCCGCACGCTTAAGGTTACGATGACAGTTATATTATGAGTTTATGCATTTTGATGTACTAAAGGTTGTTCGGAGTCCCGGATGTGATCACGGACATGACGAGGAGTCTCGAAATGGTCGAGACGTAAAGATTGATATATTGGAAGCCTATGTTTGGATATCGGAAGTGTTCCGAGTGAAATCGGGATTTTACCGGAGTACCGGGAGGTTACCGGAACCCCCCGGGAGCCATATGGGCCTTAATGGGCTTTAGTGGAAAGGAGAAAGGGGCAGCCCAAGGTGGCCGCGCGCCTCCCCCCTCCCCTAGTCCTATTAGGACTAGGAGAGGTGGCCGGACCCCCTCTCCCTCTTTCCCCCTCGGGGAATCCTAGTCCAACTAGGATTGGGGGGAGAGTTCTACTCCCGGAAGGAGTAGGACTCCTCCTGCGCCCTCCTCCTGGCCGGCGCCCCCCTCCCCCTTGGCTCCTTTATATACTGAGGCAGAGGCACCCCAGAAACACACAAGTTGATCCACGTGATCTATTCCTTAGCCGTGTGCGGTGCCCCCAGCCACCATATTCCTCGATAATACTGTAGCGGAGTTTAGGCGAAGCCCTGCTGCTGTAGTACATCAAGATCGTCACCACGCCGTCGTGCTGACGGAACTCTTCCCCGACACTTTGCTGGATCGAAGTCCGGGGATCGTCATCGAGCTGAACGTGTGCTCGAACTCGGAGGTGCCGTAGTTTCGGTGCTTGATCGGTCGGATCGGGAAGACGTACGACTACTTCCTCTACGTTGCGTTAACGCTTCCGCAGTCGGTCTGCGTGGGTACATAGACAACACTCTCCCCTCTCGTTGCTATGCATCACCATGATCTTGCGTGTGCGTAGGAATTTTTTTGAAATTACTACGAAACCCAACAGTGGCATCCGAGCCTAGGTTATTTATGTTGATGTTATATGCACGAGTAGAACACAAGTGAGTTGTGGGCGATATAAGTCATACTGCCTACCAGCATGTCATACTTTGGTTCGGCGGCATTGTTGGACGAGACGACCCGGACCAACATTACGCGTACGCTTACGCGAGACCGGTTTCCCCGACGTGCTTTGCACATAGGTGGCTTGCGGGCGACTGTCTCTCCAACTTTAGTTGAACCAAGTATGGCTACGCCCGGTCCTTGCGAAGGTTAAAATGGAGTCTATTTGACAAACTATCGTTGTGGTTTTGATGCGTAGGTGAGATTGTTTCTTGCTTAAGCCCGTAGCAGCCACGTAAAACTTGGAACAACAAAGTAGAAGACGTCTAACTTGTTTTTGCAGGGCATGTTGTGATGTGATATGGTCAAGACATGATGCTGAATTTTATTGTATGAGATGATCATGTTTTGTAACCGAGTTATCGGCAACTGGCAGGAGCCATATGGTTGTCGCTTTATTGTATGCAATGCAATCGCGATGTAATGCTTTACTTTATTACTAAACGGTAGTGATAGTCATGGAAGCATAAGATTGGCGAGACGACAACGATGCTACGATGGAGATCAAGGTGTCGCGCCGGTGATGATGGTGATCATAACGGTGCTTCGGAGATGGAGATCACAAGCATTCCCAAGATGATGATGGCCATATCATATCACTTATATTGATTGCATGTGATGTTTATCCTTTTATGCATCTTATCTTGCTTTGATTGACGGTAGCATTATAAGATGATCTCTCACTAAATTATCAAGAAGTGTTCTCCCTGAGTATGCACCGTTGCCAAAGTTCGTCGTGCCCAGACACCACGTCATGATCGGGTGTGATAAGCTCTACGTCCATCTACAACGGGTGCAAGCCAGTTTTGCACACGCAGAATACTCAGGTTAAACTTGACGAGCCTAGCATATGCAGATATGGCCTCGGAACACGGAGACCGAAAGGTCAAGCGTGAATCATATAGTAGATATGATCAACATAATGATGTTCACCATTGAAAACTACTCCATCTCACGTGATGATCGGTTATGGTTTAGTTGATTTGGATCACGTAATCACTTAGAGGATTAGAGGGATGTCTATGTAAGTGGGAGTTCTTTAATTAATTTGATTAATTGAACTTAAATTTATCATGAACTTAGTCCTGGTAGTATTTTGCAAATTATGTTGTAGATCAATAGCTCGCATTGTTGCTTCCCTGTGTTTATTTTGACATGTTCCTAGAGAAAATTGTGTTGAAAGATGTTAGTAGCAATGATGCGGATTGGATCCGTGATCTGAGGTTTATCCTCATTGCTGCACAGAAGAATTATGTCCTTGATGCACCGCTAGGTGACGGACCTATTGCAGGAGCAGATGCAGACGTTATGAACGTTTGGCTAGCTCAATATGATGACTACTTGATAGTTTAGTGCACCATGCTTAATGGCTTAGAATCGGGACTTCAAAGACGTTTTGAACGTCATGGAACATATGAGATGTTCCAGGAGTTGAAGTTAATATTTCAAGCAAATACCCGAGTAGAGAGATATGAAGTCTCCAACAAGTTCTATAGCTAAAAGATGGAGGAGAATCGCTCAACTAGTGAGCATGTGCTCAGATTGTCTGGGTACTACAATCGCTTGAATCAAGTGGGAGTTAATCTCCCAGATAAGATAGTGATTGTCAGAATTCTCTAGTCACCATCACCAAGTTAGTAGAACTTCGTGATGAACTATAATATGCAAGGGATAACGGAAACAACTCCCAAGCTCTTCGTGATGCTGAAATCAACGAAGGTAGAAATCAAGAAAAACATCAAGTGTTGATGGTTGACAAGATCACTAGTTTCAAGAAAAGGGCAGAGGGAAGAAGGGGAACTTCAAGAAGAACAGCAAGCAAGTTGCTGCTCAAGTGAAGAAGCCCAAGTCTGGTCCTAAGCCTGAGACTAAGTGCTTCTACTGCAAAGGGACTGGTCACTAGAAGCGGAACTACCCCAAGTGATTGGCGTATAAGAAGGTTGGCAAAATGAACATAAGTATATTTGATATACATGTTATTGATGTGTACTTTACTAGTGTTTATAGCAAACCCTCAGTATTTGATACTAGTTCAGTTGCTAAGATTAGTAACTCGAAACGGGAGTTGCAGAATAAACAGAGACTAGTTAAGGGTGAAGTGACGATGTGTGTTGGAAGTGGTTCCAAGATTGATATGATCATCATCGCACACTCCCTATAATTTCGAGATTAGTGTTGAACCTAAATAAGTGTTATTTAGTGTTTGCGTTGAGCATGAATATGATTTGATCATGTTTATTGTAATACGATTATTCATTTAAGTAAGAGAATAAATTGTTGTTCTGTTTATATGAATAAAACCTTATATGGTTACACACCCAATGAAAATAGTTCGTTGGATCTCGATCATAGTGATACACATAATCATAATATTGAAACCAAAAGATGCAAAGTTAATAATGATAGTGCAACTTATTTGTAGCACTGCCGTTTAGGTCATATTGGTGTAAAGCGCATGAAGAAACTCCATGCTGATGGGCTTTTGGAATCACTTGATTATGAATCAGTTGATGCTTGCGAACCATGCCTCATGGGCAAGATGACTAAGACTCTGTTCTTCAGAACAATGGAGCGAGCAACAGATTTGTTGGAAATCATACATACTGATGTATGTGGTCCGATGAATATTGAGGCTCGCGACAAGTATCATTATTTTCTGATCTTCACAGATGATTTGAGCAGATATGAGTATATCTACTTGATGAAACATAAGTCTGAAACATTTGAAAAGTTCAAAGAATTTCAGAGTGAAGTGAAAAATCATCGTAACAAGAAAATAAAGTTTCTACGATCTGATCGTAGAGAAGAGTATTTGAGTTACGAGTTTGGCCTTCAGTTAAAAACAATGTGAAATAGTTTCACTACTCATGCCACTTGGAACACCACAATGTAATGGTGTGTCCGAACGTCATAACCGTACTTTATTGGATATAGTGCAATCTATGATGTATCTTACCGATCTACCACTATCGTTTTGGGGTTATGCATTAGAGACAGCTGCATTCACGTTAAATAGGGCACCATCAAAATCCGTTGAGACGACGCCTTATGAACTGTGGTTTGGCAAGAAACCAAAGTTGTCGTTTCTTAAAGTTTGGGGTTGTGATGCTTATGTGAAAAAGTTTCAACCTGATAAGCTCAAACCCAAATCGGAGAAATGTGTCTTCATAGGATATCCAAAGGAAACTATTGGATACACCTTCTATCACAGATCCGAAGGCAAGACTTTTGTTGCTAAATTCGGAAACTTTCTAGAGAAGAAGTTTATCTCGAAAGAAGTGAGTGGGAGGAAAGTAGAAAACTTGATAAGGTAATTGTACCTTCTCCCTTATTGGAAAGTAGTTCATCACAGAAATTCTGTTCTTGTGACTACTATACCAATTAGTGAGGAAGCTAATGATGATGATCATGTAACTTCAGATCAAGTTACTACTGAATCTCGTAGGTAAACCAGAGTGAAATCCGCGCCAGAGTGGTACGGTAATCCTGTTCTGGAAGTCATGTTACTAGACCATGACGAACTTGCGAACTATGAGGAAGCGATGATGAGCCTAGATTCCGCGAAATGGTTTGAGGCCATAAAATCTGAGATGGGATCCATGTATGAGAACAAAGTATGGACTTTGGTTGACTTGCCCGATGATCGGCAAGCCATAGAAAATAAATGGATCTTCAAGAGGAAGACGGACGCTGATAGTAGTGTTACTATCTATCAAAGCTAGAATTGTCGCAAAAAGGTTTTCGACAAGTTCAAGGTGTTGACTACGATGAGAGTTTCTCACTCGTATCTATGCTTGAGTCTGTCCGAATCATGTTAGTAATTGCCGCATTTTATGAAATCTGGCAAATAGATAAACAAAACTGCATTCCTTAATGGATTTATTAAAGAAGAGTTGTATATGATGCAACCAGAAGGTTTTGTCAATCCAAAAGGTGCTAACAAATTGTGCAAGCTCCAGCGATCCATCTGTGGACTGGTGCAGGCATCTCAGAGTTGGAATATACGCTTTGATGAGTTGATCAAAGCATATAGTTTTATACAGACTTGCGGTGAAGCCTGTATTTACAAGAAAGTGAGTGGGAGCACTACAGCATTTCTGATAAGTATATGTGAATGACATATTGTTGATCGGAAATAATGTAGAATTATTCTGTAAAGCATAAAGGAGTGTTTGAAAGGAGTTTTTCAAAGAAATACTTCGATGAAGCTGCTTACATATTGAGCTTCAAGATCTATAAAGATAGATCAAGACGCTTGATAAGTTTTTTCAATGAGTACATACCTTGATAAGATTTTGAAGTAGTTCAAAATGGAGCAGTCAAAGAAAGAGTTCTTGCCTGTATTGCAAGGTGTGAAGTTGAGTAAGACTCAAAGCCCGACCACGGCAAAAGATAGAAAGAGAATGAAAGTCATTCCCTATGCCTTGGCCATAGGTTCTATAAAGTATGTCATGCTGTATACCAGATCTATTGTGTACCCTGCACTGATTTGGCAAGGGAGTACAATAGTGATCTAGGAGTAGATCACTGGACAGCGGTCAGAATTATCCTTAGTGAAATAAGGATATGTTTCTCGATTATGGACGTGACAAAAAGGTTCGCCGTAAAGGGTTACGTCGATGCAAGTTTTGACACTGATCTGGATGACTCTAAGTCTCGATCTAGATACATATTGAAAGTGGGAGCAATTAGCTAGAGTAGCTCCGTGCAGAGCATTGTAGACATAGGAGATTGCAAAATACATAACGGATCTGAATGTGAAAGACCATTGACTAAGATTCTCTCACAAGCAAAACATGATCACACCTTAGTACTCTTTGGGTGTTAATCGCATAGCGATGTGAACTAGATTACCGAATCTAGTAAACCCTTTGGGTGTTGGTCACATGGTGATGTGAACTATGGGTGTTAATCACATGATGATGTGAACTATCGATATTAATCACATAGTGATGTGATCTAGATTATTGACTCTAGTGCAAGTGGGAGACTGAAGGAAATATTCCCTAGAGGTAATAATAAAGTTATTATTTATTTCCTTATATCATGATAAATGTTTATTATTCATGCTAGAATTGTATTAACCGGAAACATAATACATGTGTGAATACATAGACAAACTTAGTGTCACTAGTATGCCTCTACTTGACTAGCTCGTTAATCAAAGATGGTTATGTTTCCTGACCATGAACAAAGTGTTGTTATTTGATTAATGAGGTCACATCATTAGTTGAATGATCTGATTGACATGACCCATTCCATTAGCTTAGCACCCGATCGTTTAGTATGTTGCTATTGCTTTCTTCATGACTTATACATGTTCCTATAACTATGAGATTATGCAACTCCCGTTTACTGGAGGAACACTTTGGGTGCTACCAAACGTCACAACGTAACTGGGTGATTATAAAGGAGTACTACATGTGTCTCCAAAGGTACATGTTGGGTTGGCGTATTTCGAGATTAGGATTTGTCACTCCGATTGTCGGAGAGGTATCTCTGGGCCCTCTCGGTAATGCACATCACATAAGCCTTGCAAGCATTACAACTAATATGTTAGTTGTGAGATGATGTATTACGGAACGAGTAAAGAGACTTGCCGGTAACGAGATTGAACTAGGTATTGGATACCGACGATCGAATCTTGGGCAAGTAACATACCGATGACAAAGGGAACAACGTATGTTGTTATGCGGTCTGACCGATAAAGATCTTCGTAGAATATGTAGGAGCCAATATGGGCATCCAGGTCCCGCTATTGGTTATTGACCGGAGACGTGTCTCGGTCATGTCTACATTGTTCTCGAACCCGTAGGGTCCACACGCTTAAGGTTACGATGACAGTTATATTATGAGTTTATGCATTTTGATGTACCGAAGGTTGTTCGGAGTCCCGGATGTGATCACGGACATGACGAGGAGTCTCGAAATGGTCGAGACGTAAAGATTGATATATTGGAACCCTATGTTTGGATATCGGAAGTGTTCCGGGTGAAATCAGGATTTTACCGGAGTACCGGGAGGTTACCGGAACCCCCCGGGAGCCATATGGGCCTTAATGGGCTTTAGTGGAAAGGAGAAAGGGGCAGCCCAAGGTGGATGCACGCCTCCCCCCTCCCCTAGTCCTATTAGGACTAGGAGAGGTGGCCGGCCCCCCTCTCCCTCTTTCCCCCTCGGGGAATCCTAGTCCAACTAGGATTGGGGGGAGAGTCCTACTCCCGGAAGGAGTAGGACTCCTCCTGCGCCCTCCTCCTGGCCGGCGCCCCCCTCCCCCTTGGCTCCTTTATATACTGAGGCAGAGGCACCCCAGAAACACTTTTTCTTATAGACGTATGCCTTTTGGTTTATGTAATGCACTTGCTACTTTTAAAGATGCATGATGGCTATATTCTCTAACTTTTGTGAAAAGATTTGTGAGGTTTTCATGGATGATTTCTCCGTCTATGGATCTTCTTTTAATGATTGCTTGAGCAACCTTGATCGAGTTTTCCAGAGATGTGAAGAAAATAATCTTGTCTTGAATTGGGAAAAGTGCCACTTTATGGTTAATGAAGGTATTGTCTTGGGGCATAAAGTTTCGGAAAGAGGTATTGAAGTTGATAAAGCCAAGGTTGATGCTATTGAAAAGATGCCATGCCCCAAGGACATCAAAGGTATAAGAAGTTTCCTTGGTCATGCCGGATTTTATAGGAGGTTCATTAAGGACTTCTCAAAAATTTCTCGGCCTCTGACTAATTTATTACAAAAAGATATACCATTTTTCTTTGATGATGATTGTGTAGAAGCATTTGAAATACTTAAGAAAGCATTGATCTCTGCACCTATTGTTCAGCCACCTGACTAGAATTTACCCTTTGAAATTATGTGTGACGCTAGTGATTATGATGTAGGTGCTGTTCTAGGGTAAAGAGTTGATAAGAAATTAAACATTATTCAATATGCTAGTAAAACCCTAGACAATGCTCAAAGAAATTATGCTACTACTGAAAAAGAATTCTTAGCAGTTGTATTTGCTTGTGATAAGTTCAGACCTTATATTGTTCATTCTAAAGTAACTATTCACACTGATCATGCTGCTATTAAATATCTTATGGAAAAGAAAGATGCTAAACCTAGACTTATTAGATGGGTTCTCTTGCTACAAGAATTTGACTTACATATTGTTGATAGAAAGGGAGCTGAGAACCCCGTTGCAGACAACTTGTCTAGGTTAGAAAATGTGCTTGATGACCCACTACCTATTGATGATAGCTTTCCTGATGAGCAATTAAATGTCATAAATGCTTCTCATACTGCTCCATGGTATGCTGATTATGCTAATTACATTGTTGCCAAATTCATACCACCTAGTTTCACATACCAACAAAATAAAAAGTTCTTCTATGATTTGAGGCATTACTTTTGGGATGACCCACATCTTTATAAAGAAGGAGTAGATGGTGTCATTAGACGTTGTGTACCTGAGCATGAATAGGAACAGATCCTTCGCAAGTGTCACTCCGAAGCTTATGGAGGAGACCATGCTGGAGATAGTATTGCATATAAGGTATTGCAATCTGGTTTTTATTGGCCTACTCTCTTCAAAGATGCCCGTAAGTTTGTATTATCTTGCGATGAATGTCAAAGAATTGGTAATATAAGTAGACGTCAAGAAATTCCTATGAACTATTCACTCATTATTGAACCATTTGTTGTTTGGGGCTTTGACTATGTGGGACCTTTTCCTGCCTCTAATGGATATACACATATTTTAGCTGCTGTTGATTACGTTACTAAGTGGGTAGA
Source organism: Triticum dicoccoides (assembly GCF_002162155.2). Classification (NCBI taxonomy): domain Eukaryota; kingdom Viridiplantae; phylum Streptophyta; class Magnoliopsida; order Poales; family Poaceae; genus Triticum; species Triticum dicoccoides. The sequence continues at coordinate 182,372,876 of NC_041384.1, forward strand.
AGCTATTCCAACTAGTAGTGCTAATCATAGCACTTCTATTAAAATGCTTAAAGAAGTTATTTTTCCAAGATTTGGAGTCCCTAGATATTTAATGTAACACCCCAAAAAATTTAACCTGATTTGTTTATTAAAATATTGCCAAGAAATTAAATTTTCATTTTTGTGGAATTATCTTTTGATTTCAGAAGCACTCTTTTCCTTGATATTGTGGAGTGTTCACCCCAAGTGAAAACCTTTCAAAAATATTGTTGGACTTGTTTACCCTCTCAAGAAAAACATTTCTTTTATCAGTGGATTTATTTGCATAATTATTTTCCCTGAGCTTTATCTCTTTAGAAATGATTTTTCATAAGTTTTGGAGCCTCTTTTGCACTACAACCCTTTGGTAAAACTAGTTATAAGTTTCACCAAAATTTGGAGATGTCATGGGATGCTCCCACATCACTTTTATGCAAAAATCTCTTTTAGTCATTTGGAAATTTTGAGCTCTACCCCAAATTTTCAAATCTGATCCAGTTTGTAAAATTGCACTACAACCTATTTAAATATTTCTTTAAAGCTTCCACCAAAACTAGGGGATGTTAGTAGTAGTGTATAATTCAACTTTATGCAAAAACCCATTAATGTTCTTTGAAAATTTTGAGCAAAACATCCTCTTTTGCTCTTCGGTCCAATTTGGCATTTTCTACTCCAACCCTAGTTTATTATGCTCTAGTGCCCATGAGCTTTTTCCTGCTTATAGTCCACCCTACCAAAACCTTAAGTCCAGGAGATTGGACCCATTGGAGCATTTTTGGTCCATGCAATAATGCCCTTTTCATTCTGTCCAGATTTGGTTTTCTCAAAAACTTGCACTAACAAGTTTTTGTTCTTGACAAACTAACCTTGCCACCCTCTTTGTCATCTAAAGAGACTATGATCTGGAGTTTTTGGCCACCCCAAGAGATGCCTAGATGGCCATAGCTTTCTGTCAAGCAGCTTGTGTGCATGGTCAGATTTGACATGGTTTTTAGTTTGCACATTGGACCTACTTGCTTTGCCTAACCAGCATGTCCACTAAGCTCCTAGCTACCTCTAACCTAGATCTGTTAATCCCCAGCCCCATACAAGCCTCCTGGCATGCCTTGGCATTTTGCCGAACACGTAGCGTGCGTGCTCTGGGCGCGCCCAAAGCACACGTTTTGCACGCACGCGCAGCCAAGCCGCCGCGTCGTGCCCCTGGCCTTTGCTCGCCCACAGGGTCGCGCCCCGGCCTCGCTCGCTCACTAGAACCCTCCAGGCCGCCCCTGGAGCCCCACAGCACCGCGTCAGGTCGGCCATGGCAGCTAGCGGCCGGCCACAGCAGGCTCCTGCCATGGACGGCACCGCCCGAGCCACTCTCGCTCGCCAGCTCGCCCCTGAAGCAGTGCCCGCTCGTCTGCTAGCCTCTGCCGCCATCCCCAGCCTCGACACGTCACGCTGCAAGCTACAGAACTACGGTTCGTCGTTCTTATCCACTGCCATCGTCGATCCTATCCACGGCCCTCGCGGAACCGACCTAGTCACACTATAAAAAGGAGCCCCGAGCTCGTCCAGACCCCCAGGCAGCCTCAAGCCATCTCACTAGCGCCCCCATAGCCAGCCATAGACGGAGGGAGGCCGTCTTCCTCATCTCCAGCCAGTTCGGCCGCCGCCACGCTCCGGTTCAATTCGTCGCAAGCAGGACATCCCCCATCCATCCAGTGCTCCCATCCTCTTCCCCTTGACCTTGCGGAGCCAACCCACCCCTCAGCTTCAACCGGGAACCACCGTAGCCCAAACCCCCAAATCCTCCCGAAGCCACCTCCGCTACGGAGCTCGCCACCGGTGACTCCCTCCACCCCTGCCAACCAAGCAACCACTGGGAGGACTGCCCGAGACTAGCGGATCCATCCCTGCCCTCGGAGCCCCGTTAGAAGCCACCAATCGCCGGCGTTGATCGCCGGAGCTCCGCCTCCTCTCGGAAGAGGAGGAAGAAAACGCGGGTGACTGGTCAAACCTGACCAGTGGGCCCAAGGGACCCACTGGCAGTGACCCAGCGACGGCCGGCGTTGTTTTTAAGTGAAAGCGTAAAACCCAGAGTACGTCTTCCCTGCCCCGAAAACGTATTTTCATTCGAACCGTTTTCTTTTTCTGTTTTAATTAAAAACAGAGTTTTGGCTGAACTTTGACTGGCTATAGCTTTTTAAATATAAGTCCAATTGACTTGATTCTTTTTATGTTGTTTCTCAAATTTTCTCTAGTTTATTTTCATATTTATTTGAAAATTTTCCAAGCAACTTTTTTGTACGGTTTTGAAACTATGTGTTAATACAAAATTTTCTTAAATAGGATTTTTGGAGAGAGAAGGCAACTTTCAAAAAGTGCACCCCCACTTGCATACTCTTGAAGGCAAGCATTCTGAACCCGGGCATAATATTGTTGTGTGTTGTTTGATACGGTACAACACCATCTTGACACGAAGTATTCGTTATTTTATGTGACGATATGATTATACTCATGAGTGCGCAAATGAAGATTTCTTGCGGTTAAAATTTGATATGCTTGTGATAGTAATCACCCTCTTATGCCTTTCATGCCCACCGGAAGGAATCCGGGAAAGCCTCTGTCTTGGGTAGACACGAGCTTGTCCCTAGTTCTTCGTCGAGACGATTATGTCCGGTAAGGCATGGTGGGGTACGATGAGCGGTGATTCTGTCTAATTGGTATGAAATATACTTCTTATGCTTATCATGCAGGTAATGCTTTAACCTCCTGAGTCGGCCATAGATCGAGTCTTGTTCTAGTAACTCACATACTTGTCTCGTACTACCACTTGTCCTTGCCATAGGTAGGGTACGGTTCAGTCAGTTGTCAACCCCTTCCTAGCACACACCGTACAGAGAGGCCATGGTGGAAGATACCGGCTGCATCCGGTAGGCATGCCACCTGGTCCGGGGGCATGGGTGTTTCGGTTGGAGCCGAAGGGGGTAGCTCCCCTAGTTTGCGCGCGTTATAAATTTTGTGATCCCATGCTAGTCGAGGTTGTAGCCTCCCCATTTAGAGTTTCGCTTAACGGGTGTCGTGGGTGATTCCAGACACCGGTAAGTTAGGCTGGTGTGTGCAGTCAGGTGTGTTTTCAATTAAAAGACTGTAGACGGAATTAGTCCCGACGGACTAAAGGAATCCGTTACTCGTGGGTAAAGAGTACACCCTCTGCAGAGATTATATCTATTCGAATAGTCGTGTCCATGGTTAAGGACTACAGCCTGGGATGGGTCAAGTGTCGGTCTTAGTGTCGGTCTCCGGAGGAACAATTGCTAAACCAGAACATGGATCATGACTTGTGACTCGTGATGACTATGATTATTATTATTATTATGAACTAACCATTTACATTATTTGAATCATTGAGCATCCCTGGGACGGTTCTACCTCCTGGATGTTCACTGTGATTACTCTCATATAAGCCCTTTATGTGGTGTCGCGGAGACGCCTGACTGTGGCATGCTTGTTATTCATTTACTTTATAAGCCCTTTATGTGGTGTCGCGGAGATGCCCGACTGTGGCACTCTTGTTATTCATTTATTTTATAAGCCCTTTATGTGGTGTCGCTGAGATGCCCGACTGTGACATGTTGGTTATTTACTTAGTTTATAAGCCCTTTATGTGGTGTCGCTGAGACGCCCGACTGTGGCATGCTTGTTATTTACTTACTCTATAAGCCCTTTATGTGGTGTCGCACAGACGCCCGACTGTGGCATGTTTGCCGCTTATTTCCTTTATAAGCCCTTTATGCGACGTCGCTCAGACGCCCGACTGAGGCATGCTTTATATTATTAACCTTTTGAGGCGTCGCTTCCGACACCCGATCGGTGCATTCTTTTTCTACTCCCTTATTACATATTCATGTTGTATGTGAATAACATGCTTGTGTGCATCTTGGATGTTTATTTTGTGACTGACATGAAATCATAGAATAATTCAGAGCATGATTATCATTTGTTATATTATACCTGTGTTCATAATGTTTGCGAGTGCATTCAAAAGTACTCACTGGCTTGTCCCTGGCTATTGTCTTGGCTAGATTTCTTGCATGGAGAGGAGCGTCGCGATGACAACCCAGAACTTACGCAATGGTGATAGCAGCCTCGTGAAGATAGGAGTTATCCAGGTCAGCTGTTCCTGTGGGAAATGGAGTCCCATAGACACTGATGATCCGCAAACCGCTTCCGCCATCGACCACTAGAAACCTTTTGTTGTACTAATAGGCCAGATGGTCTTGTACTACTCATTTTGTATTTTGCTTGGAGTTTCTGTATCAATTTGGTGTCTCATCAGCTAACAGTAATCCTGGGGCTGGTGAGCATAAGGGCCATTTTCTGGGAAATTAATATCCCGAAAATTCGGTCCTGACAACCTTGGTATCAGAGCCAGGCTGACCATTGGCTAATACTATCTTGGCTAGGTCAATAAACCTAGGTAAATCAACCCACCAGACCTTAACCTAACCCCGGCCAAGCTTCTTGTGTAAGATAGCCACACAGTGACCCCGACACCTTTTGGCAGTCGGTGCCTAACCTATCAGCCTAGCCTGTCGATCACACGCCAGTGACCGACACCTAAAGTGTCTCATTCGCAAGCGTGCGAAGGAAGACTCCGTCCCCTTTTTCTATAAAAAGGGCACGCTAGCCTCAACCCAACACAGCACAGCGTCTACCCCAAACCGAGCTAAAATGCATGGACCCGTTGTTCACAATGAGACCACAGCAACCAACCTTGGAGGTTTTGTGACCGTGTTAGCAAACCTCACCCGCCGTGCCTTTGCATTAGAAGAGCCCCCAGAATATGTCGCGTACCAAGGGCCCATGAGCGGTGAGAGCCGTCAATTCTGGGCCACTGTGCATGTCTATGGTAGAGGTCTATCGCCAGAATGCCCCTACAGGTTCACCGGAAGAACAACTTCCTTTGAGCCACAAGCCATTCAACTAGCTGCTTGAGAGGCTAGTTCAACTCTGGCACTTGTCACCCAGAGTTAATTGTCGCTCGTTCTACTACTACCCCAGCCATGACGGATATGGTAGACCACCCCAGGTTGCCAACGGAGATCACGAGACGGATCCTGCATTATTGCATCTGGTGCGCTATGTAAGTGCACTAGAGGAACTGTTCGATCAAATCACCCTTGATCTGATCGCAGCCCGTGGAGAACTGATTCGCCGAGGCCCGGCAAGAAGAGGAGATGAGCCCGACGCCAATAACCTAGTCGTACTGTTCGGGCAACCGATCGAGTCCTTGAGGTCTGCCCTAGCCATCGACCAAAACACTTTGGTGTCCCCAGAAGTGCTTCGTCGCCTTCTGGGAACACGCTCCAACGGGATCGTGGCCAACAACCCCCGCGATGGTCATCATCGCTACCCTGACCCTGCAGCTCCTCAACCCCCTCCAGCTAACCCCGACGGTGAAACCCGTGGAGAAGCCTCGGCGTCCACAAGGCATGCCCGCTTAGATATAAATGAGGTACACTAAGTCACTCGAGTAGTAACGAGTCTTAGTATGTCCACTCCCTGTAATTGTGTGATCTTGTATCGCCATAATTAAATATTGTCTGCTTATGCGCCCCTATTTTAAATAATAGCCATGCATAAGTATGTTGGCGTACTATTGCATTTTTTTAATTCCGGGTGTAGCTACCAAAAACCACCCCAACGACACCCACAGTAATACGTCACTCTTGTGAGATATGTGTATCTGTGGCATTAACCCCGGCCCCATAGAGCAGAACCGACAGACTAGTTGCCCCTCACCGTGATAAAAGACCCAGCCCAGATGATGTATAAAAGGCCACCTCGTGACCTTACCGAGCATCCCTCACCTTGTGCACAACTCTCACAGCCATTTCTTTGCCATGCCGAGCCCTAGTATTTATCTGAGAACTCCAGATGCAACCCCAGGTAGTTTTGTTAAAATATTGTGGGACTTTACCTGTAGTACCATGAGTTCTATCCATCCACCCCAGTACGAGTTGCTCAAATCGAGGATCACCCCATCCACCTCGAAGTATTGGGCAGTAGTGCACATCCCTCCCGCAAACCCAAACCAAGACCCAACGGAAGTCTCCTTCGTGGGAAAATCTATGCCGACCCTGCAAATGGCCATAGAAGCTGCTGTGTACGAAGCACTTGCTCGCCTTCGATTCGCGGTACCCTATGCCAGCGAACGAGGGTATTATTACTTCCCGAGTCATGCAACACCCAGAGAAGTAGCATCGTTTCCCGGTGGACGAATCGAGAGAGACCCAGTACAAGCCAACCTTGCCCAGTATGTCATCGCTCAAGAGCGTTTGACCCAGCGAGTAATGGGTTATCTCCAGAGCCATGCTGATTTAAACCCTCAGATCGCCATTGGCAGGCCACTGAGGCCCGACCAGGAGAGACGCATTCATCGACTAGTCAATCCGCTTCCCCTGATAGAAGAAGAGTGTACCCCAGTGCCAGAGACATTTTCTCAAGACCATGTCTATTTACCGTTTTCATTGTACGCGTCACTGCTATGTTTATTGTCCCAGCATTTATTTATGTGTTGCAACTTATGTGTGGTATCCTAGATTTGTTCGACAAATTAAATAATTGGTTTCAATTAATATGAAGTAGTTTTTACTGTTGTTAATTTTGATTAACTGTCGTCGCTCTCGGTAATTTCGGAAGTAAGATTTTTTTTTTGAGTTGTTGCAGCATACATCTCTTCACGACATAGATATTTTTTTATTCTTGCAGCACCACGACAGCGGTCTCACAACCACTCGACCACGTGCACTAATTGCAAATCCGTGTGCACATGTTGCATCTAACTGATTTCCTCCCTAACACACCACAATCTCTGAAGGAAAGATTTGTGGGTTATTAATCGGGTGCAAGTCGCCTACAGCACACCGGCAGCAGTTAGCACCCGACACCAGCACCTAATCCTCATGATCGCCGCCGCCGCGGAGAGCTAACACTCGATCAGCAGTATCACGATGATCATCGAGGATCATCGTGCACAAGAGCGCGGAGAACCCCAACAATGTCGCCAACCCTCCGCACACCAGGATCATGTACCAGTCCGGCATCACCTCCGCCATTAGAGCCTCGTCTCGAGCTCCTGCAAGCAGAAATGGAGGAGAAGGAAGGAGAAGGAGAAGCAAGGCCAGGTGCGATGAAGAAGAAAGGAGCACCTCGGTCATTTTATAGCCCGAGGTCGGTGTACGGTGGGCGAAGTCCACCAGCACCGCTCGTCGCTCGATCGCCGGTGTTCGGAGGCGAATCCGCGAGCAGTGCCGATAGCGCACTGGACCGCGAGGTGAGTGCACGCTGCACCGGCAGCTAGCACACCGCGCACTACCGCGGTACGGCCTAGATGCCCTACGTGCTAGACGTCGCCGGTGGAGAAAGTGCGGGAAAGCGCGCGAGAGAGAGGAAGAAGAGAGAGCCAGAGGTAGAAGAAGAGACTGAAAATGGGCCCCGAGTCCACCTGTCAGCCAGAGAGAGCATTGTGCTCTCGGGTACGACCAGCGTATTTTAGAAATTCTGTAACCAAAAGTAAAAAAATCTCGTTTTCCCCAACCATGGATTTTTCCATGCAACGCCAGTATTCCACATTGTAGTTTTGCACCACTTATTTGCCTATTCACTGTAGCAACATTTTATTGCATGAGTAGGATGGTTAGTTTTGTGATATTACTTTGAGATAGTAAGAGTAATTCTTTTTCAAAGCAGCCCTTAGCCAATCTCGAGGACGAGATTTTTCTTAAGGGGGGTAGTGTTGTAACACCCCAAAAATTTTAACCATGATTTGTTTATTAAACTTTTGCCAAGAAATTAAATTTTCATTTTTGTGGAATTATCTTTTGATTTTAGAACCACTCTTTTCCTTGATATTGTGGAGTGTTCACCCCAAGTGAAAACCTTTCAAAAATACTGTTGGACTTGTTTACCCTCTCAAGAAAAACATTTCTTTTATCGGTGGATTTATTTGCATAATTATTTTCCCTGAGCTTTATCTCTTTAGAAATGATTTTTCATAAGTTTTAGAGCCTCTTTTGCACTACAACCCTCTGGTAAAACTAGTTATAAGTTTCACCAAAATTTGGAGATGTCATGGGATTCTCCCACATCACTTTTATGCAAAAATCTCTTTTAGTCATTTGGAAATTTTGAGCTCTACCCCAAATTTTCAAATCTGATCCAATTTGTAAAATTGCACTACAACATATTTAAATATTTCATTAAAGCTTCCACCAAAATTAGGGGATGTTAGTAGTAGTGTATAATTCAACTTTATGCAAAAACCCATTAAAGTTCTTTGAAATTTTTGAGCAAAATATCCTCTTTTGCTCTCTGGTCCAGTTTGGCATTTTCTACTGCAACCCTAGTTTATTTTGCTCTAGTGCCCATGAGCTTTTTCCTCCTTATAGTCCACCCTACCAAACCCTTAAGTCAAGGAGATTGGACCCATTGGAGTATTTTTGGTCCACGCAATAATGCCCTTTTCATTCTGTCCAGATTTGGTTTTCTCAAAAACATGCACTAACAAGTTTTTGTTCTTGACAAACTAACCTTGCCACCCTCTTTCTCATATAAAGTGACTATGATCTGGAGTTTTTGGCCACCCCAAGAGATGCTTAGATGGCCATAGCTTTCTGTCAAGCACCTTGTGTGCATGGTCAGATTTGACATGGTTTTTAGTTTGCACATTGGACCTACTTGCTTTGCCTAACCAGCATGTCCACTAAGCTCCTAGCTACCTCTAACCTAGATCTATTAATCCCCAGCCCCATCCAAGCCTCCTAGCATGCCTTGGCATTTTGCCGAACAAGTAGCGTGCGTGCTCTAGGCGCGCCCAGAGCGCACGTTTTGCACGCCCATGCAGCCGAGCCGCCGCATCATGCCCCTGGCCTTTGCTCGCCCACAGGGCCGCGCCCCAGCCTCGCTCGCTCACCAGAACCCTCCAGGCCGCCCCTAGAGCCCCACAGCGCCGCCGTCAGGTCAGCCATGGCAGCTAGCGGCCGGACACAGCAGGCTCCTGCCATGGACGGCACCGCCCGAGCCACTCTCGCTCGCCAGCTCGCCCCTGAAGCAGTGCCCGCTCGTCTGCTAGCCTCTGCCATCATCCCCAGCCTCGACACGTCGTGCTGCAAACTACAGAACTGCGGTTCGCCGTTCCTATCCACTGCCGCTGTCGATCCTATCCACGGCCGCCACGGAACCGACCTAGTCACGCTATAAAAAGGAGCCCCGAGCTCGTCCAGACCCCAGGCAGCCTCAAGCCATCTCACTAGCGCCCCCATAGCCAGCCATCGATGGAGGGGGGCCGTCTTCCTCATCTCCGGCCAGTTCGGCCTCCGCCACGCTCCGGTTCAATTCGTCGCAAGCAGGACCTCCCCCGTCCATCCAGTGCTCCCATCCTCTTCCCCTTGACCTTGCGGAGCCAACCCACCCCTCAGCTTCGACCGGGAACCACCGTAGCCCAAACCCCCAAATCCTCCCGAAGCCACCTCCGCCGCGGAGCTCGCCGCCGGCGACTCCCTCCACCCCTGCGAACCTAGCAACCACTGGGAGGACCGCCCAGGACTGGCGGATCCATCCCTGCCCTCGGAGCACTGTCAGAAGCCACCAATCGCCGGCGTTGATCGCCGGAGCTCCACCTCCTCTCGGACAGAGGAGGAAGAAAACGCGGGCGACTGGTCAAACCTGACCAGTGGGCCCAAGGGACCCACTGGCAGTGACCCAGCACGGCCCGCGTTGTTTTTAAGTGAAAGTGTAAAACCCAGAGTACGTCTTCCCTACCCCAAAAATGTATTTTCATTCGAACCGTTTTCTTTTTCTGTTTTAATTAAAAACAGAGGATTGACTGAACTTTGACTGGCTATAACTTTTTAAATATAAGCCAATTGACTTGATTCTTTTTATGTTGTTTCTCAAATTTTGTCTAGTTTATTTTCATATTTATTTGAAAATTTTCCAAGCAACTTTTTTGTATGGTTTTGAAACTATGTGTTAATTCGAAATTTTCTTAAATAGGATTTTTGGAGAGAGAAGGCAACTTTCAAAAAGTGCACCCCCACTTGCATACTCTTGAAGGCAAGCATTCTGAACCCGGGCATAATATTGTTGTGTGTTGTTTGATACGATACAACACCATCTTGACACAAAGTATTCATTATTTTATGTGACGATATGATCATACTCATGAGTGCGCAAATGAAGATTTCTTGCGGTTAAAATTTGATATGCTTGTGATAGTAATCACCCTCTTATGCCTTTCATGCCCACCGGAAGGAATCCGGGAAAGCCTCTGTCTTGGGTAGACACGAGCTTGTCCCTAGTTCTTCGTCGAGACGGTTATGTCCGGTAAGGCATGGTGGGGTAAGATGAGCGGTGATTCTGTCTGATTGGTATGAAATATACTTCTTATGCTTATCATGCAGGTAATGCTTTAACCTCCTGAGTCGACCATAGATCGAGTCTTGTTCCAGTAACTCCCATACTGGTCTCATACTACCACTTGTCCCTGCCATAGGTAGGGTACGGTTCAGTCAGTTGTCAACCCCTTCCTAGCACACACCATACAGAGAGGCCATGGTGGAAGATACCGGCTGCATCCGGTAGGCATGCCACGTGGTCCAGGGGCATGGGTGTTTCGGTTGGAGCCGAAGGGGGTAGCTCCCCTAGTTTGCGCGCGTTATAAATTTTGTGATCCCATGCTAGTCGAGGTTGTAGCCTCCCCATTTAGAGTTTCGCTTAACGGGTGTCGTGGGTGATTCCAGACACCGGTAAGTTAGGCTGGTGTGTGCAGTCAGGTGTGTTTTCAATTAAAAGACCATAGACAGAATTAGTCCCGATGGACTAAAGGAATCCGTTACTCGTGGGTAAAGAGTACACCCTTTGCAGAGATTATATCTATTCGAATAGTCGTGTCCATGGTTAAGGACTACAGTCTGGGATGGGTCAAGTGTCGGTCTTCGAAGGAACAATTGCTAAACCAGAACATGGATCATGACTTGTGACTCGTGATGACTATGATTATTATTATTATGAACTAACCATTTACATTATTTGAATCATTGAGCATCCCTGGGACGGTTCTACCTCCTGGATGTTCACTGTGTTTACTCTCATATAAGCCCTTTATGTGGTGTCGCGGAGACGCCCTACTGTGGCACTCTTGTTATTCATTTACTTTATAAGCCCTTTATGTGGTGTCGCGGAGACGCCCGACTATGGCACTCTTGTTATTCATTTATTTTATAAGCCCTTTATGTGGTGTCGCTGAGACGCCCGACTGTGGCATGTTGGTTATTTACTTAGTTTATTAGCCCTTTATGTGGTGTTGCTGAGACGCCCGACTATGGCATGCTTGTTATTTACTTACTCTATAAGCCCTTTATGTGGTGTCGCACAGACGCCCGACTGTGGCATGTTTGCCGCTTATTTCCTTTATAAGCCCTTTATGTGACGTCGCTCAGACGCCCGACTGAGGCATGCTTTATATTATTAAGCTTTCGAGGCATCGCTTCCAACACCCGATCGGTGCATTCTTTTTCTACTCCCTTATTACATATTCATGTTGTATGTGAATAACCTGCTTGCGTGCATCCTGGATGTTTATTTTGTGACTGACATGAGATCATAGAATAATTCAGAGCATGATTATCATTTGTTATATTATACCTGTGTTCATAATGTTTGCGAGTACATTCAAAAGTACTCACTATCTTGTCCCTGGCTATTGTCTTGGCCAGATTTCTTGCATGGAGAGGAGCATCGCGATGACAACCCGGAACTTACGCAATGGTGATAGCAGACTCGTGAAGATAGGAGTTATCCAGGTCAGCTGTTCCTGTTGGAAATGGAGTCCCATAGACGCTGATGATCCGCAAACCGCTTCCGCCATCGACCACTAGAAACCATTTATTGTACTAATAGGCCAGAATGGTCTTGTACTACTCATTTTGTATTTTGCTTGGAGTTTCTGTATCAAGTTGGTGTCTCATCAGCTAACGGTAATCCTGGGGCTGGTGAGCATAAGGCCATTTTCTGGGAAATTAATATCCCGAAAATCCGGTCCTGACATTTAATGACTGATGGTGGTTCATGATACGTCCATTTTGCATCATGCTTTTATATCGATATTTATCGCATCATGGACTGTTATTTCACTTTATGTCACAATACTTATGGCTATTCTCTCTTATTTTACCAGGTTTACAGAAGGAGGGAGAATGTCGGCAGCTAGAATACTGGTCTGGAAAAGGAGAAAATATTAGAGACCTATTCTGCGCAACTCCAAAAGTCCTAAAACTCCACGGAACGTCTTAAAGGAAATAAAGAAAAATCATATGAACGTGATGAAAACTAGCTTGACGATATTCCCATGTGTCCTCGGGAGCGCTTTTCCTATTATAAGAGTTTGTTCCAGTTTGTCCTTTGCTAGAAAATGATTGGGCCACCTTGCTGCACTTTATTTACTTCTGTTACTCGTTGCTCGTTACAACTCATCCTATCACAAAACTATCTATTACCACTTATTTCAGTACTTGCAGAGAATACCTTGCTGAAAACTGCTTATCATTTCCTTCTGCTCCTTGTTGGGTTCGACACTCTTACTTATCGAAAGGACTACGATAGATCCCCTATACTTGTGGGTCATCAAGACTCTTTTCTGGCGCCGTTGCAGGGGAGTGTAGCGCCTTTGGTAGGTGGAATTTGGTAAGGACAAAATTATATAGTGTACTGAAATTTACTGTCACTTGTTACTATGGAAAGTAATTCTCTGAGGGGCTTGTTCGGGGTATCTTCACCCCGTCCAGTAGAGCAAAGAGTTGCTCCTCAACCTACTGAACCTATTGAAAATGAAACTCCTTTTGAATTTCCTTCGGGTATGATGGAAAGACTGCTAGCTAACCCTTTTACAGAAGATGGAACAAAGCATCCTAATGAGCACTTAATATATGTGGATGAAGTTTGTGGATTATTTAAGCTTTCAGGTATACCCGATGATGTTGCTAAGAAGAAGGTCTTCCCTTTATCTTTGAAGGGAGACGCATTGATATGGTATAGGCTATGTGATGATATGAGATCACGGGACTATAAGAGATTGAAGCTAGAATTTCATCAGAAGTATTACCCTATGCATCTTGTTCATCGTGATCGCAATTATATATATAATTTCTGGCCTCGTGAAGGAGAAAGCATCGCTCAAGCTTGGGGGAGGCTTAAATCAATGTTATATTAATGCCCCAATCATGAGCTCTCAAGAGAAATTATTATGCAAAGTTTTTATGCTCGGCTTTCTGAAAACAATCGCACCATGCTCGATACATCTTGTGTTGGCTCTTTTATGATGAAGACTATTGAATTCAGATGGAATTTATTGGATAGAATTAAACGCAACTCTGAAGATTGGGACCTCGACGAAGGTAAGGAGTCAGGTATGACACCTAAGTTTGATTGTGTTAAATCTTTTATGGACACCGATATTTTCCGTAAGTTTAGCACTAAATATGGACTTGACTCTGAGATAGTAGCTTCTTTCTGTGAATTTTTTGCTACTTATGTTGATCTCCCTAAGGAGAAGTGGTTTAAATATCATCCTCCCATAGAAGTAAAAGTATCTGCACCTATTAAAGTTGAAGAAAAGACTGTCACTTATAATCATCCTATTGTTCCTACTTCTTATATTGAGAAACCACCTTTCCCTGTTAGAATAAAGGATCATGCTAAAGCTTCAACTGTTGTTCGTAAAAGTAATATTAGAACTTATACACCTCCTGAGCAAGTTAAAGTAGAACCTAATATTGCTATTGTTAAAGATCTCTTGTCTGATAATATTGATGGGCATGTTATTCAGTTTGAAGGTGAAACTGCTAGAATTGCTAAACCTTGTGATAAGGATAAACATAGACCTGTGGTAGGCGTGCCTGTTATTTCTGTTAAAATAGGAGATCATTGTTATCATGGCTTATGTGATATGGGTGCTAGTGCTTGTGTCCTCATGACTTATACAAAGAAATTAAGAATGAAATTGCACCTATTGAGTCAGAAGATATTGATGTTACTATTAAACTTGCTAATAGAGATACTATTGCACCAATTGGAATTGTTGGAGATGTTGAAGTCTTGTGTGGGAAAACTAAATATCCTGCTGATTTTCTTGTTCTTACTTATCCGCAAGATAGCTTTTGTCCCATTATATTTGGTAGACCCTTCTTAAATATTGTCAATGCTACCATAGATTGCACAAAGAATGTTGTTACTGTTGGCTTGGGTGATATGGTTCATGAGTTTAATTTCTCTAAATTTAGTAAACAACATCGCGAGGAAGAATTACCTAGTAAGGATGAAATTATTGGTCTTGCTTCTATTGCCGTACCTCCTAGTGATCCTTTAGAACACTATTTGCTAGACCATGAAAATGATATGTTCATGAATGAAAGAAGGGAAATAGATGAAGTATTGTTTAAAAAAGAACCTATTATGCATCACAACTTGCCTGTTGAAATCTTAGGGGATCCTCCTCCACCCAAGGGTGATCCTGTGTTTGAGCTTAAACCTTTGCCTGATAATCTTAAATATGCTTATGTTGATGAAAAGAAGATATATACTGTTATTATTAGTGCTAACCTTTCAGAGCATGAACAACAAAGATTATTGAAAACTCTGAAGAAGCACCGTGCTGCTATTGGATATACTCTTGATGATCTTAAGGGCATTAGTCCCACTCTATGTCAACATAAAATAAATTTGGAAGCAGATGCCAAGCCAGTTCGTGATCCTCAATGATGTCTGAATCCTAAAATGAAAGAAGTGGTAAGAAAAGAAATATTAAAGCTTCTGGAGGCAGGTATAATCTATCCCGTTGCTGATAGTGAGTGGGTAAGTCCTGTCCATTGTGTCCCTAAGAAGGGAGGTATTACTGTTGTTCCTAATGATAAAGATGAATTGATTCCACAAAGAATTATCACAGGTTATAGGATGGTGATTGATTTCCGCAAATTAAATAAAGCTACTAAGAAAGATCATTACCCCTTACCTTTTATTGATCAAATGCTAGAAAGATTATGCAAACATACACACTATTGCTTTCTAGATGGTTATTCTGGTTTCTCTCAAATACCTGTGTCGGCTAGAGATCAATCAAAGACTACTTTTACATGCCCTTTTGGTACTTTTGCTTATAGACGTATGCCTTTTGGTTTATGTAATGCACCTGTTACCTTTCAAAGATGCATGATGGCTATATTCTCTGACTTTTGTGAAAAGATTTGTGAGGTTTTCATGGATGACTTTTCCGTCTATGGTTCCTCTTTTGATGATTGGTTGAGCAATCTTGATCGAGTTTTGCAGAGATGTGAAGAAACTAATCTTGTCTTGAATTGGGAAAAGTGCCACTTTATGGTTAATGAAGGTATTGTCTTGGGGCACAAAGTTTCTGAAATAGGTATTGAAGTTGATAAAGCCAAGGTTGATGCTATTGAAAAGATGCCATGTCCCAAGGACATCAAAGGTATAAGAAGTTTCCTTGGTCACGCTGGATTTTATAGGAGGTTCATTAAGGACTTCTCAAAAATTTCTCGGCCTCTGACTAATTTATTGCAAAAATATATACCATTTGTCTTTGATGATGATTGTGTAGAAGCATTTGAAATACTTAAGAAAGCATTAGTCTCTGCACCTGTTGTTCAGCCACCTGACTGGAACCTACCCTTTGAAATTATGTGTGATGCTAGTGATTATGTTGTAGGTGCAGTTCTAGGGCAAAGAGTTGACAAGAAATTAAATGTTATTCATTATGCTAGTAAAACTCTAGACAATGCTCAAAGAAATTATGCTACTACTGAAAAAGAACTCTTAGTAGTTGTATTTGCTTGTGATAAGTTCAGATCTTATATTGTTGATTCTAAAGTAACTATTCAAACTGATCATGTTGCTATTAAATATCTTATGGAAAAGAAAGATGTTAAACCTAGACTTATTAGATGGGTTCTCTTGCTACAAGAATTTGATTTGCATATTGTTGATAGAAAGGGAGCTGAGAACCCCGTTGCAGTCAACCTGTCTAGGTTAGAAATATTCTTGATGACCCACTACCTATTAATGATAGCTTTCCTAATGAACAATTAAATGTTATAAGTACTTCTCGTAGTACTCCATGGTATGCTGATTATGCTAATTATATTGTTGCTAAATTTATACCACCTAGCTTCACATACCAACAAAAGAAAAAAGTTTTTCTATGATTTAAGACATTACTTTTGGGATGACCCACATCTTTATAAAGAAGGAGTAGATGGTGTTATTAGACATTGTGTACCTGAGCATGAACAGGAACAGATCCTACGCAAGTGTCATTCCGAGTCTTATGGAGGACACCACGCTGGAGATAGAACTGCACATAAGGTATTGCAATCTGGTTTTTATTGGCCTACTCTCTTCAAGGATGCCCGTAAGTTTGTCTTGTCTTGTGACGAATGTCAAAGAATTGGTAATATTAGTAGACGTCAAGAAATGCCTATGAATTATTCTCTTGTTATTGAATCGTTTGACGTTTGGGGCTTTGATTATATGGGACCTTTTCCTGCCTCTAATGGATACACACATATTCTAGTTGCTGCTGATTATGTTACTAAGTGGGTAGAAGCTATTCCAACTAGTAGTGCTGATCATAACACTTCTATTAAAATGCTTAAGGAAGTTATTTTCCCGAGGTTTGGAGTCCCTAGATATTTAATGACTGATGGTGGTTCACACTTTATTCATGGTGCTTTCCGTAAAATGCTTGCTAAATATGATGTTAATCATAGAATTGCATCTCCTTATCACCCACAGTCTAGTGGTCAAGTGGAGTTGAGCAATAGAGAGCTCAAATTAATTTTGCAAAAGACTGCTAATAGGTCTAGAAAGAATTGGTCCAAAAAACTTGATGATGCATTGTGGGCTTATAGAACTGCATACAAAAATCCTATGGGTATGTCTCCGTATAAAATGGTCTATGGAAAAGCATGTCACTTACCTCTCGAACTAGAACATCAGGCATATTGGGCTATTAAGGAGCTTAACTATGATTTTAAACTTGCCGGTGAAAAGAGGTTATTTGATATTAGCTCACTTGATGAATGGAGAACCCAAGCTTATGAAAATGCCAAGTTGTTTAAAGAAAAAGTTAAAAGATGGCATGACAAAAGGATACAAAAGCGTGAGTTTAATGTAGGTGATTATGTATTGCTATACAACTCTCGTTTAAGATTTTTTGCAGGAAAAATTCTCTCTAAATGGGAAGGCCCCTATGTTATCGAAGAGGTCTATCGTTCCGGTGCCATAAAAATCAACAACTTCGAGGGCACAAATCCGAAGGTGGTAAACGGTCAAAGAATCAAACATTATATCTCAGGTAATCCCATAAATGTTGTAACCAATATTATTGAAACCGTAACCCCGGAGGAATACATAAGAGACACATTCTGGAACGTTTCAGACTCCGAAAAGGAATAGGTATGTGGTATGGTAAGTAAACCGACTCCAAAACAACTTTTAAGGCAATATTTCTTCTTTTGGAATATTTAGAAAAATAGAAAAATAAGTAGCAGTCCGGGAAGGACACGAGGGCCCCATGAGGGTGGTGGGCGCGCCCTACCCCCTGGGTGCGCCCCCCTACCTCGTGAGCACCTTGTGTGCCTTCCGGACTCCGTTTTCTTGCACGTTACGTATTTTGGTCGTTAAAAAATCATTATATATTCTCCCGAAGGTTTTGACTCCCGTATCACGCAAATCTCCTCTGTTCTTGTTTCGAGCTGTTTTCTGTCAGGGTTTTCCAGGCTAGGCATCATGTCGTCTCCCTCCTCCAACAATGGTGACAACGATGCTTGGCTAATGAAGATAGATCTGAAGAGGGAAGAACCCACGAGGGTCAACAAGGATGAAAGGATCAAGAAGGCCACGAAGGATCAAGCTCCAGCAGCAAAAGACATACTTCAACTTGATCATAACCTTCTTACCCCAACTGAGATCGAAGCCTTCAAGATAATTGAGTTAGCTCGTATACAAAACAAGTATCTCACACAAGAAAATATTTTGTTGAAGGAGCATATTGTTGCACTCAAGGGCATTATTCGTAAGCTGGAGGACCTCTTACGCTCGATGTGCGACTATCCGCCACCTCCACCTTCTTCACCGACAAAGGAGATATAATCGCATGGGTATGGGCACTCCCCTTGGCAACTGCCAAGCTTGGGGGAGGTGCCCCGGTATCGTATCACAATCACAACTCCTATCTTTACCGTTTTTCTTAGTTCGATCCTATTAGTAGTATCTTGATCTAGTAGAATAAAGTTTATGGCATGATCTAGTTTTGACTTTTGCTTTATGATCTTTCTTTGTAATCGAGTTCGTGAGCTATATATAATAAAGATTAGTGTTGAGTCAAGGGCTTGATTATTTTGCCATGATCTTGGTGAATAAAAGAAAAGAGAAAAGAATAAAAAGAAACAAAAAGTTCATATTGATCTTATTGAGAGTAATGACTTCACATAGAAAGAGTGTGATGATTAAAAGTTGTTGGGAGTTGGCAGACATAGCTTTGGTCATTGTTGCAATTAATAGGAAGTAATAAGGAAAGAGAGGTTTTCACATATAGATATATTATCATATTATCATTGACATCTTTTATGATTGGGAGCACTCATTAAAATATGACATGCTAAAGAGTTGATGTTGGACAAGGAAGACAATGTAATGAGTTATGTATTTCTTATATCTGAGACAAAGTATGTTGTCATGGATCCTCTAACTTGTTGAGCTTGCCTTTCCCCCTCATGCTGGCCAAATTCTTAGCACTAAGTAGAAATACTACTTGTGCTTCCAAAATACCCTTAAACCAGTTTTGCCATGAAAGTCCACCATATCTACCTATGGATTGAGTAAGATCCTTCAAGTAAGTTGTCATCGGTGCAAAGCAATAAAAATTGCTCTAAATATGTATGATTGATTGGTGTGGGAGAAATAAGCTTTATACGATCTTGTGATGTGGAAGTAATAAAAGCGACAGACTGCATAATAAAGGTTCATATCACAAGGGGCAATATAAAGTGACGTTCTTTCGCATTGAGATTTTATATGTCCAACCATAAAAGCGCATGGCAACCTCTGCTTCCCTCTGCGAAGGGCCTATCCTTTATTAGTATCTTCTACCTTATGCAAGAGTCATGGTGATCTTCACCTTTTCTTTTTCATTTTATCCTTTGGCAAGCTCAACATGTTGGAAAGAACATGATATATATATCTAATTGGATGTAGGGGAGCATGAACCATTATTGTTGACATTACCCTTGAGGTAAAAGGTTGTGGGGCAAAACTATAAGCCCCTATCTTTCTCTATGTCCGATTAAAACTCCGTAACCACAAGTATCGCGTGAGTGTTAGCAATTATGGAGGACTAAATGATAGTTGAATATGTGGACTTGTTTTTTAGCTCTGACATAGACTCTTTCCGATGTTATGATAAATTGCAATTGCTTCAATGACTGAGATTATAGTTTGTTGGAGCCCAATAAGGTTTATGATTTATACTTTTGCATTGTGAATAGATCATCACTTGAACATAAGTAATCATATGACAAAATCTATATATGTTGCTGTATGAGAATAATCATGATGCCTTCATGTCTGTATTTTATTTTTATCGACGCCTCTACCTCTAAACATGAGGACATATTTATTGTTATCGGCTTTTCGCTTGAGGACAAGCGAGATCTAAGCTTGGGGGAGTTGATACGTCCATTTTGCATCATGCTTTTATATCGATATTTATCGCATTATGGACTGTTATTTCACTTTATGTCATAATACTTATGGCTATTCTCTCTTATTTTACAAGGTTTACATAAGGAGGGAGAATGCCGGCAACTGGAATTCTGGTCTGGAAAAGGAGCAAATATTAGAGACCTTTTCTGCGCAACTCCAAAAGTCCTGAAACTCCACGGAACGTCTTAAAAGAAATAAAGAAAAATCCACGCAAAAGATGAAGGCCAGGGGCCCACACCCTGCTCACGAGGGTGGGGGGCGCCCCCCCCCCCCTAGGGCGCCCCCCCCCTAGGGC
>NC_041384.1:182393461-182417042 GCF_002162155.2 Triticum dicoccoides
AACCTCGTGGGCCCCCTGGTGGCTCTTCGACGCCCATCTTCTCCTATATGAGGTCTTTCGATGAGAAAAAAAATAGAGAGGAACTTTTCGGGATGACACTCCGCCGCCACGAAGCGGAACCTTGGCGGATCCAATCTAGAGCTCCGGCAGAGCTGTTCTGCCGGGGATACTTCCCTCCGGGAGGGGGAAATCATCACCATCGTCATCACCAGCGCTCCTCTCATCGGGAGAGGGAAATCTCCATCAACATCTCATCTCCAAACCCTAGTTCATCTCTTGTATCCAATTCTTGTCTCAAAGTCCGGGATTGGTGCTAGTGGGTTGCTAGTAGTGTTGATTACTCCTTGTAGTTGATGCTAGTTGGTTTATTTGGTGGAAGATCATATGTTCAGATTGTATATGCATATTATGACCCCTCTGATTATGAACATGAATATGCTTTGTGAGTAATTACGTTCATTCCTGAGGACAAGGGAGAATTCTTGCTATGAGTAGTCATGTGAATTTGGTATTCGTTTGATATTTTGATAAGATGTATGTTGTCTAGCCTCTAGTGGTGTTATGTGAACGTCGACTACATAACACTTCACCATTATTTGGGCCTAGAGGAAGGCATTGGGAAGTAATAAGTAGATGATGGGTTGCTAGAGTGACAGAAGCTTAAACCCTAGTTTATGCGTTGCTTCGTAAGGGGCTGATTTGGATCCATATGTTTCATGCTATGGTTAGGTTTACCTTAATACTTTTGTTGTAGTTGCGGTTGCTTGCAATAGAGGTTAATAATAAGTGGGATGCTTGTTCAAGTAAGAACAGCACCCAAGCACCGGTCCACCCACATATCAAATTATCAAAGTATCGAACGCGAATCATATGAACGTGATGAAAACTAGCTTGACGATATTCCCATGTGTCCTCGGGAGCGCTTTTCCTATTATAAGAGTTTGTTCCGGCTTGTCCTTTGCTACAAAAGGATTGGGACACCTTGCTGCACTTTATTTACTTTTGTTACTCATTGCTCATTACAACTCATCCTATCACAAAACTATCTGTTACCACTTATTTCAGTACTTGCAGAGAATACCTTGCTGAAAACCGCTTATCATTTCCTTCTGCTCCTCGTTGGGTTCAACACTCTTACTTATCAAAAGGACTACGATAGATCCCCTATACTTGTGGGTCATCAGTTCACATTTTATTCATGGTGCTTTCCGTAAAATGCTTGCTAAGTATGATGTCAATCATAGAATTGCATCTCCTTATCTCCCTCAGTCTAGTGGTCAAGTAGAATTGAGTAATTGAGAGCTCAAATTAATTTTGCAAAAGACTGTCAGTAGGTCTAGAAAGAATTGGTCCAAGAAACTTGATGATTCATTATGGGCCTATAGAACTGCATATACAAATCCTATGGGTATGTCTCCGTATAAAATGGTTTATGGAAAAGAATGTCACTTACCTCTCGAACTAAAACACAAGGCATATTGGGCTATTAAAGAGCTCAATTATGATTTTAAACTTGCCGGTGAGAAGAGGTTATTTGATAATAGCTCACTCGATGAATGGAGAACCCAAGCCTACAAAAATGCCAAGTTGATTAAAGAAAAGGTTAAAAGATGGCATGATAAAAGGATACAAAAGCGTGAGTTTAATGTAGGTGATTATGTATTGCTATAGAACCCTTGTTTAAGATTTTTTGCAGGAAAACTTCTCTCTAAATGGGAAGGTCCTTATGTTATCGAGGAGGTCTATCGTTCCGGTGCCATAAAAATCAACAACTTCGAAGGCACAAATCCGAAGGTGGTGAACGGTCAAAGAATCAAACATTATATCTCAGGTAATCCCATAAATGTTGAAACCAATGTTATTGAAACCGTAACCCCGGAGGAATACGTAAGGGACACTTTCCGGAACGTTTCAGACTCCGAAAAGGAATAGGTATATGGTACGGTAAGTAAACCGACTCCAAAACAGTTTTTAAGGCAATATTTCTCCGTTTTGGAATACTTAGAAAAATAGAAAAATAAGAAGGAGTCCGGGAAGGACACGAGGGCTCCACGAGGGTGGAGGGTGCGCCCCCTACCTCGTGGGCACCTCATGCGCTTTCCGGACTCCGTTTTCTTACACGACACGTAATTTGGTCGGTAAAAAATCATTATATAATCTCCCAGAGGTTTTGACTCCCGTATCACGCAAAAATCTTCTGTCTTTGTTTTGAGCTATTTTTCTGACAGATCCAGGACGTCATGTCATCTTCAAGTGCCCCCAAGGACCAGTTCTTCAAGAAGGTCATCAATCCCTACCTCGCGGAGGTGCTGCAACACCCTCAAACCATTGAGATGCGTGAGGGGTTGTTGCACATCTGCGATGTTGAGGGACCAAGGAAGACCGGAAGCACGGAGACAAGGCTCGAGGCATTGTAGCAAAAAGTTTTCAAGTGTCAGGAGATGGTGGAGCGTGGACTCGATTCCAATCACATTATGATCACGGAGTTCACCAATAACCATAAGCTGGACGTCAAGGACATTCGGGAGACCATCTTCAAGCTTCATGAGAAAATCGAGCACCTCCAAGCCTAGATCTATGACCTACAAAATCAAAACTGTGAGTATGAATATAGATTCAAGAGGATGAGTTTGGCTGTAGATTTGAGGTTTCAGGAGACTCGATCATCCTTCTATGATGGTGAGCCTATGCCTTGGAAGAAGGACGACAAGCCTATGCCATCAAAAAAAACCATCACCTTCTCCACCAACAAAGAAGAATTGAGTATCTGGTATGGGCACTCCCCTTGGCAACTGCCAAGCTTGGGGGAGTGCCCCGGTATCATATCACCGTCACTTTTATCTTTACCGTTTTTCTTAGTTCGATCCTTTTGGTAATATCTTGATCTAGTAGAATAAAGTTTATGGCATGATCTAGTTTTGAGTTTTGCTTTATGATCCCTCTATGTAATCGAGTCCGTGAGCTATATATAAGAAAGATTAGTGTTGAGTCAAGGGCTTGATTATTTTTCCATGATCCTAAGTGAATAAAAGAAAAGAGAAATAAATAAAAAAGGAAACAAAGAGATCATATGGATCATATGGAGAGTAATGAGCTCACATAGAAAAAGTATGATGAAGAAAAGTTGTTGAGAGTTGACAAACATAGTTTTGGTCATCGTTGCAATTAATAGGAAGTAATAAAGAAAGAGAGGTCTTCACGTATAAATATACTATCTTGGACATCTTTTATGATTGTGAGCACTCATTAAAATATGACATGCTAAAGAGTTGACATTGGACAAGGAAGACAACATAATGGGTTATGTTTTCTTACATCTGAGATAAATTATATTGTCATGGATCATCCAACATGGTTGAGCTTGCCTTTCCCCTTCATGCTAGCCAAATTCATCGCACCAAGTAGAGATACTACTTGTGCTTCCAAATACCCTTAAACCAGTTTTGCCATGAGAGTCCACCATACCTACCTATGGATTGAGTAAGATCCTCCGAGTAAGTTGTCATTGGTGCAAGCAATAAAAATTGCTCTCTAATATGTATGACTTATTAGTGTGGGAGAAAATAAACTTTATACGATCGTGTGATATGGAAGAAATAAAAGTGACAGACTGCATAATAAAGGTCCATATCACAAGTGGCAATATAAAGTGACGTTCTTTCGCATTAAGATTTTGTGCATCCAACCATAAAAGCGCATGACAATCTCTGCTTCCCTCTGCGAAGGGCCTATCTTTTACTTTTATCTCCTACCTTGCATAAGAGTCATGGTGAGCTTCACCCTTCCTTTTTACATTTTATCCTTTGGCAAGCACAGTATGTTGGAAAGATCCTGGTATATATGGCTAATTGGATGTGAGTTTTCATGAACTATTATTGTTGACATTACCCTTGAGGTAAAACGTTGGGAGGCAAAACTATAAGCCCCTATCTTTCTCTGTGTCCGATTAAAACTCCATACCCATAAGTATTGCGTGAGTGTCAGCAATTGTGAAAGACTATATGATAGTTGAGTATGTGGACTTGCTGAAAAGCTCTTATATATTTACTCTTTCCTATGTTATGATAAATTGCAATTGCTCCAATGACTGAGATTATAGTTTGTTAGTTTTCAATGAAGTTTACAATTCATACCTGAAATTGTGATTGAATTATTACTCTAGCATAAGAAATCATATGACAAGAATTATGTAAGTTGCAGTTCTAAGAATGATCATGATGCCCTCATGTCCGTATTTTACATTTATCGACACCTCTATCTCTAAACATGTGGACATATTTTCGATTTCGGCTTTCGCTTGAGGACAAGCGAGGTCTAAGCTTGGGGGAGTTGATGCGTCCATTTTGCATCATGCTTTTATATCGATATTTCTTGCATTATGGGTTGTTATTACACATTATGTCACAATACTTATGCCTATTCTCTCTTATTTTACAAGGTTTACATAAAGAGGGAGAATGCCGGCAGCTGGGATTCTGAGCTGGAAAAGGAGCAAATATTAGAGACCTATTCTGCACAGCTCCAAAAGTCTTGAAACTTCACGGAAGATGTTTTCAGAATATATAAAAAATACTAAGTGCAAGAAGTTCACCAGGGGGGCCCCACCCTGCCCACGAGGGTGGGGGCGCGCCCTACCCCCTGGGCGCCCACCCCCCACCTACCTCGTGGGCCCACTGGTGGCCCTCCGATGTCCATCTTCCGCTATATGGAGTCTTTCGATGAGGAAAGAATCATAAGCCATCTCCTCGGACGAAACTCCGCCGCCACGAGGCGGAACCTTGGCGGATCCAATCTAGGGCTCCGGCAGAGCTGTTCTACCGAGGAAACTTCCCTCCGGGAGGGGGAAATCTTCGCCATCGTCATCACCAATGCTCCTCTCATCAGGAGAGGGCAATCTCCATCAACATCTTACCAGCACCGTCTCCTCTCAAAACCCTAGTTCATCTCTTGTATCCAATTCTTGTCTCCAAGTCTGATATTGGTACTAGTAGGTTGCTAGCAGTGTTAATTACTCCTTGTATTTGATGCTAGTTGGTTTATTTGGTGGAAGATCATATGTTCAGATCCTATATGCATATTTGTTGGGGAACGTTGCAGAAAACAAAAAATTTCCTACGGTTTCACCAAGATCCATCTATGAGTTCATCTAGCAACGAGTGATCGGATGCATCTACATACCTTTGTAGATCGCGAGCGGAAGCGTTCAAAGAACGGGGATGAGGTAGTCGAACACGACGTGATCCAAATCACCGGAGATCCTAACACCGAACGGACGGCACCTCCGCGTTCAACACACGTACGATCAGCGTAACATCTCCTTCTTCTTGATCCAGCAAGAGGGAAGGAGAAGTTGAGGAAGATGGCTCCAGCAGCAGCACGACGGCGTGGTGGTGATGGAGCTGCAGTACTCCGTTAGGGCTTCGCCAAGCGCTATGGAGGAGGAGGAGGTGTTGGAGAGGGAGAAGGAGGCAACCAAAGGCATGGATGAAAAAGCCCTTCTTCCCCCACTATATATAGGAGGGCCTAGGGGGGGGGCGCCGGCCAAGGGAGGTTTCCCTCCCCCCAAGGCACCTAGGGGTGCCTTCCACTTGTGGGACTCTTCCCCTTTGGAAACCCTAGGCGCATGGGCCCCTTGGGGCTGGTGCCCTTGGCCCATGTAGGCCAAGGCGCACCCCCCTACAGCCCATGTGGCCCCCGGGGCAGGTGGACCCACCCGATGGACCCCCGGGACCCTTCCGGTGGTCCCGGTACAATACCGGTGACCCCGAAACTTGTCCCGATGGCCGAAACAGCACTTCCTATATATAATTCTTTACCTCCGGACCATTCCGGAACTCCTCGTGACGTCCGGGATCTCATCCGGGACTCCGAACAACATTCGGGTTACTGCATATACATATCCCTACAACCCTAGCGTCACTGAACCTTAAGTGTGTAGACCCTACAGGTTCGGGAGATATGTAGACATGACCGAGACGACTCTCCGGTCAATAACCAACAGCGGGATCTGGATACCCATGTTGGCTCCCACATACTCCACGATGATCTCATCGGATGAACCACGATGTCGAGGATTCAAGCAACCCCGTATACAATTCCCTTTGTCAATCGATATGTTACTTGCCCAAGATTCGATCGTCGGTATCCCAATACCTCATTCAATCTCGTTACCGGCAAGTCACTTTACTCGTACCGTAATGCATGATCCCGTGACCAGACACTTGGTCACTTTGAGCTCATTATGATGATGCATTACCGAGTGGGCCCAGTGATACCTCTCCGTCATACGGAGTGACAAATCCCAGTCTTGATCCGTGTCAACCCAACAGACACTTTCGGAGATACCCGTAGTCTACCTTTATAGTCACCCAGTTACGTTGTGACGTTTGGTATACCCAAAGCACTCCTACGGTATCCGGGAGTTACACGATCTCATGGTCTAAGGAAAAGATACTTTGACATTGGAAAAACTCTAGCAAACGAACTATACGATCTTTAAGCTATGTTTAGGATTGGGTCTTGTCCATCACATCATTCTCCTAATGATGTGATCTCGTTATCAATGACATCACCAATGTCCATAGTCAGAAAACCATGACTATCTGTTGATCAACGAGCTAGTCAACTAGAGGCTTACTAGGGACATGTTGGTGTCTGTTATTCACACATGTATTACGATTTCCGGATAACACAATTATAGCATGAATAAAGACAATTATCATGAACAAGGAAATATAATAATAATGCTTTTATTATTGCCTCTAGGGCATATTTCCAACAATATTAATACCCCTATGATTATGAACATGAATATGCTTTGTGAGTAGTTACCTTTGTTCCTGAGGACATGGGAGAAGTCTTGCTATAAGTAGTCATGTGAATTTGGTATTCGTTCGATATTTTGATGAGATGTATGTTGTCTCTCCTCTAGTGGTGGTATGTGAACGTCGACTACATAACACTTCACCATTATTGGGGCCTAGAGGAAGGCATTGGAAAGTAATAAGTAGATGATGGGTTGTTAGAGTGACAGAAGCTTAAACCCTAGTTTATGCGTTGCTTCGTAAGGGGCTGATTTGGATCCATATGTTTCATGTTATGGTTAGGTTTACCTTAATACTTTTGTTGTAGTTGCGGATGCTTGCAATAGAGGTTAATCATAAGTGGGATGCTTGTCCAAGTAAGGACAATACCCAAGCACTGGTCCACCCACATACCAAATTATCAAAGTACCGAACGCGAATCATATGAACGTGATGAAAACTAGCTTTTCTCTATATAAGAGTTTGTCCAGGCTTGTCCTTTGCTACAAAAAGGATTAGGACACCTTGCTGCACTTTATTTACTTTTGTTACTTGTTGCTCGTTATAAATTATCCTATCACAAAACTATCTGTTACCACTTATTTCAGTACTTGAAGAGAATACCTTGCTGAAAACCGCTTATCATTTCCTTCTGCTCCTCGTTGGGTTCGATACTCTTACTTATCGAAAGGACTACGATAGATCCCCTATACTTGTGGGTCATCAAAAGGCAAAGAGTCAGTGGACGGTTGCCACGGTACACGAAGAGGCGCCTGGGGAGCGAACAGTTGCCACAGAGGTCACAAATTGACGACAAAGGGCCGAGTGAACCGCATGCGTATATCGCACACACCTTGATCTGGCTGACCATTTCTTTTGTGTTGCCTAATCACAAACAGTTCGTCCAAGTGAACCATATGTTGTATATCACACACACCTTCATATGGCTGCCTGTTTCTTTCGTGTTGCCTAATCACAAACAGTTCATCCGAGTGAACCTTATCCTGTATATCGCACACGCCTTCATCTGGCTGCCCATTTCTTTTGTGCCTCCTCATTGCAAACAGTTAATTGAACCGAACCGTATGCCCTTCATCGCACACGCAACTAAAATCTGAACCGTGTTTGATGCTTCCATCATCGCAAACGTTTTATACATTTTTGACGGTTTTCATACACCACCGTTTGCGATTATTGCATCGCACACAATTTCTCGAAGGGTCTATGATCGTAGTGTTGCGTTAGCAGCATCCTGTAGTAGTGCTTTACCAGTCATGGTGGTAGGGGAAGAGGATAGGATGGAGGCTAGAGGTGCATCTCGAAACATTGGGGCTTGCGGAGGATTTCTTGGCCCTGGAGCAAGGGCTGAAAGTGTGGGTAAGCTTAATTTACTGGTTCCCTCTTATATAGGGCGGTCAAAGACCAGCGGTCGCCTCACCATAGGAAACGGATTGCCCTTCCCAATGCACCACGTAGTATATGCGCGCAGAGGTTAAGCCGTGTGCATTGATGACACCGCTAGAAATCCGGTAGCATGATCTCTTTAGTGACAAGACATGCCGGTAAGAACGGCCTTGGGCCACCATAGACCTAATAATGACTATTGATGAGATGGTTTGACTCTGCCACGGGAGATGACGCTTCGGTTCTCAGCCGAAAAGGCTACCAAGCTGGACCCTGTCAAGCCTCCCATGGCCAGCCTTCGCTGCTAAGTTAAAAATATACTTCGGCCTTACTAGTTGTAGTGAGTTGAGAAAACAAAACGCTTACTGAAGAATATTCCTATTATTTTCAAACACATGGTTGTGATCGGGAAGGCCAAGAAGACCTCGGAGCCGAGCATAACCTCGGAATCGAAAGCCGGCGTGGAGGATGGAACTCGCATACGAAGCCGGAGAATCAAAATTGTGAAGTTATCGCGCAGAAGCTACTCGATGTCCTCGGCTTGAAGACTAGTTCAGGGGTTACTGTTGGTGTCCTGGATTAGGGGGTGCTTGGCACGTCGGCTGGCCGGTTATGGGCTGGGCCGAGGACCCATCGAAGATTGATGAATGGGACATGCATGCCCTGGCCCTCGACGTAATCAAGATGATGATCTCCTAAAGGCTTGGTGTACACTTCAAGCATATTTGAATGATCGACATGCTTATCCCTAGATTGTAACCGCTCATGTGTAAACCCTAGATACTACCGGTGCCTATATAAGTCATGGGGTTTAATCTGTAGAGACACAATTACAAGGTTTAGAGCTTAGAACTCCTCTATACGATCTAGAAGTAGATCATGCTGTACTCTATACCCCATCACAATCAACATATGAAAGCAGGACGTAGAGTTTTACCTCATCAGGAGGTCCTGAACCTGGGTAAACATTATGCCCTACTTTTTCATGTTACCATCTAGCTCAGATCACCTAGTTTGGGACCCCCTAACCCCGGTTTTAGCACCGACAATCACTATTTTACTTCTGTTTATCTATGTACATTTTGTGGTGCATTTTTTATGCTTTTTTGTGTTCCTTTGAATCCGAAGACAGCATCACTGTGTGCGCCCTTAAACAAGATATGAGGCGTGAGAGCTGAAGAGTGCGATAACTAGTTGAACAAACACATAGTTTTTGTGTATATGAGTAGTATAAAAAAAATCTGATTGCAAATTATCTTCTTCTTTCCCCGCGGTTCCAGAGCAGTGAAAAGGAGAATCCCCGTTGCAAACAAAGACACATACTCCGTATAATATACAGCAGCAAGAAGGAATCTCTCAAAATACAGAAGAAAGAAAAACAAAACGGAGAAAACGTTCTTCCCCCACCAAAGCCTAAGGCCTCTCCCAATGCTCCACCTTGTACAGGTGCTAAGCCTTTCACGTAGACAAAAAATCTGATGTGGCGAGTTATTTAAGAAGAAAGAGATGAGTATGGTGACCCCAGAAAGAAACGATGCTAAGCGCGTGAATCTAGGCAAAACATTTAAAAGAAGAAAGCCCACCACTATACGAAGAGGTTTAGTTGTTAAATCATTAAATGAAGTAAGCTTGGCAACCATAAGCTAAGCACCTATACATTGAAGAGTATAGTTGCTAAGTTATTTAATGTGTTTAGCACCTCATCTAAACACTCATGCATTGGCAGCAGTCTACCGTCACCACGGTCTCACCATTTCCGTTCCGGCGCCTGAGAAGCGACAACGTGCACAACCCGCGACGGTAACGACCAGACGTGGACGAGGGCCCAACCGGTAGCAGCCGCTCCGCGTCTCTGACCGTGCGTCCACCCCCTCTCGCCGCGGTCTCCGGTCCCCGCGCCCCCACCCAGCAGCGGGAGAAGACGGAGAACCCGTCCCGTCCGTGGATTGCGGCGCCGGTGGACCACCGCTCTCGTGTCGATCTTTCACCAGTTACATCCCCACGGAGCCGCGAGCCAGTTGGGGTTGACCGGCTGGGGCCTCGTATTTTGCCCCTGATCCGCGCCCGGTACGTGCAGTTACTCCTCGTAGCCGGTGCGTTGCATGCAGTTGGGCGTCGGTATCGGCGACGGACGCCCCGCGGGTCCAATCATTTCCACGAGAAGCACTGACTTCGGCCACATATCACATCCTACGGATCCTGCAGCTTATAGGGAGTCAAGCGAGTGGGTAGGGATGGGCGACTACTACCCAGTAGGAGTAGTTGCATGCCTTCAACTGGGCAAGTATGCAGTTCTAGACGTCGAGGCTGGACACCAAATACTGATAGGCAGTCAAGCGAGCGGGTAGGCATGGACGAGTTGTGGCTGCATGGCTTCCACTGGGCAAGTGTGCAGCTCTAGACGTGGAGACTGGAATCACCGGATAGTAGAAACTCCCTCCATTTCACAATATAAGATCGTTTTGCGATGTAGTAAACGATAGTTGATTCTGATATGAGAAAGTGGTCAACTGGGCAGAGAGATGCCGCTCCGTTTTTTCCTTGACCCAACCGATACGGGAGTATAGGTATACGCACCGAGTGACGGAGTGCGCATGCAATCACGCCGTGCTGTGCAACTTTGAACACCAGTCGTCGTTGCCGACTTGCCCGTGGGGAATCCAGCAGTGGCAACGTGATCGGCTTGATTCGAGATTGACCAGTCGTATATATCTAGCTAACCGGTCCTGCTCCTGCGCCGAAGAGTACTCCACGGAGATGGGCAACTGACCGGTAGTACCACGTACATGCAGTAAATCATGGAGGGCATGAAGTCAACTGCCGCCAAGATGGGCAACCGATCCTGGTTACCCGGTCCCGTCGGATCACGCTACTCATGTAAGTTCTGTCTGTGTACGGCCACATTTTTATTTGCGGGGTACGGCCACATTTCAAGCACGTAGGTGAAAATGTCAAAGTACCCACCCTCCACTTGCATGAGAGATGAGACGAGCGTGCATGCATGCATGCACCGAATAAGGAAACTCCGGTTCTGTGTGAACAGCGTCAACTCGGGATCTGATTACCTGAGATTTCTAGGCGTCTTCCAGAGCGGTGTCATTTAAGGATCGCCCAGCTTCCGCAACACATGGGGAGATTTTCCACCCTGCTCACAGTACTAGCGCGACCTCAAACATCACAACTTGCACAATAAAACTAGTCTAAACTGGCGATCAAAATCAACCCACGTAACGATGGAGAATTACTTCGGTTCATTTTGGATCGTCTCGGCCGGACAATTTAGTAGCAGCCCAGAGTTGAGCGACCCTTCTTCTTTCTAAAACATTGTCATCGCATGCACATATTCACACAACGTCTATTGAAAACTGGAGTCGTGGAATTTTTAGATTGACGAAGTCACCATATATAGAAACATCGTGTCTCATTGAAATATTTTCTGTCATAACAAGACACATGCATGTTTGACCGCAGGTGGGCTGAAAGGGTACAACGTACCTTTCAGGCTGGCCATAGTGGGGATAATATAATCGGTAGGGACTCGCAAACATGCTTATATGTCAAACAATTAAAGAAGTCAGAGAGTTATATAGTACTACCTCCGTCTTGGTTTATTAGTCCTCTTCATATTCTGTACCAAATTTTAACCTTAAATTTAACTAAAAAATATTAATGCATATCATAAGAAATAATATAATTGAAAATCATGTTCAAATACAAATGCAACAATATTTTTTTTTGTGACATGCATTAATATTTCGCTAGTTAAATCTTTAGTCAAAATTTAGCACAAAATACAAAGGAGACTTTATAAACCAGGACAGAGATAGTAACATAGGTAGTAGATACCGTATCGTAATAAATGTTATGTTACTATGTGTCATACATGTCAATAAATGAGATCACCTATGATAGTAATCTATTATACTACTATGCACTATGAATGTAGTATTGATACTCCCCACTATGACCACCCTCAACTATCCACCAAAATTATATTTAACTGGGATATAATTAAATGTTTGATGGCTTTGGAAATGAGCAAATGGCAACTATGCAGCAGACTAACACTATTTCGATATGAACTCGTACATCTATATAATAGTTTGTGAGAGAAATTTGACAAAATGTGCACTCTTTTTATTTTGGCTTTGACAAAGTGACACGCCCATTTGTCACAAGCCTGTGCCACAAAAGTCTTCGAGCCGGTAAGCCACCTCGTAAGTTAAGACATGCCACTACTAGTCTACCGACCACACCACACTAGTAAGAATGTGATTGCAACATTCGTGAGCGCCTTGCACTTGCCAAAGGGTGGGAATCGATGTTGTGAGTGCAATCTCAGACTGATCCGAAGTTCCGTTTCATCAATGTTGTCGGTCGACCGCCATGGTGGACGAACAATAAGCGCCTCACTGCTGCCATCCACCAAGAGGTGGAAGGTCGCGCAACATTATTCAGCTGCGACATGCGTCTCATGTTGCCATCCTCGTCATTAGACAACAACCATTGTGAGGTCTTTGGCCCCAATAGGCAATAGCAGCGCATGAGGTTGGAATGGAGGCGGGTTTGGAAGGGAGGCCTCTCCGCTGATCTTATAGATATTAATTTTGGCATTAGAAAACCTAAAACCCTTGTGCTCCTTTTGTTTACTTTGAGCGATCTAGACCCTATAAAACAGTTGTATCATTTTGTTAAGAAACGAAACACCTATTTGTCCAAAATAAATTCTAGCCAAAACCGAAAAAAAAGGATTTCAATATACATCTGACGTCAGATTATTAGCGTAAAAAATATGACGCCCTGAGCTACGTCGGGTTCCCGTCGAATACATGGCACTTATTCGCTGCAGCGTGACGATTTTTCTGACAATTATTTACACCATACATGACAATTTTCACTTTAAAACATGGCAAATCCTTATACAACAGCATGACAAATTTATCTGTATTCACATAGCAAATCTGAAGTCTTCGCTTGAAAATCCTAAAAATCCAATGTCAGATTTTTTTTAATATTTAGAGAAAAATTGCTACCCGGTTTCGGTGTTAATATTTGTGAACTGTATTCCCAAAAAAAAAATTATGAACTGAACCTAGAATACGTAGCTGGCGTAGTGATGCCATGGAGGACACAAAAGTCAGTGGAAGCAACCGGTCGCCCGTTGACATAAGTATTTCCACCGATGTCACCGCAACCACGTGTGGCAGCGACCCAGATGATTTGTTAACTAGCGGTGATTAACAAAGCTATTCGAGGACACGCGTAGAGCTGGATTAGCGCTACTCGCGGGTCGCGTGATCTTCGACCCACGTAGTAGTAGCACTACATTTCTACTACTATTTCCTCCGACGACTTGCACGAGAGGAGTGTGCTATCACGTCTGTCCACGATCAATCGTACAGTCTCGCGCCAGTCTTCTCCCAAATACATATCACGTTTCCTGCATCGAAGAAGTCTAAGCAAAAAATAAAATATCAACGCTGTGTATATATGGAGCTATCAAGCTTGTAGAAGAAAAACTCCAGACAAACGTGAATACATTCTTTTCAAAGGTTATACTAGTTCTCTCCGGAAATTGGAACTGTTGTATACTATTATTAGTTGAAGGGTTTTCTAAAATGTTAGGTGTAATTCTGAATTCCAGAGCGCGGGTGTGGTTGCCCACGCCGTACGGCTAGAAAAGAAAAATGGAAGCGTCGTCGCCCCCTGGAGACGCCACCCCCTGATTGGTGGATCTGGTCTTCATGCAGTCACCTGAACGGGACTTCCTCCCCTCCCTCGGGTCGCCGCCCAGCACGTACGTACGTGTCCCCAGTGATTAACAGCCTAGTTAACCCCGATTAGACTAAGGCTAGTCATAGTGGGAGTAACTTAGCTAGTAACATAGCACATTTCAATAAATTTTTACTTATGTGGCAAGTAATTAATGAAAGGTGATAACATAATATGTTACTGTAATATAGCGATTTCTAAGACAAGATGAGTCTGTAAGATAATAAACGAAGTCATCTAAGATACTACTATTATATTACTTTGCATTATAAAGATACTAACTTAGGCTAGTGTCATATGCATTACACTAGTCTAAGTTACTCCCCACTATGACCAGCCTAATTTTATCTTTAGGGATTAGCATGGACAAGACACCTGTCCCTTTCCGTCGTGGAGATAAGAAATGAAGAGAGAGACGACGGGCTAAGCGTCTACGGGCTAGCTTAGCTGGTAGTAGATGATAGAAAGCACGTAACTCGGCTGATTAAAGTACGTTATTATCCGTGAGATCTATTTAATCTGCCCTCATTGACTTGCTGTAAAACGACAAAAGGAAAGTCTTCTTGCTCTCATCAGGTGCTGCGAAACTCGAGCGATGTCCATGTAGAGAAGAAGAGAATAACATGGTGTAGCTAGATTAGTAGCATTAGAGTAGCCTATCGGATGGTGATGTGATGGAGCGTCGAGTGATACGCCGTGTGAATCCGGGCGATGCCGGCGCCCGCGGTACGGCCGGCCGGCCCCCGCACGTCTTCCACGGCTGATTTCTTGGACCGGCGCCTTTTTGACGCAGACGATTGAACCCGCGTAGACCGCCCAGGAAAGAAAGAAACCACCGTGTCTACTCAACAACCTCTCTCTCTCTCTCTCTCTCTCTCTCTCTCTCTCTCTCTCTCTCTCTCTCTCTCTCTCTCTCTCATGCCCATCACTCACGTTGAAAAATGATTAGTGGGTGCACCTAATCGGGGAACTTTGCTAACACTGTTTTGCAACCTTGTTGCTCAATCTAAATTATGATATATGATGAACAATCTCCTCTTCTTTCCTTTTCCGCTCTTGTGCAAGGAGATGCAAAAGTAGGGGATATCTCTTTCAGTTCTGTTCCGGACCAACAGAAAAGCTCTTCTCTTCTTTCCGGAACGGAAAGGCATATCCATACCGGACACTCCGGAGTGCCTTTTCAATGTGCCACTTTATCCTCCTCGAAAGCAAGAGAAGGAGCATCTTGGACTTGACCAATACTACGAACTTGCATGAGGCGATGCCAATGTTTCGACCGACTCTACTAATACTAATCCCCACATAATTGCATGCCATGCTACGTAAACTCACGTTGCTTCTCAGTTACTCCCATCAGAATATATGTGAATGGGGAAAAGCAGATATCCACGCTAGGAGTTGGAGGAGGAGAAGATTTTGGTAGTAGGATGATGGATGCAAGGCAAAAGAGGTTGAAGAGCGGAGACGGCATTGACCGAGATATGATTGTCCGTGCGGTGCTCTCCTCTGGTCTTCGCAACCACGTGGGCGCGAGAGATGCCAACCAGGCATGACAAACCTATCCATCACACCACTCGTCACCAAGCGACAAGGACGCGACTAATATTTCGGAAGAAGATTGAGCGAGCCCGTCGGTGTCCAGCTCTGCGCGTATCGGCCTTGGCCACTGGACTACTGCGATATCGACCATTGTTTCGGGTTGGAGAAGCTTCCGGAACAGACAAATCGCGTGTTGGTTAAGACTTGATTTGTGCACCAGTCTTCGTGTCTTCGAAGAGGTGAACAACTTTGGACTTTTTTTTCCTCGGGTCTGAAGAACTATCAGTACCAAGTGTGCACAAAGGCATATCAGTACAGAGCACATAGTTGAAAATTTTGGCTGACAACCGCGTACCAGGGAGACCTCTCGAGATCGATGGAGCGTCCAGGCCGTGAATCCACGATTAACTGGCTTTGCTACTTTCAGAACGTATCACGTGATTCCAGTTTTCAGAGAAGACATGCAAAGGCAGTTGGCCAAGTGGTGCTACTCATGCTAAAGTGCATGCAGCCAGGTGTGAAACTGGATAGATAGTAGTGCAATTTCTGAAACTTAATTTTGTTTGCCTTACTTAAAGTAGTGATCTAAACGTCCTTATATTTCTTTACAAAGGGAGTACTATATTATCAATGTCACGGGAGATATGCCCGTCTCATCATCTGCGTGATGAACAATGGCACAACGCTGTAACCGCAGTTGAATCGTGATGCCTGAAGTGCTGACTCCTGAACCAGGGGTGTTGGCAAAAGATAATATCATGGTACATTACTCAAACGAGTCAGTAACTTGGTAGCAGAGAAGGATACCAACTAACGGGCGTTGTAATCGAAAGTACCCTTCCGAGGTCGAGCTCAAATGAACTCAGATGAGCAGTAAAGTGAAAACAAATTCAAAAAATTCTAAAATTATTTTATGGAAAACTTTGACAAATGTTCTAAGGTTTGCACATTTTCATCATGAGATCACACTCGTGGAAGGCGTGGCAAAAAAAAATCAGTGCTCCAAAATACTTTCGAAAGTAGCATTTCCGGAGCTGATCTCATGGCAAAAATTTGCAAGCACTTAGAACATGTGTCAAAGTTTACCAAAAAACAATTCAGAATATTTCGAATTTTACATTTTTTATTTTACTTCATCTAAACTCATTTGA
The DNA here is from genome assembly GCF_002162155.2 of Triticum dicoccoides. NCBI lineage: Eukaryota > Viridiplantae > Streptophyta > Magnoliopsida > Poales > Poaceae > Triticum > Triticum dicoccoides. Next base: position 182,410,131 of record NC_041384.1, read on the forward strand.
GCTCAAGCTCAGATACTGTGTGTCCCGTTGTAACGAATCTTGCTTATAGCATTCATCAGTGGCTCCACTTCCACCAAAATAACACACGAATTTTTTACACTTTAGATATATGTCAATCAGCCGAATTTTAAATTTGGGTCAGTCAATTTCTTGGCCTTCCATTTTTCCTCTGTGACTTGTGCTGTTTTTTTTCCTTCTTTGTGTGGTCTGTCTTGTTTTGGGCTGTGAATAATTTGTCTGGCCACTGTTTTGGATCAGTCAATCCCTCAGCCCATTGCATGTGTGACCCACCCTTCCCTTTATACCATTGTTTTAGTCTGTTTTTTTTTGTTTTATGTGTTTCGCTTTTATTTTCTATTTTTCTTTATTAGTCAGTTTTATTTTCTATTTTGTGGGTATTTATGAGATGTTGGGTGAGTATAAATATATAACACAAATAATATACAATATTTGTGAAAAATGCATGATTATATGATTATTCCCTGCATAGTTCAAAAACTGCAATTTCAGTGCAAAGTTGTGTACAAGTTTTTAAAAAATTACATTTATTTTTTTCTTCTTAAAATGTACTCCCTCACTTCCAAACTAGGTGTCTTAACTTTGTACTAACTTTAGTACAAAATTGTACTAAAGTTGAGTCACTTATTTTGGGATGACGGGAGCAATAAAATCTCACTAATTCATTGTTCCTTGTAAAACTTCACTATGTTGATTTATTTTAGCAATTATTTTATTTTCTTTATTCTTGAATGGTAATACGAAAGCCACTATTATATGCTCATTCCTACATATATTTTTATAGACATTGCATGCATATTTTTCATTACTTGTTTTAGATTTGTATTTCATTTTTTCCCTTCTTAAATAGTAATACCAATACCAATAATTAATTATTCCTTTGAAAACTTTATTATTTTATTTTCTTTCTTCTCAAAGGGTAATACCAAAGCCAATAATTTAATATTTCATAGAAAATTGCATTATTCTGATTCCTGATTATTTATATTTTATTTCTATTCTTCTTAAAAGGTAATACAAATTCCACTAATTCATTCTTACTTAGATTTTTATTTACTAAAAAAACATAGACTTTTTTATTTTTATTTTCTTTTAGTTTATATTTCATTTCATTTCTTATTTAAGGGTAATACCAATGCCACTAGTTCATTCCTTTTTTTTGCGGGGAACCACTAGCTCATTCCATCTTATGAAACTTCTTTTTTGCCAAATATCCTATCATTATATTCATATTCTTGCATATTATAAAAAGTGCAATTTTTATGTAAATTGTATGGCTTTTTTACATTGTTTGCTTTAGATAATTTCTTATTTGTTTCTTCATAAAAAGGTAATACAAATGCCACTAAATCATTCTTCCTTTGAAAACTTCATATTCTAGTTTTGTTTTTTTAATATTCCAATTTTTTATTTCATTTCTTGCTTCTGAATGGTAATACAAATGCTACTAATTCATTCTTTCTTAGAAAAAATTATTTTATTTTTAGTTTACATTTCATGTTGATTTTGTTTTGTTTAGTTCATAATTCATTCTTATTTGGAAACTTATTTTTTTGCAACAATTTCACTATATATACTTATTCTTGCATATTATAAAATGGTGCAATTTTGATGTAAATTTGTGAAAAAATTTGACATTGTTTGTATTAGATTATTTTTTATTTTATTTATTTGTAAAGGATAATAAAAATGCCACTAATTCTTTCTCCTTGGAAAACATCATATAGTAATTTTGTTTTACTTTTTATTTTATTTTATTTGTTCTTAATGGTTAATACCAATGCCAATAATTCATTCTTCGAAAACTTCATTAGTTTGATTTTTTTTAGTTTTTATTTTATTTTATTTCTTCTTCAAGGGTAATACCAATGCCACTAATCCGGGCCCTCTTAGAGAACTTCTTTTTTTGTAAAATTTTCACTGTTATATGTGTATTCTTGGATATTATAAAAAGTGCAATTTACATGCAAATTTTGTCCTTATTTAACTATTTTTATATATTTTCATTTTTAAGGGTGATACCGATGCCGATAGTTATTATTTTTCTTAGAATTTTTTTGTTCATTTATTCTGTAAGGCGGCACCACCACAAGTATTAGAACTTCAGGTGAGCCCCTTTTTTCATTTGGGTTATCAAGTTAACAACTCATTGTAATTAAATTCATGGTAATTAAATTTTTTGTTGTGTTCTAAGAATACTTAGAAAATATTTTGCTATCAAATGTGGCCTTATTTATATATGATAGGGTGGAGTTGCGTGGTTGAAAGAAAGGCACGTCTCAATGTGAAGATGATCGATAGGACTCGTACTACATGTTTAGCATTTCTAAAGAAGCACTCCAGGCAGTGTTGAATGTTTTTGACCAACGACACAGGAGCCGCTCGCACAAGCATCACTAGCACGTGTGGTCGCGCATGCAGGTAGCTAGCCAGCCAACCTGCTACAAGTCAAGGATGCGTGTGGCTACCTTGGTTGAACCGTTGATGAACCACAAAGCAGCTAGTTGTAAATTAGGAAAAAACATGCAAACAATTTTTGTGTGGGCCAAACATGGCCGAACTCCTATTGTTATTTCACCCACACAAAAAAAACTCTTATTGTTATTTGAGGCAAATGGGCCAGTCCCAATTTTTGAACAGATATGTTAGGTTCCTACTGTTAAGTCGAGAGCTCCTGTCTGACGCTCGTTAGCGTCAAGCAGAGGAGCTTTCGCTCAAGGTAGATGCAGATGGGCCGGCTCATTTAAATGACAGGAGCTCGTGGGTGTAAAAAATCGCAGAATATACGACGCGCAAGCGAGAGATCGAACCTGCGACCTCCCACTCGGCTGTCTTATAAGTTATCGAATCGGACTGATAAGTCCTACTGGTTTTAACGCAGCACAAGAGCTTAAAGTACACCACAATTTTTTCGAACAATTCAAGAAAATCGAGAAGAAAAGATTAGAAAATTCTGAACAAAATTTAACAAACGTGAAACCCTTATTAAAACCATGAACAATTTTTGAAATTCAAACAAACTTTTCAAACATGAACAATTATTGAAAAGTTGAACAAAAAATTCGAAATTCCAAAAAGATGGACAATTTTTAAAATATACATTGAACATTTTTGCATTATACGATGAACAATTTTAAATACACACTGAACATTTTTGTTATACACGCCGAACAAAATTTAAAATATACGTTGAACATTTATGTAATGTACGTTGAACAAATTTTGAATTGTGAACAAAATTAAAAAACTGTGAATTTTTTCTGAAATCATGAAGAAAATGCAAAATTTCAAAAAAAAAGAAAACAAAGGATGAAAATAAAAACGAAAAAGGATAAAATAAGAAGAGAAGGAAAAAAGAAACAGAAACAGAAACGGAATAAAAAACTGGAACAAAATAATAAAGAAAAAGTAAAAATTAGAAAACCGGCAAAGAGAAAAAAGAGAAAGAAATCGGTTTACTTTTTTTTGAGAATGAAATCGGTTTACTAGAAGGTTCCCAAAATCGGTTTGCCTGGCACTGCATTAACTCGCGAAGTGGGCCGGCCCATCGCACGCCGCTGCTTCCGGGCGCTTCAGCGAAGTCACGTCTCCTGGACGCACGCGCGCGTCAAATAGAAACCACCTGTTAAGTCGACGAATCGATCCCAGTTCCTTTGAGGGAGTTTTGCACACAACTGGCGCTAGTTCGAATCCTCTCTTTACCAATTTTCGCACACAACCGGTGCTCACAGCCGCGTCCGGGTAGGCCGGCCTAAGAACAAAGTGTTGCATGTAAAAATTACGCAGAAAATTGGTAAACAGAGGATTCGAACTAGCGTCGTCACCCTCAGTAGAGGAGGGAACATATCTGGTGCGCCGGAGCTTGTTGTGCTACCGGTGCACCGAACTCACATTGTGCTTTTAAATTGTTCAAAAAAAATTAAAAAAATTAGCACCCACACAACATCAATGTTGGTTGTCACAAAATTTCAAGTCAAAATTTGAATTATAACTCGAAAAATGAAAACGGCAAATTCAACACTGAATAGTACATAACATAACTTGGGCTTCAGATTTGGCCCGTTATCACACTGACATCAAATTTGTCATTTTTGTATCTCAAAAAATATTTCAAATTTTTACATTAAATTTTGTGAAATCATACATTGATGTTGTGTTAACGTGCTAGATTTTTTTCAAATTTTTTAAAATACTTTATGGCATCCGGTGCACCGGTAGCACCACAAGTGCAGGTGCACCAGATACATTCCCCAGTAGAGGAAGCCTAACCACTCGACCACCTATCAGTTACTGACTATTTACATTGCAAAATCTTTAAGAACTAATGCTACACGCGCTATTTATTGCACATTAAATAGTACCACTCAGATTTTTCAATTATTTTAAAACATATTCATAGATTTCAAATGAAGATTACGAACATTAAAAAAATCGCCAAAATGGAAAGATTTCATGACTTCAAAAGAAGTCATTTTAAAAAAAAATCAATGAAAAAAATTGCAAGCTCGAAAATAGTTTATGAGTTTGAGAAAAACGCAAAAATTGAAAAAATGTTCGTGAGTTTAAAAAAGGTTCAACTGTTTTGAAGAAAGTTCATCGATTTTGAAAAAACTTCACCGATTTTGAAAAAAGTTCATCAATTTTGAAAATAAGCTCATCAAATTTAAAAAAGATTCATTCATTTTTAAAAATAGTTCACAAATTTGGAAAAAATTCGTCAATTTTGGAAAAAAACATCGAAATTGAAAATCTTTCATCAAATTTGAAAAAAGTTCATTTATTTTTTAAAAAAGTTCAAATATTGAAAAAAGTTCATCAAACCTGAAAATAAGCTCATCAAATTTAAGAAAGATTCTTTCATTTGAAAAAATAGTGCACAAATTTGAAAAAAAGTCCATGGAATCATAAAAAACTGCATATAATTTTGAAAAAGAAATCATCAAATTTGAATAAAAAGTTCATCAAATTTGAAAAATAGTTCATCAAATTTGAAAAAAGTTCGCCGCATTTAAGAAAAGTTCACAGATTTTTCAAAACATGTTCATCAAATTTGAAAAAAAGTTCATCAAATTAGAAAAAGCTCATCAAAATTTTAAAAAATCATCGAATTTGAAAAAGAATCTGCGCATTTAAAAAGAAAAAACAAAGAAAAAGAACAAGAAAAAATAAAAAATAAAAAATAAAAATAAAAAACATGTGAAAACTAAACAGCGAACTGGGAAAAAACCCGAAGAAGAATAATAAAAGAAAGAAAAACGCAAGTTGCACAAGTCGGCGGTTGCTGGCGTAGTTGTTCGCGCTGTTACCTAAGAGCGCAAGGATCCCGAGTTCGACTCCTATCTCGGCGTCGTTTTTTAAGTGTTTTAGAACAGGGAAACAAACGCTACATGGGTCGGCCCAGCGCGGGGCACTGCAGGCGCCCGTTTGCGGAAGGGTCTGAAGTCTCAGTCAGCTGATGTCACGTAAAAGATTAGGCTCGTTTCTCGGCTTGGCGATTGATGGGCTGTGTCCGCATAACTTCTGAACTTTTCTTGTTTATTTCAGTTGGGCTTCTTTTTTAGTTTGTGTCTTTCGGCTAGGATGTTCCCTCGCTTGTTATTTATTATTTTACAAAGGGAAGAAGGTGTTGAACAAAAAAAGTATAACCCCAGGATAGAGACAAGTGCTTTCGGCCAACAATTTTTTATTGCTTTGTGATTTTTCTGGCAGCGCACTATAAGGGCCACCAGCGTATTTGTATGATTTCCCCGCATCTAGTTTTTTGTTTGTTTTTGCCTAGTCTTTCTGTTATATTTTTTTCCTTTTGTCTGTTCAATGTTTTTTTTTTCATTTTTAGTTCCATGTTCACTAAAAAAATAAAAGTAAAGCGCTTATTTACATTTGTAGTGATGAAAATGTTTCTGTATTTTCAAAAGTTTCATTGTGCACAAAATAAATAAATTGTGTGTTGCAAAATGTTCAATAAGATTTAAAAATATAGTTTACATATATTTTTAAAATGTAAAATAAAAATAAAAATGTTGAATGTTTATTTGGGAAAATAATGAAAGTTTAGGAAGTGGCTACTTACAGGCATTTGGACACCTTATAGTTGTGTTTAATGTTACACCGTCCAGTTGCAATTGAGATATGGTATGTGCATTAGTTTTTTCTTGATAACACGTGACAAAACACCACTAAAGTATAGTCGTGTTGAAGACATACAATTGCAGTCTGGGACAACACTTCCAGTTGCGTGTCTAGTGGCAGATACAATTGCCTCCTTCATCCCAACTAACACCACTAAGTTGTAGTCGGGAGGGGAGGGGGGGGGGGACACTTGTAGTTGCAAGCTTAGTGTCGGGCATGCAACTGCCCCTCCTCTCTCACCTGCCTTCATAAAAAACAAAAGGCCAGTTGCAGTCAAGAGGGAGTCATGCAATTGCAGTCGAGGGTGACACTTGCAGTTGCAAGCCTAATGTCGGACATGCAACTGCCCTCCTCCTCTCCCGTCGGCCTCTGACAAAAACACAAGGCCACTTGGAGTCAGGAGGGACACATGCAATTGCAAATCATGGGCGAAACTTGTAGTTGTAAGCCTAGTGTCGGGCATGCAATCGCCCCCTTTCCCGCTGCCGACCGACGGAGCAAGACATCAGTTGCAGTCGAGTGTGTCGATATGCAATGCATGCCTAGTGTCGGACATGCAACTACCCCCGGTCTCCCACCGACCATCGACAAATCAAAAGATCAGTTGCAATCGGGTGTATAGGCATGCAATTGTAGTCGAGGGCGACACTTGTAGTTTCAAGCCTAGTGTCCGACATGCAACTGCCCCCCTTCCCACCTCCCACCGACCAAAAAAGGTTAGCTGCAGTTGAGTGTGTAGGCATGCAGTTGCATCCTAGGGGCGAC
>NC_041384.1:182417828-182499351 GCF_002162155.2 Triticum dicoccoides
GTTGGGTGTGTTGGCATGCAGTTGCATTCTAGGGCGACACTTGCGGTTGCAACCCTAGTGCCGGACATGCAACTGCCCCCTCTCCCACCACCCACCAACAAAACAAAGGGCCAATTACGGTTGGGTCTGTAAGCATGCATCTACAGTCGAGGGCTACACTTGCAGTTGCTAGCCTAATGTCGGACTTGCAATGGCCCGCCCCTATCCCTCCGCTCTCTGAGAAAAACACAAGGCCAGCTATAGTTGGGAGGAAATAATCAATGCCTCGCATCCGCTCCCTTCTCCCACCATGTAAAAGTTGCAGCCCAACAAAGAAAATAAGAAAGCCCCAACAGACAACGAAAAAGGCCCCCTTCCCCAACCCACCGCCCATACCCTGCTTTGATGCGAAAAAACCAAGAAAAAATGTTGGTTGTATGGGCAGATTTACACGAGATAACAACACTTCCACACATTTTATAAAACTAAAAATAAATTAAAAATGTGTTTACACAGATGTCCCAACATAAGAAAGAAAAATACAATACATGTGTTGTCCACACGCAAAAAGTATACAATGATTTTGACGTTTTCACACGCCAAAAATTACACATAGTCGTGTGTACTGGAACAATTATAACTAACAATAACAAGAATAAAAATAGAACACACTGACCATGCTACTCTAAGCTGATTTATGCATAAACCCCAAGCCTTTTCTTAGACTATTCAGTGAATGAAGTCAAACAGAAAGCCCAACAAACAGACAAGGAAGCCACAACCCCCACCTTTGGGCCCAACTCATCGCGTAAGCCGGTCCTACAGCCAAAAAAGAAAAGACAACGGCCGGTCACACCCCCGGGACAGGCCTATACGACATAAGCCACGACCTCATAACAAATCTAAAAGCTGAAAACGATCCGATGGCCAGACACGTCGACTGAGACTTCATTAGAACTCAGTCGGCTGATTTTTAGCGTATCTGTTTGCGGATATACGTTAATGGGCACATGCAACGTCAAATAGGATTCGTCTTCCTTTGATAGGCTCTTCCATATGCCCATTTCAACAAATGGATGTTTTTTTCTGCCATGTGGTCTGGAGCCTGACTTGAAAATTTTGGTGCCCGGCAGAACCATTGATTCTTGAATCTTGAGAATGATTCATCCCACAAAGCAATTTTAGTCCTGTACCAAATGAAGTAAAAGTGTAAAACATGAACCACCTCGCACAACAAACTCACCATACCTACTCCGCGCCGCGGAAAATGTTTTACAAAACACACACAGTACAGTTGGGAGCTTGTTAGGATGTTCGAACACTTTACCACTAAACTACTCATCACGCGTATTTCCCTGCTTAACAGCTTATACTCGTACTTCGAACAACACCGACCCCGCCCTTAAAAAGCCATCTAACCCCTGTAATTAACCTCCACAAGGGACGTGCAGAAGCACACACACAAAAAATCTTTTTACCATGGGCATGGCCACCGCAGCCGCCGCGACGACGGCCGCTCCGGACAAGCTCCGGCAGCCGTGCAGGCCGAGGCCGGCGGCGCAGATCTCCTCCTCCAAGAACCGCGGGCCCAAGGCGCCGGTGGTGATCGCGCACGAGTGCCCCAGCGCGATGCGCGCCCACGTCCTGGAGGTCCCCGCCGGGCGCGACGTCCTGTCGTGCGTCGCGGCGTTCGCGCGGCGCGGGCGCTGCGGTGCGCTGGTGCTGGGCGCGGCCGGGCACGTCGCGGACGTCGTACTCAGGGAGCCGGCGCTGGTGCTCCGCGGCACGACGGAGATCCTGAGCCTGGCAGGGTGCTTCTTCCCGTCTCCCTCGGCGTCAGCGGCGGGCGTCGCGGTGTTCCTGGCCGGGCCGCGAGGCAGCGTCCTGGGCGGCGCCGTCGCGGAGGGAGGGCTCGTGGCCGCCGGTCCGGTGGTGGTAATGGTGGCCACGTTTGTCGCGGCTGCGATCGACCGGTTGCCGCTGGTGAAGGGGGACGAATCCTCCAAGGCGGACGGGAGCGACGTGCACGGCGTGGCCGGACAGTGGCGGTGCGGCGGCCAGCCGCTGCAACAACAGTGCGGATGGGCGCCGCTGTGTCGGAAGCTGGGCGCGAAGAGCTGAACCCTATGCACCGAGTGGAGAATATATATTGGGCCGTCATATTGTTCGTTGGCAAGCAGGCCGATGTGGAGTTTTGGTCCAAGCTTTGAAAAAAAAAATCCATGTTCTGCTTTATCTTCTTTGGCTGTGAGACAACAGAAACTTTTCAATGTCTCAAAAGAAACACGAACTTTTCATGAAGGTACAGTGTTAAAAATACTCCCTACGTTCACAAACATGAGATGTTTTGGATATTTCAATATGGATTATATATACAGACTAAATGAGTGAACGAACACACTAGAACGTACGTATATCTATGTAGTACATTTGATTGAGAAAAAAGGTAGAACATCTTATATTTGTGAATGGAGGGAGTAACATATAAAGGTGCAATCTTGCATGGTAGCTGCCAAACATCCTAGAGCATTTTGATATCTAGTGCCATGAATATCCCAACCATTGTCTTCATCCAAATGTTTATGCATTTATAAAATTCATCGAGAGAAAAAGGACAACATCCAATGTGATTCTAAAGCTCTCCTACTTTTGTGAGGAATGTCAATGCATCAGAAGTGCCAGCATCAGTTACCTTACCCAGCAAAGTTCCCTTCTAATTTGTTTTCAGTACCTTCTCTTTCTCTCACACCTAAACATCTTCCGATCAGCAAAAATGCAGCTTTCACCAAACAGCTCTAAAAGAAAACGTTTTGGCTCTCCAACTATCAAACTGACACATGCTCAAGGTCGCTGAAGATGTCGCAACAAGATCAGTACCACAACTCACAACGTTGCACAGAAAAATAAAGATACATATATAATACTCCCTCCGCCCTGAATTACGTGTCTTAAATTTGTCTAGATAGATATGTATGTAATAACGTGTCTAGATACATCTGTATCTAGAAAAATCTAAGACAAGTAATTTGAGACGGAGGTAATATACACCTGCACAATCTACACATATGCTAGCAGCCAAAGCCCAAAGGCTATTATTGAGTTTACTGATCATGTCAGTTCTGGAACAAACAGCATTAATCTGAAGAAGAGAATGTCATGCAGATAATACAACTCCCATGTCAGGACTCCTACTACAATGGCACCACCAGCAGGCATACACCCTACTAGAGCTAATAAAACAGCCCAGGGTTCATCAACCCCTCCTGCGCTTGCCGGGCACCTCCATCTGCTGGAAGATGAACCTCAGCACCTCTTTCATCGTCGCCTTACGGTTTTTCCTGAAATTCCACAGCTCTGACACCACGTACCTTCCGCTCGGGTTGTACTCATTTACTTCGCTCAGAGCGGTCTTCACTGCATTGCACACATCGTCACCATATTCGATCCACAATTGCTTCAGTCTTGGGTCCTCATCATTTACAACTTCCTGCATTACCCGAGGATTGTCATGAAAAAACAGTAGCCTCTAACAATACAAAGGAATTGAATGTAGATAAACTTAGTAGATACCTTGTCACTTCCGTCTTCAGCCTTAACAAACTTATAAGGATGCCAGGCTGGCTTCTTTATCTCCTCCTGCCAACTCGAGACCAGCTCTGCTGCCCTCGTCTCATGATCATCATTTCCATATTTTCTCTTGCATGCATTCTGAAAAGGTCTTTCATCAAGTTCGCCCATCCTTTTGATACCGATAGCTGTCCGCCCGCTGAGTATGTCCTCCAAACCCTGCTCATGGTGATAGTAACTATTCAATGAAAGAAAGCCAATTCATCAACTAATTTAAAATTCATTAAGTGCAAGGAAATTTCCAAACGTGGCAGAGAAAGGAGCACTACCATTATCAATTCTTTTCGGGCCTCCTGTAACTCATCATTACTTTCACGCTCTTTCCTCACCAGCTCTCCGCTCAGCTCTTCCAGGCGTTTCCTTTCATGCTCTAGCTTTTCACTAAGCTTCTCCATCTTGTCATGAATATCCCCATCATCGTCTCCTTCCAAATGTTTCATCACTTGGAGTGTGCCATTCAATCGTGTCACTTCGAGCTCAAGTTCTCGTTTCTCATGCAGCTCCTTTTCCAGCTCAAGCATTCTTGCGAGGGCATCCTCCTTTTCCCTCTGTTGTTCCCACGATTAGTTCTTATCTCCAGGGTCGAGCACCGATCTAGGAAATAACATAAGTAAAGAAAGGTAGCAAACCTTCTGGTCCTCGACTAGCTTCAAAATATCCTGATCATTCCTCTGCTGTTCTATACTTGCCAGCTCAAGTTCACTTTTATCGTCTTTTGCCTGTAGAAGGGGGATCAAGATAGGAATATATCTTAAATTACAGTATGCACTTGTGCAATCATATCATATATTCCATGTTTAGAAGTGTTCAATACCTTGAAAGTGGCAACTGTAGCTTTATGGGAAACTAGAAAATTATTCAGCGTTACTCTTATGCTGTAGAAAGAAATGAGCTGCCCATAAACTAAAAGCTAAACAATAGCATATAATTTAGACAAACAAGTAACAGATACCATGTCAAAATGAAATTATTGTCATGTTATATATCCCTCTAAATGACTTGGTACAAATTTAACATAAAATGTAGAAAGCAGCAGGTAACAATCTTGATTTCATTTTGAAGTTAGCAACTCAAAAACATAAACAGCAGTTGATATCCTGAAAATTCATAGTAGTGTATCATTTTGAAGTTAGCCACTAAAATAGTATAAAAAAAGTCGATGTCCTGAATATTCCTAATGTGTATTGTAGGCATGATAGGAGACTATATTCGCATAGCTTAGTACCTCACACAGACAGTTATTTAGTTTACCTTTTGCTTCTCATCAGAAAGTTCTGCAAGTTTTTTCCTGTCGTTGGCATTCTCAACTGACAACTTCTCCAGCTGCTTAGCACGCAAAACCATTTCTCTCTTGTTATTTTCTATTTCAAGCTTCAAATTTTCATTGTCCTGGAAAATCCTCAGAGCATTGTCACGAGCCTTGCGATGCAGCTTGCGCATTTCTGAAGGGGAAAACGCAAAACTCATTAAGATGCTGCATATTGGTGTGTGGTAGAGCAACACTACTTTAATTATTTTGCAATGGCAAAAAAAACTATGCATTGTAAAACGTAACCAACATTATTTCATAGTATTCAATGTTAAAGCAGATAAGAGACAAAAGAAGAAATTACATCCATAATGAAAGGCCAACACAAGTCCTGGTTATGCACTCCTGCTGCCTGTCTAATCAACAAAGAGCACTATTTCTCCAAATACTGCATTCATAAATAGATAGAAACCCACAAGAGTTGATCATTCAGGGGTCTTAACATTCAGTTAGAAATGATTTTTTAGCAAGTAGTTTAAGACAGAAATACAAGGTACCGACTGAATCACTCGGTTTCATCAAGTTTCAGTAACATTAGTAGCCAAGTGGCACATGGGTAAATGATCTTCTGCACCATCAGGCAAAGGCACACGACCAGAAACCATGTACAGACAGGTACATCTACAGAAAATGAAGCAGCACAGTGTACCTTCATTATATGCCTCATGCAGCCTCCTATTGTCCTCCTCAAGCCTTGCAATGGAGAATTCTGTTGCATTCTTCTTTGTCTCCAGATCCTGCAAGTCTTGGTTCTTTGCCTCGAGCTGAGTTGCCAGTGCTGCCACAATCTTCCCCAATGGCTCCCTCTGACTCTTGGTAATCTCATCTATGGTCTTAATGTCAGTATGCTTCCTCAAGTATCTTCCCACCAAACCCCCAGCAGTGTAGTCCACCTCTCGGGCAACCCAACCATAAACCTTAACCTCACCATTCTCGTTCTCCTCGCCGTCCACAGCACCTCCACAGCTGCTCCTTGCCTCCCATTCCTTCTTCCCAAGCTTATTTACACTGAATTGGTTCTCAAGTGCGAGAGCGTCACTAAATCCACCCCAGCCAGGACTAAACCGCACAATTGCAAAGCATTCCGACTTTTCTGTGTCATCGAAAACTAAAGGCACAATGTCTTCTGGGCTAAACATGGCCACTCTATCTGCAAAGTTTTCAGCATTGAACCCTGCACCAGCTGCAAGAATTCCACACCATGGCCAAGCAAACTTCTCTTCGCCATCCTGTGGTGGTCCCTCAGTCACTGCCACAGCACTGGATCCACTGGTGTGACCATTGGCAACGGCCTTTCCTTTGTCAGTGGCATCTGCATTAGCAGTAGCAGTTACAGTGGCACCGGGAATCCCAACGATAGTGGAGAGCTCCTGCGCAAAGGACGGCTCGGCGCGGACAAAGCGGGCAAAGGCACGGTGGAAGGCACGCTCCCGGCCGTGGCGGCGGTGCTTGCTGGAGACGCCAATGCCGTCGGCGTGCTGGAGGAGGTCCTTGAGCTTGTAGTCCTGCTTCTTCTTGCCGGGGCAGAAGGGGCAGCGGAAGGTGCCGTCCGGGTTGCGCACCCGGTGCTTGCCGGACTTGAGAAGGCCGTAGGACTCCTCCTCGTAGTCGCTCTCGGCCTCCGAGTCGTCCTCGCCGTCCGACTCCTCGTCCGCGGATGCGGCGCCTGGGCCGGTCACGCCGGCGGCTTCCGCGGCGGCCTCGGCCTCGGCCTCCTCGTAGGGGTCCATGTAGTCGTCCATGTCGAGATCCATTGTCGGATCAGAGATTCAGCTGCAGACTGGCAGGATTTGAGGAGGGGAATCCATAAGATTGGGGAGTAAAATCACCGAAAGAGGAGCGAAAAGACTCACCTTTCCCAGAACCCGGACCAGAAATCCACCCAGATTCCAGAGTGGCACGACGATGGATCAAATGGGACGTCGAGAGCCTCAGAGTGGATCAATCGCACCGGACGAGGCTCCCTTGGCCGGATTTGCGGTGGCAAGGAGCGGAATCGCCGAGAGGAGCAAGGGATTTAAGAACAGGCCAACAGCATTTGCAGGGGTTTTTGGCCTTTTGGGGGCGCACCTGACCGGAGGCGAATGCCAGTAGTGACGGGGAGGAAGGACGAGGTGCGTGGCCCCACCAGTCAGTCGCGTGGCACCGTCCGTGCGACCGTCCTTCGATTTCGTGCAGATTTTCTGCGCGCACGGCGAGTTACAATACGTAAGCGGAGACAGGACTAGGGTTGATTTGACCGATTTGCCCTGGCTCTTGAAACAATTTTAGAAATAATTTAGCAAGTGTAACTACGGCCAATAAAATATATTGCACTATTTTTAGGATGCCTTTGCCCGTGCCGTTGCCACTTCTTTACTACTTCCTCCGTCTCGGTTTACAGGACATATATGTGGTTCTAGGTTAATAATTTAACTAGCTATATATGTATTATATGTGATGAAAAATATATATTTAGAAACTACATCCGCTTAAAAATCCAATGATATACTTTTAATGACATATAACTCATATTTAGTTAGTTAAATGGATGACCTAGAACTACGCACACACCCTCTAAACCGAGACGGAGGGAGTAGTATATGTTCGTGAACTTCACCGGCCCTTTTTTCCATGCTAATCCTGCAATATTTTCCTTTTTGCGGTATTATACTCTTTAACTAGTGATTATATCTCCTCTATATTCCGCTCCTCTTGCTTCCCACCTCCTTTATTCCTGGTTTTATCATTTCTACAAAACTGAAAGAAAACCTAGAGTGACTCAACCCTACGCACGATAGCAACAATTTTTACCCTCTCACATATACTCTTGTCATGTCATCCAGCGGGGATGAGATTAGCGACATGAAGGTGATTAGGGTTCCTTCCCTCCGCCAACCTACCCCCAATCGACCTTTTTCGTCCCTCATCCCCTCGCATGACGCCTCCTTCTCGCACAGGTTCCCGTCCCGACCATCATCGCCATGCAATGCCCATCACCACCGCCTCCCGCACATATGCTTTCTCGTCTGCCGTTGCGCTGCCTTTCGCAACTTCGTCATCTCCATCCTCGTTGTTGATGGCTCCGATGGCCTTCGTACCTCCGCGGGAATCGCCTCTAAGGCCCCTCAGCACGAGGACTCAGCGACCAGCTCGGCTACTCCGTCCAAGATCCAATGTGCCGCGAATTATTGCGGACGGAAAGCTTCTCTAAGGAATTCGGCCTTCTCGGATCAGGAGTTCAATGCCCTCAGCGCGGTAGATGCATACTGTGGGGCAGCCTGAGGTGCCTTTGATCAATCGTTGGATGTCTCGTCGCGGGGTTTGCGAGTAAGGATTTACCCGAGTTCTTGTTGCTTCAGGATTTCACCTATTTGTTTGAAGACGAATAAGACTACCAATTACGGTAGTAGCCCCTAAGGCTTGGTATGGGCCCCTGGGATCGTATCAAGACTTGAATGCTAATCAGTGCTTGTTGCCATTAACAGGAGGCTCGGTTGAATAATGATCAGCTGACCGAGGTGTTGGCCCAAACAAAGGTGAAGCTAGACGCTGCTCTGACCGAGGTGGAACAGGTGAAGAAATTCACCAGGGAGGCGCACAGTAAGTGCTCTTACCAACGTTTATCGGTGCTATAGAGGGAATGAGATAGCCTTGATGCCATAATCCCTTGTAGCACCGGAAGCCCTAGGTCATCATGAAAGAGACCTTAAGCAGGCCCACGGGGATCTTTTGTATGCAGAGTCGCAGCGTCAAGCAAACCAACATGTGGTTACTCAAAGGGTGGACGGCGTTAATGCGCTCAGGGCTGAGAACGCCCAACAGGCCTAGGAGATTGAGAGCTTAAAAGCTCGACTGACTGCCGCTTAATCGAAGAATCGGCAAACTGATGACATGATTTTTGGTAAGTCGTGATTTTCGAAGAATTTGCTCGTCATGTAGTTTAGCCGAGGTGATTAACATACGGGTGTCATTCCTTTGGCGGATTCTCTGTCCGGCTTACCCCCTGATGCCCGGGGTGTGATGCCCGAAGACATAGCGACTCATCTATCCATGGTGCATGCACTGGTACAGCGAGGTGCTATACAAACGGTTTTTAACCCCTTTCCGTGATGGCATTTGGAACCATCGTCAAGTGAGTGGGCGATAGGGGGGTCTTTCCCACACAACCCAGAAACCGTCGGGGATATGCCCTCCTGGCACACATGTAACGCCCTCGATGCGGCTATATCTCCCACGTGTCGAAGCACGACTTAGAGGCATAACTGCATTGAAAGCCATGTCGCAAGTGAGGTAATCTTCACACAAACCCATGTAATACATAAGGGAAAAAGATACATAGATGGCTTACAATCGCCACTTCACACAATTATATGAATAAATCATTACATCATCCAGATACACTCAAGGTCCGACTACGGAACCCAAAATAGGAAGACTACCCCAAATGCTACACAGATCCCCGATCGACCCCAGCTGGGCTCCACTACTGATCAACTAGAACGAAACGACACAAAGGACAAGATCTTCACTGAGCTCCTCCTTGAGCTTGGTTGCGTCACCTGCTCGGTAACATCGGCACCTGCAAACTGGTTTTGGAAGTATCTGTGAGTCACGGGGACTCAGCAATCTCACACCCTCGCGATCAAGACTATTTAAGCTTATAGGTAAGGTAAAAGGTATGAGATGGAGCTGCAACAAGCGACTAGCATATATGGTGGCTAACATACGCAAATGAGAGCGAGAAGAGAAGACAAGGCACGGTCGATAAAACTATGATCAAGAAGTGATCCTAGAACAACCTACGCCAAACATAACTCCAACACCGTGTTCACTTCCCGGACTCCGCCGAGAAGAGACCATCACGGTTACACACGCGGTTGATGCATTTTAATTAAAGTCAACTTCAGGTTTTCTACAACCAGACATTAACAAATTCCCATCTGCCCATAACCGCGGGCACGACTTTCGAAAGATCAAATCCCTGCAGGGGTGTCCCAACTTAGCCCATCACAAGCTCTCACGGTCAACGAAGAATATTCCTTCTCCCAAGACAATCCGATCAGACTCGACATCCCGGTTACAAGACATCCTCGACAATGATAAAACAAGTCCAGCAACACCGCCCGAATGTGTCGACAAATCCTGATAGGAGCTGCATATATCTCGTTCTCAGGGCACACCGGATAAGCTAAGCGTACGGGAGCCAACGTAACCCAAGTTGCCAAGGGACGGCCCCGCACGGTGCTCTGGGTTGGACCAACACTTAGAGAAGCATTGGCCCGGGGATTTTAAATAAAGATGACCCTTGAGCCGGCCGACTCAAGGGAAAGAAAAAGGTTAGGTGGCGAATGGTAAAACCAATGTTGGGCCTTGCTGGAGGAATTTTATTTAAGGCGAACTGTCAAGGGGTTCCCGTTATAACCCAACCACGTAAGGAGCGCAAAATCTGGGAACATAACACTGATATGACGGAAACTAGGGCGGCAAGAGTGGAACAAAACACCAGGCATAAGGCCGAGCCTTCCACCCTTTACCAAGTATATAGGTGCGTTAATTAAATAAGAGAAATTGTGATATCCCAACAAAATATCCATGTTCCAACATAGAACAAGCTTCATCTTCACCTGCAACTAACAACGTTATAAGAGGGGCTGAGCAAAGCGGTAACATAGCCAAACAACGGTTTGCTAGGACAATGTGGGTTAGAGGCTTGGTTTAACAATATGGGAGGCATGATAAGCAAGTGGTAGGTATCACAGCATAGGCATAGCAAAAGAGCGAGCATCTAGCAATCAAAGATAGAAGTGATTTTGAGGGTATGGTCATCTTGCCTGAAATCCCGCAAGGAAGAAGAATGAGTCCATGAAGAAGACAAACGGACGTAGTCGAACAGATCCTCACAACGCGACGTTATCGGAACTACCCGAAGAAGCAACATCGGAAAGAAGCAAACAACATAGTAAACAACCACCACATAATCATGGCATGATGCACAATCAAGTATGATGCATGTCCGGTTTAATGAAGCATGGCATGGCAAAATGCACAAACAACACTACAAGTTAAGTGGAGCTCAATATGCAGCGGGATGCATATTGACAAAACACCACATAATCATTATTTAGTTCACTCCCGGTTAGGTACCCAACAATATTAAATGTTGTTAAACATGGCAAGAGATGAGGCATAACAAAACTACACCATCTAAACAATTTAAATGGGGTTGGATATAACAAACAACAAAACCGGTAAATCCCCATATGCAATTATCAATTTGGTGCAACAACAATTTTAACCAATCTTGAAGTTGTTATCATGATGCGGATGACATGTGCAAGTTTTATGCAATTTTAAGAAAAGTTGACAAGGGCATATTAAGAAGCATTTGTCAACGTGGCGGAAATGAAAAGGGGAGCCACGGCAACGATAACGAAACGGTGCCACGGCAACGTTCAGGTTCCGATAACTCGATTGAGATCCCGGTGCAAAGAAAGTGCGACGGGAGCATGACATGCGATAGAAGGTGGGGTGCTCCCGGTTACCGGGTTCCCACATGACGGTGACAAGGTAAAAGAGGGCAACTTGCACCGACAAATCGAGCACGGTGCAAGCACGAGCATCTCATACATCACACATGCATTCATTCACGGCGGTCATCTCGGGGTTATACCTTCGAAGCATGCGTTTCGGGCGGAACGAGTTCGTAGAGGGAAGTAGACGTTCTTGCAACGGCGGTAGTGGAAGTAGTTGTTCATGCGGCGGTAGTCGAACTTGACGATACCGTTACACGGGTCTTCGGCAACGGTAGTGGTACCCATTTTGTAGTCGTGCACATTCCGTAGATGTTCGAGGTCACGGCGAGGATCTTGACGTCCACGGAGTCTTCGAGGGTCGACGGTAGTGATACTCGCATCATCGGGGTACTTGTCGGATCCAAAAGGTACTTGGTGAAAGATCTCGGAGACGATGTTTGACGGTCCACGTACAAGTCTTGGCAGCTTGAGCAGGGACCACCCGAACTCGGCAGGGGGCAGCAGGTCTCGACGGAGTGATGGATGTCCGAACAGGTCCAGGCGGTGGAGTCGAGCAGGACGACGACGCAGCGCTCACCGGTAAGGGTCTGGTTGCCGGGTCATAGGGGATGGGAGACTGATGCCTCAGAAGCTCGCAGGATCGACGGTCAACGGCGCTAGAGTTCCTGTTGCGGTGGCGGTCATGGTTCCAGCGGAACTTGGTGCGGAGGAAAGGGTCAGATGGGGGGTCCGGGACTCGGACGCCGGTTGGAGGGATGCTCGGGGCAGGGGAAGCAGCGACCAAGGGGACCGGGAGGAGCTCAGCTCCCCTCGGACATTGCAGGCTGCTGGTGGAGGAGACGGTGGCACGGGCGCGGAGGACGACGGATGCGGGTGCTTGAGGTGGCGCTGGGAGCGTGGCTCTGGCGATGCCGCTCACTGGTGGCGACCAGAGACAGAGGCAGGGTCTCGGCGAGGTTGGCGAGGCACGATGCCATGGCGAGGCGATGACTCAGAAGATGGCGCAACTGGTGGCGACCATTGCCAGAGGCGGGGAGGCCAGCGGCACTGGTGGGTCGCGAGATGGAAGGCGCCAGGAGGAAGGAGGGAATCGGCCAGGCGCGGCTGTGAGGGCTCCTGCAGGAGGAGGACAAGGGGGACCAAGCGGGACTCCTCTGGCGTGTGTGGTTGGCGGCGATAGCGGGAGGAGAACGAAGGGAGAGATGGGATTGGGGCGAGCGAGGGCCTCCTGTGGCGGCGCAAGGGGAGACGAGGGAGTGAGGAGGGATCGATCGCCTAGGGTTCGGGAGCCAGCTGGGCCTAGAGGGGCAAAGGACTTGGCCGGCCTGGAGGACTGCGGAGAGGTTGGGAGGCCCAGGTGGCCCGACAGGCTGGTTGGGCTCCTTTCTCTCTCTCTTATTTACTATAAACAGAAAATAACAAAGAAGAAAAAGAGAAGAAAGGAAAAGTTAGGGATAGAACTTGGACACGTGGACAATTTTTTTCGGACCCACAAAAATACGAGGAATTTGACAAAAAATGGCCTCACGATTTTTTAGAGGAAGTAATATCCACACGCGTTGGATTTAACTCGGCAAGTTCGAATTTCGAAACCCATTCAAATGAACTCCAAATGGGTTGAAATTATAGGAGGTGACCCTACACAATATATGTGATTTATGGGCAGATTTGGGACATTAATGGAGGAAGTAAAATTGCAACCCAATTTGCAATTTAACTTAAAAGGTCGAAAAGGAAGGATAGGAGGTTGAGTCGGGTAAGGGAAGAGTTGAAGAGTGGTGCAATTGGGTTATGGGTGATTCCAAGTTAATGGAATATTTTATAATATGTCCATAATAATATTGGGAGGATATATGTTATAAAGAGAACTCACCATGTGAATTCCCTCGATTTAAATGGATGAAAGATCCATGCCATTTATTTAGTTGAGTTAAAAAAAATGACATGATGGCATGATGACATGATGCAATGCACACTATGCAATGATGAATGCAAAGAACCAAACAAATCACACGACGAAACCCGAAAACCCTGGAAGGCATCTGAAGCTCTGGTCTTGGGGCGTCACAACACTCCACCACTATGAGAGGATCTCGTCCCGAGATCTAGGATGGCACTGGAGGGAAAAAGAAGAGGAAGAGAAGAGGTAAAACTAAGTTGCTTCTTTGACAAACGAGTGAGACCAAAGAACCTTGAAAGGTTAAGCCATTTTCGAGAATAGAATAAACGGAGATGAATGAAGTTGAAGACACTCCGTTAAGAAAGAGGAAAAGAAAGAGCCGATTCGGGTAGCACTTCGGTTGAGAAGAGATGAAAGACTTGATAAGACGAAAAGAACTTGAGCAAAAAGGTCACAACACTCCGGTTAAAACGAGATAGAGAAGGAATAAGAATGATATAATTTGGACAACACTCCGGTTGAGAAGGGATGCAAAATTTGATAAGATGAGAGAGCTCGAAAGAAAACACGACACTCCGGTTGAATGGATAAGCAAAGAAAAGAACACTATCATGACAAAACAAGAAGATGGGTAGAAGAGAGCAACATCACAATGCCTCCGGAACAAAAGAATAGAAGATAGATAATTGAGATAGGAGAATGGAGAAGAAAATGCCAACTTCTGCCACAAAAGAGCTTGAAGAGGCATCTTTAGGAGAAGGGTCGAACGGAGTTGTTGGGAAACCAACAACGAAAGGATAAGCTTGATATGGTCTTATAGAAGGCATATCAACATTATGAGGAGACAACTTGCCACTCACGGAAAAGATTTGATTGGATTGATATCAACAAGGAGATGAGAAAACTATTTCACCGGGAGAGTAGATGAAGAAATTTGGGTCATTTATAAGCACCATAAATAGCAACAATCCTTAGGGAAGGCTTTAGGTGAAATATAACCCAAGATAATTCCAATGAATAGGTTGATGGATTTAAAATACCTCATTCTTAACAATATGTGAATCATGAAGCATGAGCTCAAATTATCAAGAATGACGTAATACCACCTCCAATGGCACGGAAGAAAGAATTGCACTCCGGATTACAAGAAGAAGAATGCTTGAGCTCCTCTGAAAAGAATCTTGATGAACCCTTCGAGAAGGAGTTAAATCCTTGAAGAACCATCATATAGAACCTTCATGAAGAACTCCGTTAAACAAAAGAATGATCAAACGGAAGGAAAGAGAAGTAGAAACACAAGGTGAAGCCTTGTAATGATTTAGATGTATCTCCGTGATGATATAATTGAAAAAGGTTGGACCTCTGGGAAAAAGAGAAGATGAAACAATTGAAATCAGGAATTTGATGAGCCTCCGGAATAAGGAATTAATCATCTAGGTGAATCAAGAATAAGAATTATGTTATGCTCCTCCTTCACCAATTAAATTGATGACGAGCAAACGAATTGCATACAACTTATTCTCGTAGAAAAGATTAAGAGAGATATAACATAAACTTGAGAATGTCTTCAACGAACCGCCGGTAGGATTGGAACATCAAATAAATTGATATGATAAACGAAGGAAGAGGAACTCTTGAACGAACCACCGTAAGAATTGAAAATGAACGAAGTAAAGGGATGAATCACCGGGAAGAATTATAAAAAGCACGAAGATACTTGAGAGGATTTAGATACAAGGGAACGGAGAGATCATGAATTGATTAAAGAATATTTGAATGATGCACCGGTAAGATTTGGAGAATGAGAGCTGCCAGCTGAAATGAATAATAATGAGATGATGGCCTCCGGAGAATCAAACTGAAAAGACTCCTGAATTTGCACCGGATAGGTGAAAGGAATTCCCACAATCGAAAACAATTATGAGAGGATGGCAACAAGTTTGAACTACGCATCTCTGAGAGAATGGTTAAGATTTTGAGGAAAACTCTTCTTCGGTCATCGAAATCTGAGAATTACGACGAGAAACACCACCAAATTATTTAGACACTCCGAAAGAATCAAAATGAAGAGGTTGAGCCAACGATGAAAAGATTTTGAAAGATCTTGGAGAAAAGCATTTGACTGATGAAAAATTCATTCTTACGTCGAACTTGGAAAAGAATTTGAGAGTAACGCCGGGAAAAGAGAAGAGTCGGGTAAGATCCTAGGAAAAGACCTGTGGGTTAGGGCCCACTCAAAAGATACACCGTTGAACTATTTGAAGGAGAGATTGCACCGGTTGAATTAACTGGCTTGAATACAATAGGACCTCGAAATAGCTTGAATGAAAGCAGAGTGGAAACACGAATCTCAAGATATCTTCAGCACTCCGGAACAAATGAATAATGAAAAGTTAATGATTGAGAGGTGCACCGGCAAGAGAAGACATTTGAAATAAGGAAAAGAATATGATCAAACACCGAAAGCTTGATTTGAATCCACCAGAGAAGAGAACGAGTGAGGAGTGACGAACTTGAAGCTCCGTTAGAATCTTCCTGAGAATCACCGGATAAGAACATTGACGGAAAAGAATGGAGAGACTTCACATCCATAAGATGGATGCTTGATTAAGACATCTGAGTCCTTGAGGAAAAAGGGCGGGCGGGCGGGAAAAACAAAGACAATTTGGAGACGGATGAAAAGAACACCGTAGAGAAGAACTGGTAATTGATCTTGCGGACATTGAAAATGAACGGATTCACTTGAGGAGAAAACACACCGGTTTAAAAGGACTGACATGACAATCTCGATTATCATGAAGGGTTGGTATTCACATAGGGATATGAGAACACCGCTTAGGCAAAGTATGGAATCACACTTGACATCGAAGCAACTCGAATACCACAACTCAAAACAAAACAAACGATCGGCTTGCGAAATAATCCGGAACAAACATATGATAGAGATTTCGTCCGAAGTTTTCGTGGTGGGGCCTACACGGGCTCGATCGTACAGCACCATCATGTACAAGGCAGTGCACATGACATACGAAGCGTCCCCGAGTCGGCATAGCCAAGGACTCTTTAAGACACAACGAGACCACTGTAAAACCAACCGTGAATAGGCGGACCACTAGACGTCGAACCCCAATTTCATATCATACATCTAACGGAAAGATATCCTAAGAGCTACTTGAATTCCCACTTATAAACTCCCGAAAATTTTCCGGTTATGCAATCAGGTGTTGGGGATACAGGGGAAGCATAATATCTCACCCAAACTAACAAATCCTACATCCAGTTGTATCCATCCTTCAACACATAACCAAGAAACCTTCGGAAATCATTTACCTCAACCTTCGAAAAGCATTCGTTATACGAGTTATGGCAATACTCCTGAACTCCCGCCCCAGTACTGGGTGGCGTCGAGGTTATCTCACCAACAACTGCATAAAAGAGATTTTTGATGTCGGTGAAACTAAACTCAGGTATTCCAGAACTGCAACGATAAAATTGTGGCGACAACACCTCGGAGCTCAACTCCCTGGGACACTGCCACAACCCCTAAATGACAGGAGGCACCAAGAACAATGTTCTCATCACAAAACCATCGGAACGATTCCAAGATACCCGCGTGATCCTAAATTTTTTTTAGTGAAATTTGAGAAGAGAAGAGTCAAAACTCTACGTCAGGATGCCTCACCAGAGCGATGAAGGGACTGAGGAGTAAAACAATCCTACTCTCCGATATATATAATCCTAAATGACTCAAAACATTTTTCTAGACTCAACAACGCCAGCGATTCAATCAAGCAGGGGGCTCCTAAAGTCGGGGAAGGCTCTAATACCAACTTGTAACGCCCTCGATGCGGCTATATCTCCCACGTGTTGAAGCACGACTTAGAGGCATAACCGCATTGAAAGCAATGTCGCAAGTGAGGTAATCTTCACACAAACCCATGTAATACATAAGGGAAAAAGATACATAGATGGTTTACAATCGCCACTTCACACAATTACATGAATAAATCATTACATCATCCAGATACACTCAAGGTCCGACTACGGAACCCAAAATAGGAAGACTACCCCAAATGCTACACAGATCCCCGATCGACCCCAACTGGGCTCCACTACTGATCAACTAGAATGAAACGACACAAAGGACAAGATCTTCAACGAGCTCCTCCTTGAGCTTGGTCGCGTCACCTACTCGGTAACATCGGCACCTGCAAACTGGTTTTGGAAGTATCTGTGAGTCACGGGGACTCAGCAATCTCACACCCTCGCAATCAAGACTATTTAAGCTTATAGGTAAGGTAAAAGGTATGAGGTGGAGCTGCAGCAAGCGACTAGCATATATGGTGGCTAACATACGCAAATGAGAGTGAGAAGAGAAGGCAAGGCACGGTCGATAAAACTATGATCAAGAAGTGATCCTAGAACAACCTACGCCAAACATAACTCCAACACCATGTTCACTTCCCGGACTCCGCCGAGAAGAGACCATCATGGTTACACACGCGGTTGATGCATTTTAATTAAGGTCAACTTCAGGTTTTCTACAACCGGACATTAACAAATTCCCATCTGCCCATAACCGCGGGCACGGCTTTCGAAAGATCAAATCCCTGCAGGGGTGTCCCAACTTAGCCCATCACAAGCTCTCACGGTCAACGAAGGATATTCCTTCTCCCAAGACAATCCGATCAGACTCGGCATCCCGGTTACAAGACATCCTCGACAATGGTAAAATAAGTCCAGCAACACCGCCTGAATGTGCCAACAAATCCCGATAGGATCTGCACATATCTCATTCTCAGGGCACACCGGATAAGCTAAGCGTATGGGAGCCAACATAACCCAAGTTGCCAAGGGACGGCCCCGCACGGTGCTCTGGGTTGGACCAACACTTAGAGAAGCACTGGCCCGGGGGTTTTAAATAAAGATGACCCTTGAGCCGGCCGACTCAAGGGAAAGAAAAGGCTAGGTGGCGAATGGTAAAACCAATGTTGGGCCTTGCTGGAGGAATTTTATTCAAGGCGAACTGTCATGGGGTTCCCATTATAACCCAACCGCGTAAGGAACGCAAAATCCTGGAACATAACCCCGATATGACGGAAACTAGGGCGGCAAGAGTGGAACAAAACACCAGACATAAGGCCGAGCCTTCCACCCTTTACCAAGTATATAGGTGCATTAATTAAATAAGAGATATTGTGATATCCCAACAAAATATCCATGTTCCAACATAGAACAAGCTTCATCTTCACCTGCAACTAACAACGCTATAAGAGGGGCTGAGCAAAGCGGTAACATAGCCAAACAACGGTTTGCTAGGACAATGTGGGTTAGAGGCTTGGTTTAACAGTATGGGAGGCATGATAAGCAAGTGGTAGGTATCGCAGCATAGGCATAGCAAAAGAGCGAGCATCTAGCAAGCAAAGGTAGAAGTGATTTCGAGGGTATGGTCATCTTGCCTGAAATCCCGCAAGGAAGAAGAAAGAGTCCATGAAGAAGACAAATGGACGTAGTCGAACGGATCCTCACAACGCGACGTTATCGGAACTACCCGAAGAAGCAACACCGAAAAGAAGCAAACAACATAGTAAACAACCACCACATAATCATGGCATGATGCACAATCAAGTATGATGCATGTCCGGTTTAACGAAGCATGGCATGGCAAAATGCACAAACAACACTACAAGTTAAGTGGAGCTCAATGTGCATCGGGATGCATATTGACAAAACACCACATAATCATTATTTAGTTCACTCCTGGTTAGGTACCCAACAATATTAAATGTTGTTAAACATGGCAAGAGATGAGGCATAACAAAACTACACCATCTAAACAATTTAAATGGGGTCGGATATAACAAACAACAAAAACCGGTAAATCCCCATATGCAATTATCAATTTGGTGCAATAACAATTTTAACCAATCTTGAAGTTGTTATCATGATGCGGATGACATGTGCAAGTTTTATACAGTTTTAAGAAAAGTTGACAAGGGCATATTAAGAAGCATTTGTCAACGTGGCGGAAATGAAAAGGGGAGCCACGGCAACGATAACAAAACGGTGCCACGGCAACATTCCGGTTCCGGTAACTCGATTGAGATCCCGGAGCAAAGAAAGTGCGACGGGAGCGTGACATGCGATAGAAGGTGGGGTGCTCCCGGTTATCGGGTTCTCACATGACGGTGACAAGGTAAAAGAGGGCAACATGCACCGACAAATCGAGCACGGTGCAAGCACGAGCATCTCATACATCACACATGCATTTGTTCACGGCGGTCATCTCGGGGTTATACCTTCGAAGCATGCGTTTCGAGCGGAACGAGTTCGTAGAGGGAAGTAGACGTTCTCGCAACGGCGGTAGTGGAAGTAGTTGTTCACGCGGCGGTAGTCGAACTTGACGATACCATTACACGGGTCTTCGGCAACGGTAGTGGTACCCATTTTGTAGTTGTGCACATTCCGTAGATGTTCAAGGTCACGGCGAGGATCTTGACATCCACGGAGTCTTCGAGGGTCGACGGTAGTGGTACTCGCATCATTGGGGTACTTGTCGGATCCAAAAGGTACTTGGGGAAAGATCTCGGAGACGACGTTTGACGGTCCACGTACAAGTCTTAGCGGCTTGAGCAGGGACCACCCGAACTCGGCAGGGGGCAGCAGGTCTCGACGGAGTGATGGACGTCTGAACAGGTCCAGGCGGTGGAGTCGAGCAGGACGATGACGCAGCGCTCACCGGTAAGGGTCCGGTTGCCGGGTTATAGGGGATGGGAGACTGATGCCTCAGAAGCTCGCAGGATCAACGGTCAACGGCGCTGGAGTTCCTGTTGCGGTGGCGGTCAAGGTTCCAGCGGAACTTGGTGCAGAGGAAAGGGTTAGATGGGGGGTACGGGACTCGGACGCCGGTTGGAGGGATGCTCGGGGCAGGGGAAGCAGCGACCAAGGGGACCGGGAGGAGCTCAGCTCCCCTCGGACATTGCAGGCTGCTGGTGGAGGAGACGGTGGCACGGGCGCGGAGGACGACGGATGCGGGCGCTCGAGGTGGCGCTGGGAGCGTGGATCTGGCGATGTCGCTCGCTGGTGGCGACCAGAGACGGAGGCAGGGTCTCGGCGAGGTTGGTGAGGCGATGACGCAGAAGATGGCGCGACTGGTGGCGACCATTGCCAGAGGCGGGGAGGCCAGCGGCACTGGTGGGTCGCGAGATGGAAGGCGCCAGGAGGAAGGAGGGAACCGGCCAGGCGCGGCTGTGAGGGCTCTCGCGGGAGGAGGACGAGGGGAACCAAGCGGGACTCCTCTGGCGTGTGTGGTTGGCGGCGATAGCGTGAGGAGAACGAAGGGAGAGATGGGATTGGGGCGAGCGAGGGCCTCCTGTGGCGGCGCAAGGGGAGACGAGGGAGTGAGGAGGGATCGATCGCCTAGGGTTCGGGAGCCAGCTGGGCCTAGAGGGGCAAAGGACTTGGCCGGCCTGGAGGACTGCGGAGAGGTTGGGAGGCCCAGGTGGCCCGACAGGCTGGTTGGGCTCCTTTCTCTCTCTCTCTCTTATTTACTATAAACAGAAAATAACAAAGAAGAAAAAGAGAAGAAAGGAAAAGTTAGGGATAGAACTTGGACACGCGGACAATTTTTTTCGGACCCACAAAAATACGAGGAATTTGACAAAAAATGGCCTCATGATTTTTTAGAGGAAGTAATATCCACACGCGTTGGATTTAACTCGGCAAGTTCGAATTTCGAAACCCATTCAAATGAACTCCAAATGGGTTGAAATTATAGGAGGTGACCCTACACAATATATGTGATTTATGGGCAGATTTGGGACATTAACGGAGGAACTAAAATTGCAACCCAATTTGCAATTTGACTTAAAAGGTCGAAAAGGAAGGATAGGAGGTTGAGTCGGGTAAGGGAAGAGTTGAAGAGTGGTGCAATTGGGTTATGGGTGATTCCAAGTTAATGGAATATTTTATAATATCTCCATAATAATATTGGGAGGATATATGTTATAAAGAGAACTCACCATGTGAATTCCCTCGATTTAAATGGATCAAAGATCCATGCCATTTATTTAGTTGAGTTAAAAAAATGACATGATGGCATGATGGCATGATGCAATGCACACGATGCAATGATGAATGCAAAGAACCAAACAAATCACACGACGAAACCCGAAAACCCTGGAAGGCATCTGAAGCTCCGGTCTTGGGGTGTCACAACACACGCTCGCAAAATGAGGTCATGTGCGACCGGCGAGCGATCAAATACGGTTATACATACAGTCATGCTAAAAATAATAATTATACAAGCGAAATCATTTCCAATCGTAAGTACATCCC
This sequence comes from Triticum dicoccoides, assembly GCF_002162155.2. Taxonomy (NCBI): domain Eukaryota; kingdom Viridiplantae; phylum Streptophyta; class Magnoliopsida; order Poales; family Poaceae; genus Triticum; species Triticum dicoccoides. The sequence goes on from NC_041384.1 coordinate 182,439,496, forward strand.
ACACAGTCAGTCCCCGCTAAACATTTCCGTTCGTATATATATCCTACACGGTCGCTCCAAGGAAAACGTTTCTGTTCGCAGGTACATCACGCACAAATTTTCCGGTTAAATCGTTTGTGATAGCGTTTTCATTGCACACAGTATTAACAATTTTATCATTTGCGTTATTAAATGCATCACACACGGTGCGTAGAAGAAACTGTGTGGCAAAGGCTGTCCATCACACACAGTTTTTATGTGGTAAATGTTTGTGCCAGGTGACCTAACGCAAACAGTTTTCAAGAGGATGTCGTGTGTGATTGTTCATTAATCCAACACGGTTTATTTCTAGAAACTGTGTGCGTTGCCTGAGATCATCTGAAGAAAATATGCCGTAGAGGCAATCATAAAGTTGTTATTTATATTTCCTTATATCATGATAAATGTTTATTATTCATGCTAGAATTGTATTAACCGGAAACTTAGTATACGTGTGAATACATAGACAAACAGAGTGTCACTAGTATGCCTCTACTTGACTAGCTCGTTAATCAAAGATGGTTAAGGTTCCTAGCCATAGACATGCGTTGTCATTTGATGAACGGGATCACATCATTAGAGAATGATGTGATTGACTTGACCCATCCATTAGCTTAGCACTATGATCGTTTAGTTTATTGCGATTGCTTTCTTCATAACTTATACATGTCCCTATGACTATGAGATTATGCAACTCCCGAATACCGGAGGAACACTTAGTGTGTTATAAAACGTCACAACGTAACTGGGTGATTATAAAGATGCTCTACAGGTGTCTTTGATGGTGTTTGTTGAGTTGGCATAGATCGAGATTAGGATTTGTCACTCCGATTGTCGGAGAGGTATCTCTGGGCCCTCTCGGTAATGCACATCACTATAAGCCTTGCAAGCAATGTGACTAAAGAGTTATTTACGGGATGATGCATTACGGAACGAGTAAAGAGACTTTCCAGTAACGAGATTGAACTAGGTATGAGGATACCGACGATCGAATCTCGGGCAAGTAACATACTGATGACAAAGGGAACAACGTATATTGTTATGCGGTTTGACCGATAAAGATATTCGTAGAATATGTAGGAGCCAATATGAGCATCTAGGTTCCGCTATTAGTTATTGATAGGAGATGTGTCTTGGTCATGTCTACATAGTTCTTGAACCCGTAGGGTCCGCACGCTTAACGTTCGATGACGATTTGTATTATGAGTTATGTGATTTGATGTACCGAAGATTTTTCGGAGTCCCGGATGAGATCAAGAACATGACAAGGAGTCTCGAAATGGTCGAGACATAAAGATCGATATATTGGAAGGCTATATTCGGACATCGGAAAGGTTCCGAGTGATTCAGGTATTTTTTGGAGTACCAGAGAGTTACCGGATTTCACCGGGGGAAGTAGTCGGCCTTAATGGGCCATACGGGAAAGGAGAGAAGGGCCTTAAGGGGTGGCCGCGCGCCCCCCATGGGCTGGTCCGAATTGTACTAGGGAGGGGGCGATGCCCTGTCTTTCCTTCTCCCTCCCGTCTCCTTCCTTCTTCTCCTAATTGGACTAGGAAAGGGCGAAACCTACTCCTACTAGGAGTAGGAATCCCCCCTTTGGGCACGCCCCTTGTGGCCGGCCCTCCTCCTCCTCCCCTCCTTTATATACGGGTTAGGGGCCCCCCATAGACACACAAGTTGATTTCTTAGCCGTGTGCGGTGCCCCCCTACACAGATTTCCACCTCGATCATATTGTCGTAGTGCTTAGGCGAAGCCCTGCGTCGGTAACTTCATCATCACCGTCAACACGTCGTCGTGCTAACAAAACTCTCCCTCGGCCTCAGCTGGATCTAGAGTTTGAGGAACGTCACCGAGCTGAACGTGTGCAGATCACGGAGGTGCCATGCGTTCGGTACTTGATAGGTTGGATCGCGAAGACGTTCGACTACATCAACCGCGTTACTCAACGCTTCCGTTTTCGGTCTACAAGGGTACATAGACACACTCTCCCCTCTCGTTGCTATGCATCTCTGATACGTCTCCGTCATATCTACTTTTCCAAACACTTTTGCCCTTGTTTTGGACTCTAACTTGTATGATTTGAATGGAACTAACCCGGACTGACGTTGTTTTCAGCAGAATTGCCATGATGTTGTTTTATGTGCAGAAAACAAAAGTTCTCGGAATGACATGAAACTCTACGGAATATCTTACAATAAATAATAAAAAATCCTCACCAAAGATGAAGACCAGGGGGCCCACACCCTGTCCACGAGGGTGGGGGGCGCCCCCCTAGGGCGCGCCCCTACCTCGTGGGCCCCCTGGAGACCTCCCGACTCCAACTCCAACTCTATATATCTGCTTTCGGGGAGAAAAAAATAAGATAGAAGATTTCAACGCGTTTTACGATACGGAGCCGCCGCCAAGCCCTAAAACCTCTCGGGAGGGCTAATCTGGAGTCCGTTCGAGGCTCCAGAGAGGGGGGTTCATCGTCGTCATCATCATCAACCATCCTCCATCACCAATTTCATGATGCTCACTGCCGTGCATGAGTAATTCCATCGTAGGCTTGCTGGACGGTGATGGGTTGGATGAGATTTACCATGTAATCGAGTTAGTTTTGTTAGGGTTTGATCCCTAGTATCCACTATGTTCTGAGATTGATGTTGCTATGACTTTGTTATGCTTAATGCTTGTCACTAGGGCCCGAGTGCCATGATTTCAGATATGAACCTATTATGTTTTCATCAATATATGAGAGTTCTTGATCCTATCTTGCAAGTCTATAGTCACCTATTATGTGTTATGTTCCGTTAACCCCGAAGTGACAATAATCGGGATACTTACCGGTGATGACCATAGTTTGAGGAGTTCATGTATTCACTATGTGCTAATGCTTTGTTCCATTTCTCTATTAAAAGGAGGCCTTAATATCCCTTAGTTTCCATTAGGACCCCGCTGCCACGGGAGGGTAGGACAAAAGATGTCATGCAAGTTCTTTTCCATAAGCACGTATGACTATATTCAGAATACATGCCTACATTACATTGATGAATTGGAGCTAGTTCTGTGTCACCCTATGTTATGACTGCTACATGATGAACCACATCCAGCATAATTATCCATCACTGATCCGATGCCAACGAGCTTTCCATATACTGGTTTACAGTTATTTACTTTCCCGTTGCTATTGTTACAATCACTACATAATACCAAAAATATTACTTTGCTTTTGTTACTCTTTTGTTACCGTTATCACCACTATCGTATTACTTTGCTACTAAACACTCTGCTGCAGATACTAAGTTTCCAGGTGTGGTTGAATTGACAACTCAGCTGCTAATACTTGAGAATATTCTTTGGCTCCCCTTGTGTCGAATCAATAAATTTGGGTTGAATACTCTACCCTCGAAAGCTGTTGCGATCCCCTATACTTGTGGGTTATCAAGACTAATTTCTGGCGCCGTTGCCGGGGAGCATAGCTCTATTCTTTGAGTCACTTGGGATTTATATCTGCTGGACACTATGAAGAATTTGAAAGACGCTAAGACAACAATTTATCCCTCAACTACGAGGGGAGGTAAGGCACTGCCATCTAGCTCTTCACTTGATTCACCTTCTGTTATGAGTAAGCTTGCGACACCTAAACCTGCTTCTGCTATTCGTTCTGATATGTCGCATGTTATTGATGATGCTACTTCTGCTATACATGATACTGATGAAACTACTTCTATGCTTGGTACTACTGTGCCACTTGGTGATTTTCTCGAGGAACGACTTGCTAGGGCTAGAGAGATTGAAAATATTGAATCTGATTATGATGATGAAAGTGATGGTGAAGAATCACTTGTTATTCCTGAGGGTTATTTATTTGATCAAGAAGCTTCTTTAGCTATTTTAGCTTGCAAAGATAGATATGAACTCAAAAGGTTATTAGCTAAATGGAATAATCTCTAAATGCTAGGATGAAACCTGACCCTGCTTTTGCTACTTCACCTATCTGTGTTACTGATAAGGATTATGAATTCTCTGTTGATCCTGATATAATTACTTTGGTTGAATCTGATCCTTTTCATGGCTATGAATCTGAAACTGTTGTGGCATATCTTACTAAATTAAATGATATAGCCACCCTGTTCACTAATGATGAGAGATCTCGCTACTTTTATGTCCTCAAAATATTTCCGTTCTCATTAAAGGGTGATGCTAAAATATGGTTTAATTCTCTTGATCCTGGTTGTGTGCGTAGTCCCCAGGATATGATTTACTACTTCTCTGCTAAATATTTCCCTGCTCATAAGAAACAAGCTGCTTTAAAGGAAATATACAACTTTGTGCAAATTAAAGAAGAGAGTCTCCCACAAGCTTGGGGGAGGTTTCTCAAGTTACTTAATGCTTTGCCTGATCATCCTCTTAAGAAAAATGAAATACTTGATATCTTTTACAATGGACTAACCGATGCTTCCAGAGATTACCTGGATAGTTGTGCTGGTTCTCTTTTCAGGGAAAGAACACCGGATGAAGCTGAAATCTTATTGAATAATATGTTAACAAATGAAAATAATTGGGCACCTCCTGAGCCAGCTCCTACTCCAATTAATGATCCTATTCCTAAACCAACTCCGAAGAAGCGAGGTGTTATATTTCTCAGTCCCGAAGATATGCAAGAGGCAAAGAAATCTATGAAATAAAAAGGTATTAAAGCTGAAGATGTTAAGAATTTACCTCCAATTGAAGAAATACATGGTCTTAATTTACCGCCTGCCGAAGAAACATATGATCTTGATCCTTTACTTATTGAAGAACCTCCAGACCTCGATAACCCGACACAGGTAGTAAAGGTAAATTATCTCTGTAGATATGATAAAGCTGAAATCCCGCCTGCTAAAATTGCTAGTCAATGCTTGGATGAGTTTGATAATTTTATGTTTAAGCAAGAAGACTTCAATGCTTATTTCGGTAGACAATTAAAACAAGATGCTGATATGATTAAATACTTGGGTGATTATATGGCTAATATTAGAGGTGAACTTAAACTTGTTAGCAAACATGCTTCTATGGTTACCACTCAAGTAGAACAAGTACTTAAAGCTCAAAAGGAATTGCTCAATGAGATGAAAAGTAAGAAAAATAATTATGCTGTTAAAGTGGCTACTAGAACTGGTAGAATGACTCAGGAACCTTTGTATCCTGAAGGCCACCCTAAGAGAATTGAGCAAGATTCTCAGAGAAATAATATTGATGCACCTAAGGAAGAAAAAGAAAAATGATAGAACTGTGCAAACTTCTAGTGAACCTATTGCTGAACCACCTGATAATCCAAATGATATTCCTATGTCTGATGCTGAAACACAATCTGGCAATGAACATGAACCTAATGAAAATGTTAATGATGATGTTCATAATAATGCTCAACCTAGTAATGATAATGATGTAGAAATTGAACCTGCTGTTGATCTTGATAACCCACAATCAAAGAATCAACGTTATGATAAGAAAGACTTTGTTGCTAGGAAACATGGTAAAGAAAGAGAACCTTGGGTTCAGAAACCCATGCCTTTTCCTCCCAAACCAGCCAAGAAAAAGGATGATGAGGATTTTGAGCACTTTGCTGAAATGATTAGACCTATCTTTTTGCGTATGTGATTGACTGATATGCTCAAAACCAATCCTTATGCTAAGTACATGAAAGATATTATTACAAATAAAAGAAAGATACCGGAAGCTGAAATTTCCACCATGCTTGCTAATTATACTTTTAAGGGTGGAATGCCAAAGAAACTTGGAGATCCAGGAGTACCCACTATACCATGCTCCATTAAAAGAAACTATGTTGAAACTGCTTTATGTGATCTTGGAGCCGGTGTTAGTGTTATGCCTCTTTCTTTATATCATAGACTTGATTTGAATAAGTTGACACCTACTGAAATATCTTTGCAAATGGCCGATAAATCAACTGCTATACCTGTCGGTATTTGTGAGGATGTGCCTGTTGTAGTTGCAAACGTTACTATTTTAACGGACTTTGTTATTCTTGATATACCCGAGGACGATAGTATGTCTATTATTCTTGGAAGACCTTTTCTTAATACTGCAGGGGCTGTTATTGATTGCAACAAAGGCAATGTCACTTTTCATGTTAATGGTAATGAGCATACTATGCATTTTCCGAGGAAACAACCTCAAGTTCATAGTATTAATTATATCGGAAAAATTTCATCGATTATATTTGGAGGGTTTGAATTTCCTCTTCCTACTATCAAGAAAAAAATATGATATACTTATTATTGGGGATGTGCATATCCCCGTTGAGGTAACCTAGTGTTATTCTAAATTTCTCTGGTTTCATGTTAATCGGAATGAGTTTTTTAACAAGAGTTGATCAACCTTGTTAGTGGATTCCTTTTGATGAGCATGAGATGGATGAAACTAGAAGCACAACCTTCTGTACCCTCTCTATACTTTCTGTTATTTAATTGAAATAAAGTAAAAATAAATAATTTTCTGTCTGTTATCTGATTATCTGTGCAATATAAAAATACCTTGAAAATAAAAGTTCTCCAAATGCCCTAGAAATTAAATATAATTTTTTCTAGAATATTTGAGGATTTATGGAACAAAGAACACACCAGGGGGGCCAACCACCTTGCCACGAGGGTGGAGGGCGCGCCCCCTGCCTCGTGGGCCCATGGTGGCCCTCCTCCATTTATTCCTGCACCCATCTTCTTCTTCTTCCTCCCACAAACACGAAAAACCAACTCAAGCACGAGATCCAGCCCTCTTTGCTGCCATTTTCAATCTCATTGCTCAAAGCACCTCTCACAAAACTGCTTGGGGAGATTGTTCCTTGGTATATGACTCCTCCATTGGTCCAATTAGTTTTTGTTCTAGTGCTTTATTCATTGCAATTTTTGTTGCTTAGGTGACCCTGTTCTTGAGCTTGCATGTCAAATTTATATGGTCAAAAGTAGTTTTGATGCATGATGTAGGCCCTAGGCACTTGTAGGAGTTGTTGCTATCAATATTATTGAGTTTGGTTTACTTTTATTTTGAAGTTACTAAAAATTTCAGAATTTTTCAGAAAATGACGAGGAGATTACCGAGGGGCTCATCGAGCCAAAGCTCGAAGGAAAAGGCATCGAAGCCTAAGTATAATTTGCCGCGCATCGCAGAGGTTCGGGCGTGTGAATGGCCTTCCGAGGATTTCTTGAGAGTAGCCGAGATTTATGAAGATTTTCATGAATTGGCTCATAATGCAGGCCTCACCGCTTTCCTCCACGACCAATGCAATCAGTATCTCTTACTCACAAATACCTTTGTGCAAAACTTTCATTTTCATTCTAGGAACTCACCACCTATGGTGGAGTTTCATTTATATGATGAGCATAAGGAGATGTCACTTTATGATTTTTGTCGGATTTGTTTAGTCCCTTTTGAGGGCAAGACAGAAGAACCACATCGCGATGATGTGGAGGGATTTATTGATACTATCACTGTAGGGGAAACTAGGAAGGTTTCCGATGCACAAATCACTAGCATACATTTTCCTGTCTTACGTTACTTTGCATTATTTGCTAGTCGTTGCTTAATTGGTCATGAAAACTGTGGAAACCTTAGTATCCCTGATATTATTATTTTGCTCCAAGGTTTATACAGTGATAACACTTTTAGTATGGGTGGTATTATTGCTAAACGGTTAAGTCTGAACCGTACAAAGGGCCCCATCTTTGGAGGCATCTATGCTACACGCCTAGCTGCACATTTTAACATACCTATTAGGCATGCTGAGAAGGAAGAAAAAGTGATGCCTCGTGTTTATCTAGATTATAAAAGTATGGTGGCACATGATTTTATTATTAAGAATAGGGCAGGAGAGCTTAAATATCAATTGTTCTTTAATAAACATCATCCTGAGACTATTACCTTGCCTGCTCCTTCTTTGTTTGATTTGACTGTAGGCACGTACCTTGTTCCGTTGACGGCTATTCACGCCTACCGGAACCCTGCACCAGCCGAGGAGCCAGAACCGGAACCAAAATTTGATCCTTCACGACAGTCTAACTATCAGTGGGATCCGGAGATGATTGCCAGCCAGTGGCAATCAGAGCCTTCTTCTTCCTCATCACAGTACGATCCCAACAACTATTATTATGGATATCAGCCAGGCCAGCTGTGGACATAAACCAACTTAGGCCAAAAGCCTATGCTTGGGGGAGTACGTATTTCTCACCGACATTACATTTATGTACACACACACTCATTGCTAGATGTCGGTGCTCATACTTTTCATTGTATCATCCATGCTAGTTTATTTCCTTTTATGCTTTCTTCTTGTGTGTTTGATAAACCTTAAGAAAACCCCCCAAAAAATTAGTAGTAGTTTACTTTTCTTGCTGTAGTAATAATTAAAAAGAAAACCCAGAAATATTTCCCGTTCTTCTTTTGCTTGTTGGGAGCTTTCCCGTGTAAATAGTTTTATTTCTTTTCTTTGGGGGTCAGTAGGAGAAGACCATGATTAAATTGTTGAAGTGGCTCTTATATGCTTTATTGTTGATTTAACCAAGAGCCCATATTGCTTTGTCTTCTCCTGTTTATTGTATGCTTGTAGATTCCAGCTTAGTCCAATGCACGTGCACTCTTATTATTATTCACATCGTTCGGTCGTGCAAGTGAAAGGCAATTATGATGATACATGATGGACTGACTAAGATGAGAAAAACTGGTATGAACTTGACCTCTTTTGTTTTTGTAAATATGATGAGTTCATCGTTCTTGATTCAGCTTTTTATGAATAAACATGTTGACAATGACAATTAGAGATCATAGTTGCTTGTGCCATGCTTGATTAGCTATGAGTTATAATGGTTTACCTTGCGTGCCAACATGCTATTGAGATGGTTATGATGTGGTATGATGGGGTGGTATCCTCCTTTGATTGATTTAAGTGACTTGACTTGGCACATGTTCACGCATGTAGTTGAAACAAATCAACATAGCCTTCACGATATTTATGTTCATGGTGGATTATATCCTACTCATGCTTGCATCCAATGTTTATTAATTTTAATGCATGTACATGGCTGTTGTCGCTCTCTAGTTGGTCGCTTCCCAGTCTTTTGCTAGCCTTCACCTGTACTAAGCGGGAATACTGCTTGTGCATCCAAACTCCTTAAACACCAAAGTTATTCCACATGAGTCCACTATACCTTCCTATATGCGGTATCTACATGCCGTTCCAAGTAAATTTGTATGTGCCAAACTCTAAACCTTCAAATAATCATCATGTTTTGTATGCTCGAATAGCTCATGTATCAACTAGGGCAATCTGTATCTTCCATGCTAGGCGGGTTATTCTCAAGAGGAGTGGACTCCGCTCCTCACTCACGAGAAAATGGCTGGTCACCGGGATGCCCAGTCGCATGCTTTATGCAAACTAAATCAAAATAATTGCAAAACAAAACTCCCCTGGGACTGTTGTTAGTTGGAGGCACTCATTGTTTCGAGCAAGCCATGGATTGATGTTTGTTGGTGGAGGGGGAGTATAAACTTTACCATTCTATTTGGGAACCGCCTATAATGTGTGTAGCATGGAAGATATCGCCATCTCTTGGTTGTTATGTTGACAATGAAAGTATACCACTCAAAATATTATTCACCTCTATTTCAAAACCGAGCTCTGGCACCTCTACAAATCCCTGCTTCCCTCTACGAAGGGCCTATCTATTTACTTTTATGTTGAGTCATCACCCTCTTATTAAAAGCACTAGCTGGAGAGTGCAGCTGTCATTTGCATTCATCATTGTTAATTTATATTGGGTGTGACTATGATTGGATCTCTTTTACCATGAATTACAATGTCTAGTCAGTCCTTGATCTTTAAAGGTGCTCTGCATTTATGTTTTGCGGTCTCAGAAAGGGCTAGCAAAATACCATCTTGTTATATCATATTATGATTGTTTTGAGAAAGTGTTGTCATCCGAGATTTATTATTATGGCTTGCTAGTTGATTATGCTATTGATATGGGTAATCATGAAAGCTGAGAATTATTGCAAATGTGGTTAGTTATAATCTTTGCTGAAAACTTGAATGCTAGCTTGACATATTTACAACAACAAGAGCAAACAGAGTTTGTAAAAGTTTTTCTTTATTTCTTTCAGTTTGTCAACTGAACTGCTTGAGGACAAGCAAGGGTTTAAGCTTGGGGGAGTTGATACGTCTCCGTCGTATCTACTTTTCCAAACACTTTTGCCCTTGTTTTGGACTTTGTATGATTTGAGTGGAACTAACCCGGACTGACGCTGTTTTCAGCAGAATTGCCATGATGTTGTTTTATGTGCAGAAAACAAAAGTTCTCGGAATGACCTGAAACTCCACGAAATATCTTACAATAAATAATAAAAAATCCTCGCCAAAGATGAAGACCAGGGGGCCCACACCCTATCCACAAGGGTGGGGGGCGCGCCCCCTACCTCGTGGGCCCCCTGGAGACCTCCCTACTCCAACTCCAACTCTATATATCTGCTTTCGGGGAGAAAAAAAATAAGAGAGAAGATTTCGTCGCGTTTTACGATACGGAGCCGCCGCCAAGCCCTAAAACCTCTCGGGAGGGCTAATCTGGAGTCCGTTCGGGGCTCCGGTGAGGGGGATTCGTCGCCGTCGTCATCATCAACCATCCTCCATCACCAATTTCATGATGCTCACCGCCGTGCGTGAGTAATTCCATCGTAGGCTTGCTGGACGGTGATGGGTTGTATGAGATTTACCATGTAATCGAGTTAGTTTTGTTAGGGTTTGATCCCTAGTATCCACTATGTTCTGAGATTGATGTTGCTATGACTTTGCTATGCTTAATGCTTGTCACTAGGGCCTGAGTGCCATGATTTCAGATCTGAACCTATTATGTTTTCATCAATATATGAGAGTTCTTGATCCTATCTTGCAAGTCTATAGTCACCTATTATGTGTTATGATCCATTAACCCCGAAGTGACAATAATCGGGATACTTACCGGTGATGACCGTAGTTTGAGGAGTTCATGTATTCACTATGTGCTAATGCTTTGTTCCGGTTCTCTATTAAAAGGAGGCCTTAATATCCCTTAGTTTCCATTAGGACCCCGCTGCCACGGGAGGGTAGGACAAAAGATGTCATGCAAGTTCTTTTCCATAAGCACGTATGACTATATTCGGAATACATGCCTACATTACATTGATGAATTGGAGCTAGTTTTGTGTCACCCTATGTTATGACTGTTACATGATGAACCACATCCGGCATAATTATCCATCACTGATCCCATGCCTACGAGCTTCCCATATACTGGTTTATGCTTATTTACTTTCCCGTTGCTATTGTTACAATCACTACATAATACCAAAAATACTACTTTGCTTTCGTTACTCTTTTGTTACCGTTATCACCACTATCGTATTACTTTGCTACTAAACACTCTGCTGCAGATACTAAGTTTCCAGGTGTGGTTGAATTGACAACTCAGCTGCTAATACTTGAGAATATTATTTGGCTCCCCTTGTGTCAAATCAATAAATTTGGGTTGAATACTATACCCTCGAATGCTGTTGCGATCCCCTATACTTATGGGTTATCAATCTCCTAGATAGATCTTGCGTGATCGTAAGAATTTTTTTTGAAATACTGCGTTCCCCAACAGTGGCATCCGAGCCAGGTCTATGCGTAGATGTTATATGCACGAGTAGAACACAAAGGAGTTGTGGGCATGGGTATATACATATGGCTTGCCGTCACTAGTTGTTTCTTGATTAGGCGGTATTGTTGGATGAAGCGGCCCGAACTGACATTACATGACCGCGTTCATGAGACTGGTTCTACCGACGTGCTCTGCACACAGGTGGCTGGTGAGTGTCAGTTTCTCCAACTTTAGTTGAATCGGATTCAATGAACATGGTTCTTTCTGAAGATCAAAAAGCAATCACTATACCACGTTGTGGTTTTGATGCATAGGTAAGAACGGTTCTTGCTAGAAGCCCGTAGCAGCCACGTAAAACTTGCAACAACAAAGTAGAGGACGTCTAACTTGTTTTGCAGGGCATGTTGTGATGTGATATGGTCAAGATGTGATGAGATATACATTGTTGTATGAGATGATCATGTTTTGTTAAAGTTATCGGCAACTTGCAGGAGCCTTATGGTTGTCTCTTTATTGCATAAGATGCAAGCGCCATATAATTGCTTTACTTTATCGCTATGCGATAGCAATATTTGCAAAAGCAATAGTTGGCGAGATGACCATGTGACGACACGTTGATAAAGATCAAGATGATGGAGATCATGGTGTCATGCCGGTGACGATGGAGATCATGACAGTACTTTGGAGATGGAGATCAAAGGCACAAGATGATGATGGCCATATCATGTCACATATTTTGATTGCATGTGATGTTTATCTTCTATGCATCTTATTTTGCTTAGTACCACGGTAGCATTATGAGATGACCCCTTACTAAAATTTCAAGGTATAAGTGTTCTCCCTGAGTATGCACCGTTGCGACAGTTCTTTGTGCTAAGACACCACGTGATGATTGGGTGTGATAAGCTCTACGTTCACATACAGCGGGTGCAAGCCAGTTTTGCACATGCCGAATACTCGAGTTAAACTTGACGAGCCTAGCATATGCAGATATGGCCTCGGAACACTAAGACTGAAAGGTCGAACGTGATTCATATAGTAGATATGATCAACATAGTGATGTTCACCATTGAAAGCTACTCCATCTCACGTGATCATCGAACATGGTTTAGTTGATATGGATCACGTGATCATTTAGATGACTAGAGGGATGTCTATCTAAGTGGGAGTTCTTAAGTAAGATGATTAATTGAACTTTAATTTATCATGAACTTAGTCCTGATAGTATTTGCATATCTATGTTGTAGATCAATTGCTCGCGTATAGCTTCCCCGTTTTATTTATGAAATGTTCCTAGAGAAAACTAAATTGAAAGTTGATAGTAGAAATGATGCGGACTAGGTCCGTGATCTGAGGATTATCCTCATTGCCGCACAAAAGAATTATGTCCTTGATGCACCACTAGGTGACAGAACTATTGCAGGAGCAAATGCAGACATTATGAATGTTTGACAAGCTCGGTATGATGACTACTTGATAGTTTAGTGCACCATGCTTTACAGCTTAGAATTGGGACTTCGAAAATGTTTTGAAATGGCATGGAGCATATGAGATGTTCCAAGAGTTGAAATTGGTATTTTAGACTCATGCCAGAGTCGAGAGGTATGAGACCTTTGACAAGTATTTTTGCCTACAAGATGGAGGAGAATAGCTCAACGAGTGAGCATGTGCTCAGAATGTCTGAGTACTATAATCACTTGAATCAAGTGGGAGTTAATCTTCCAGATAAGATAGTGATTGACAGAGTTCTCTAGTCACTATTGTTGGGGAACACAGTAATTTCAAAAAAATTCCTACGCACACGCAAGATCATGGTGATGCATAGCAACGAGAGGGGAGAGTGTCATCCACGTACCCTCGTAGACCGTAAGTGGAAGCATTATGACAACGCGGTTGATGTAGTCGTACGTCTTCACGATCGACCGATCCTAGTACCAAACGTACGGCACCTCCGCGATCTGCACACGTTCAGCTCGGTGACGTCCCACGAACTCACGATCCAGTAGAGCTTCGAGGGAGAGTTCCGTCAGCACGACGACGTGATGACGGTGTTGATGAAGCTACCGACGCAGGGCTTTGCCTAAGCACCGCTACGATATGACTGAGGTGGATTATGGTGGAGGGGGGCATCGCACACGGCTAAAAGATCAATGATCAACTTGTGTGTCATGGGGTGCCCCTGCCCCCGTATATAAAGGAGCAAGGGGGAGGCCGGCCGGCCCTAGGAGGGCGCTCCAAGAGGAGGAGTCCTCCTCCTAGTGGGAGTAGGACTCCCCTTTCCTAGTCCCACTAGGAGGGGGAAGGAAGGAGTGGGAGAGGGGAAAGGCAAGGGGAGCGCCGCCCCCCTTCCTTGTCCTATTCGGACTCAAGGGGAGGGGGCGCGCGGCCTGCCCTGGCCGCCCCCCCTCTCTCTCCACTAGAGCCCATTAAGGCCCATTAGTCCCCGGGGGGATTCCGGTAACCCCTCCGGCACTTTGGTTTTCTCCGAGATTACTCGAAACCCTTCCGGTGTCTGAATGTAGCCGTACAATATATCAATCTTTATGTCTCGACCATTTCGAGACTCCTCGTCATGTCCGTGATCACATTCGGGACTCCAAACTACCTTCGGTGCATCAAAACACATAAACTCATAATACCGATCGTTACCAAATGTTAAGCGTGCGGGCCTACGGGTTCGAGAACTATGTAGACATGACCGAGACTCATCTCCGGTCAATAACCAACAGCTGAACCTGGATGCTCATATTGGTTCCTACATATTCTATGAAGATCTTTATCGGTCAAACCGCATAACAACATACGTTGTTCGCTTTGTCATCAGTATGTTACTTGCCCGAGATTCAATCGTCAGTATCTTAATACCTAGTTCAATCTTGTTACCGGCAAGTCTCTTTACTCGTTCTGTAATACATCATCTCGCAACTAACTCATTAGTTGCATTGCTTGCAAGGGTTATAGTGATGTGCATTACCGAGAGGGCCTAGAGATACCTCTCCGACAATCGGAGTGACAAATCCTAATCTTGATCTATGCCAACTCAACAAGTGCCATCAGAGACACCTGTAGAGCACCTTTATAATCACCCAGTTACGCTGTGACGTTTGGTAGCACACAAAGTGTTCCTCCGGTATTCGAGAGTTGCATAATCTCATAGTCATAGGAACATGTATAAGTCACGAAGAAAGCAATAGCAACATACTAAACGATCAAATGCTAAGCTAACGGAATGGCAGTCAATCACATCATTCTCTAATGATGCGATCCCATTAATCAAATGACAACTCATGTCTATGGTTAGGAAACTTAACCATCTTTGATTCAACGAGCTAGTCAAGTAGAGGCATACTAGTGACACCTTGTTTGTCTATGTATTCACACATGTACTAAGTTTTTGGTTAATACAATTCTAGCATGAATAATAAACATTTATCATGATATAATGAAATATCAATAACAACTTTATTATTGCCTCTAGGGCATATTTCCTTCAGTCTCCCACTTGCACTAGAGTCAATAATCTAGATTACACAGTAATGATTCTAGCACCCATGGAGTCTTGGTGCTGATCATGTTTTGCTCGTGAGAGAGGCTTAGTCAACGAGTCTGCAACATTCAGATCCGTATGTATCTTGCAAATCTCTATGTCTCCCTCCTTGACTTGATCACCGATGGAATTGAAGCGTCTCTTGATGTGCATGGTTCTTTTGTGAAATCTGGATTCCTTTGCCAAGGCAATTGCACCAGTATTGTCACAAAAGATTTTCATTGGACCCGATGCACTAGGTATGACACCTAGATCGGATATGAACTCCTTCATCCAGACTCCTTCATTTGCTGCTTCTGAAGCAGCTATGCTTCACACGTAGATCCCGCCATGATGCTTTGCTTAGAACTGCACCAACTGACAGCTCCACCATTCAATATAAACACGTATCCGGTTTGTGACTTAGAGTCATCCGGATTAGTGTCAAAGCTTGCATCAACGTAACCATTTAAGACGAGCTCTTTGTCACCTCCATAATTGAGAAACATATCCTTAGTCCTTTTCAGGTATTTCAGGATGTTCTTGACCGCTGTCCAGTGATCCACTCCTGGATTACTTTGGTACCTCCTTGCTAAACTAATAGCAAGGCACACATCAGGTCTGGTACACAGCATTGCATACATGATAGAGCCTATGGCTGAAGCATAGGGACCACCTTTCATTTTTTTCTCTATCTTCTGCAGTGGTCGGGCATTGAGTCTGACTCAACTTCACACCTTGTAACACATGCAAGAACCCCTTCTTTGCTTGATCCATTTTGAACTTCTTCAAAACTTTATCAAGGTATGTGCTTTGTGAAAGTCCAATTAAGCGTCTTGATCTATCTCTATATATCTTGATGCCCAATATATAAGCAGCTTCACCGAGGTCTTTCAATGAAAAACTCTTATTCAAATATCCTTTTGTGCTATCCAGAAATTCTATATCATTTCCAATCAACAATATGTCATCCACATATAATATTTGAAATGCTACAGAGCTCCCACTCACTTTCTTGTAAATACAGGCTTCTCCAAAAGTCTGTATAAAACCATATGCTTTGATCACACTATCAAAACTTTTATTCCAACTCAGAGATGCTTGCACCAGGCCATAGATGGATCGCTGGAGCTTACACACTTTGTTAGCATCCTTTGGATCAATAAAACCTTCAGGTTGCATCATATACAACTCCTCTTCCAGAAATCCATTCAGGAATGCAGTCTTTACATCCATTTGCCAAATTTCATAATCATAAAATGCAGCAATTGCTAACATGATTCGGACAGACTTAAGCATCGCTACGGGTGAGAATGTCTCATCGTAGTCAACTCCTTGAACTTGTCGAAAACCTTTCGTAGCAAGTCGAGCTTTGTAGACAGTAACATTACCGTCAGTGTCAGTCTTGAAGATCCAATTATTCTCGATGGCTTGCCGATCATCGGGCAAGTCAACCAAAGTCCACACTTTGTTCTCATACATGGATCCCATCTCAGATTTCATGGCCTCAAGCCATTTTACGGAATCTGGGCTCATCATCGCTTCCTCATAGTTCGTAGGTTCGTCATGGTCAAGTAACATGACCTCCACAACAGGATTACCGTACCACTCTGGTGTGGATCTTACTCTGGTTAACCTACGAGGTTCGGTAGTTACTTGATCTGAAGTTACATGATCATCATCATTAGCTTCCTCACTAATTGGTGTAGGAGTCACAGGAACAGATTTCTGTGATGAACTACTTTACAATAAGGGAGCAGGTACAATTACCTCATCAAGTTCTACTTTCCTCCCACTCACTTCCTTCGAGAGAAACTCCTTCTCTAGAAGGATCCATTCTTAGCAATGAATGTCTTGCCTTCGGATCTGTGATAGAAGGTGTACCCAACAGTCTCCTTTGGGTGTCCTATGAAGACACATTTCTCCGATTTGGTTTCAAGCTTATCAGGTTGAAGCTTTTTCACATAAGCATCGCAGCCCCAAACTTTAAGAAACGACAACTTTGGTTTCTTGCCAAACCACAGTTCATAAGGCGTTGTCTCAACGGATTTAGATGGTGCCCTATTTAACGTGAATGCAACCGTCTCTAAAGCATAACCCCAAAATGTTAGCGGTAAATCAGTAAGAGACATCATAGATCGCACCATATCTAGTAAAGTACGATTACGACATTCGGACACACCATTACGCTGTGGTGTTCTGGGTGGCGTGAGTTGCGAAACTATTCCGCATTGTTTCAAATGAAGACCAAACTCATAACTCAAATATTCTCCTCCACGATCAGATCGTAGAAACTTTATTTTCTTGTTACGATGATTTTCCACTTCACTCCGAAATTCTTTGAACTTTTCAAATGTTTCAGACTTATGTTTCATCAAGTAGATATACCCATATCTTCTCAAATCATCTATGAAGGCGAGAAAATAACGATACCCGCCGCGAGCCTCTATATTCATCGGACCACATACATCGGTTTGTATGTTTTCCAACAAATCTGTTGCTCACTCCATTGTTCCGGAGAACGACGTTTTAGTCATCTTGCCCATGAGCCATGGTTCGCAAGTACCAAGTGATTCATAATCAAGAGATTCCAAAAGTCCATCAGAATGGAGTTTCTTCATGCGCTTTACACCAATATGACCTAAACAGGAGTGCCACAAATAAGTTGCACTATCATTATCAACTCTGCATCTTTTGGCTTCAATATTATGAATATGTGTATCACTACTATCAAGATTCATCAAAAATAGACCACTCTTGAAGGGTGCATGACCATAAAAGATATTACTCATATAAATAGAACAACCATTATTCTCAGATTTAAATGAATAACCGTCTCACATCAAACAAGATCCAGATATAATGTTCATGCTCAACGCTGGCACCAAATAACAATTATTCAGGTCTAAAACTAATCCCGAAGGTAGATGTAGAGGTAGCGTGCCGACCGCGATCACATCGACTTTGGAACCATTTCCCACGCGCATCGTCACCTCATCCTTAGCCAATCTTCGCTTAATCCGTAGTCCCTGTTTCGAATTGTAGATATTAGTAACAAAACCAGTATCAAATACCCAGGTGCTACTGTGAGCATTAGTAAGGTACACATCAATAACATGTATATCACATATACCTTTGTTCACCTTGCCATCCTTCTTGGGGCAGTTTCGCTTCCAGTGACCAGTCCCTTCGCAGTAGAAGCACTCAGTCTCAGGCTTAGGTCCAGACTTGGGCTTCTTCACTTGAGTAGCAACTTGCTTGCCATTCTTCTTGAAGTTCCCCTTCTTCCCTATACCCTTTTTCTTGAAACTGGTCGTCTTGTTGACAATCAACACTTGATGCTCCTTCTTGATTTCTACCTCCGCAGCCTTTAGCATCGCAAAGAGCTCGGGAATAGTCTTATCCATCCCTTGCATATTATAGTTCATCACGAAGCTCTTGTAGGTTGGTGGCAGTGATTGAAGAATTCTGTCAATGACACTACCATCCGGAAGATTAACTCCCAATTGAATCAAGTGATTATTATACCCAGACATTTTGAGTATATGTTCACTGACAGAACTATTCTCCTCCATCTTGCAGCTGTATAACTCATTGGAGACTTCATATCTCTCAATCCGGGCATTTGCTTGAAATATCAACTTCAACTCCTGGAACATCTCATATGCTCCATGACGTTCAAAACATCGTTGAAGTCCCGGTTCTAAGCCGTAAAGCATGGCACATTGAACTATAGAGTAGTCATTAGCTTTGCTCTGCCGGACATTCATAACATCTGGCGTAGCTCCTGCAGCGGGTTTGGCACCTAGCGGTGCTTCCAGGACATAATTCTTCTGTGCAGCAATGAGGATAATCCTCAAGTTACGGACCCAGTCCGTGTAATTGCTACCATCATCTTTCAACTTTGCTTTCTCAAGGAACACATTAAAATTCAACGGAACAACAACACGGGCCATCTATCTACAACAACATAGACATGCAAAAAACTATCAGGTACTAAGTTCATGATAAATTAAAGTTCAATTAATCAAATTAATTAAGAACTCCCACTTAGACAGACATCCCTCTAATCATCTAAGTGATCACGTGATCCATATCAACTAAACCATGTCCGATCATCACGTGAGATGGAGTAGTTTTCAATGGTGAACATCACTATGTTGATCATATCTACTATATGATTCACGCTCGACCTTTCAGTCTCAGTGTTCCAAAGCCATATCTGCATATGCTAGGCTTGTCAAGTTTAACCCGAGTATTCTGCGTGTGCAAAACTGGCTTGCACCCGTTGTATGTGAACGTAGAGCTTATCACACCTGATCATCATGTGGTGTCTCGGCACGATGAACTTTCGCAACGGTGCATACTCAGGGAGAACACTTATACCTTGAGATTTAGTGAGGGATCATCTTACAATGCTACCGTCAATCTAAGCAAGATAAGATGCATAAAAGATAAACATCACATGCAATCAATATAAGTGATATGATATGGCCATCATCATCTTGTGCCTTTGATCTCCATATCCAAAGCACCGTCATGATCACCATCGTCACCGGCTTGACACCTTGATCTCCATCGAAGCATCATTGTTGTCACACCAACTATTGCCTCCATGACTATCGCTACCGCTTAGTGATAAAGTAAAACAATTACATGGCGATTGCATTTCATACAATAAAGCGACAACCATATGGCTCCTGCCAGTTGCCGATAACTGTGTTACAAAACATGATCATCTCATATAATAAAATTTAGCATCATGTCTTGACCATATCACATCACAACATACCCTGCAAAAACAAGTTAGACGTCCTCTACTTTGTTGTTGACAGTTTTACGTGGCTGAGCAAGAACCGTTCTTACCTACGCATCAAAAACCACAACGTGGTATAGTGATTGCTTTTTGATCTTTAGAAAGAACCCTGCTCATTGAATCTGATTCAACTTAAGCTGGAGAAACAGACACCCACTAGCCACCTGTGTGTGTAGCATGTCGGTAGAACCACTCTCGCGTAAGCGTACGCGTAATGTCGGTCTGGGCTGCTTCATCCAACAATGCCGCTGAATCAAGAATCAACTAGTGACGGCAAGCAATATGTATATACCCACACCCACAACTCCTTTGTGTTCTACTCATGCATATAACATCTACGCATAAACCTGGCTCGGATGCCATTGTTGGGGAACGCAGTAATTTCAAAAAAATTCCTACGCACACGCAAGATCAGGTGATGCATAGCAACGAGAGGGGAGAGTGTCATCCACATACCCTCGTAGACCGTAAGCGGAAGCATTATTGAAAGTGCGTTATATCGACTAGAGGGGGGGCGAATAGGCGATTTTTATGAAAGTCTTCAAAACGTGGAAGTTATGAAGACAAACGATAGAAGTGAACCTATTACCCTGCAGCGGAAGGTAGACTACACTAGGCAAGCCATAGTCAGGTATTCAATAGAGTAAAAGCACAATGACTAATAGCAACAATGTAGTATGGATCAGGTAGGAAGATATTGTGAAGCCACACAGAACACGCAGTCACTCAGTGAAGACAAAAGATAGTGCAAACATACAATGACTTCACAAGGAGTAACAGTAAGTAAAGGGAAGGGAAGATGAAACCAGTGACTCGCGGAAGACAATGATTTGTTGGACCAGTTCCAGTTGCTGTGACAACTGTACGTCTGGTTAGGGCGGCTAGGTATTTAAACCTTAGGACACACAGTCCCGGACACCCAGTCCTGAACACGCAGCTCAGGACACCCAGTCCTCACTGTATTCCCCTTGAGCTAATGTCACACAGACCTCGCCCAATCACTTTGGTAATTCTTCAAGGTAGACTCCCAAACCTTCACAGACTTCGTTCACCGGCAATCCACAATGTCTCTTGGATGCTCAGAATGCGACGCCTAACCGGCTGGAGGATGCACAGTCCTCAAGTGTAATAAGTCTTCAGATCACACAGACAAGAAGACTTAAGTGATGCCTAATTCTCTTTGGCTCTGGGTGGTTAGGGCTTTATCCTCGCAAGGAATTCTCTCTCAAAGGCTTCGAGGTGGGTTGCTCTCAAACGACAAAAGCCGTACTAAGGAACTGACACGTGTTCCAACGGTCAGATTTCAAACTCACACGGCAACTTTACTTGGGCTACAAGCAAAGCTGACTTGTCCGACTCTGGACAAGATTCGCTCTCAAAGTCTTCACTCGAAGACATAGGTTTTGTTTAAGCATCACTTCAGTCATTCTGACTGGTTCTCTTGGACCCCACTTAACAGTACGGTGGTTCCTATGACTCAACACAGAAGAAAAAGAACCACGAAAGATCTAAGTCTTCGAGCTCCATAGGCTTCATGCGGTGTCTTCTCTTGTCATAGTCTTCAATGTTAATATCTTCATATACCACCTTTGACTTCAATGTCTTCATACATTTTTAGGGGTCATCTCTGGTAGGAAAACCGAATCAATGAGGGACTTCTACCTGTGTTATCCTGCAATTCTCACAAACACATTAGTCCCTCAACTAGGTTTGTCGTCAATACTCCAAAACCAACTAGGGGTGGCACTAGATGCACTTACAATCTCCCCCTTTTTGGTGATTGATGACAAACTAGTTGAAGTTTTCAACGGGGAATATAATTTGTGAAATTGTAAAGGATAAGGAATTGTCTTCATAAGTTGCAAGGGCTCCCCCTGAAGATGTGCATATAAGTAATTTGCTTTTTGGAATGCAAATGCACATGGCAGGTTGTACTTGTGGAGATCCACTTCAACTTATGATGACAATGCACTATGCATGAGAAGGTATGTGAAGATAATGACATGCATAATGGAAAATGGACGTCTGCAGTATGATCTAAGTGCGGAATTTATCGTCGCACATGCGGAATTTATCATCGCAACACAAGGTGGCAAATAAGTAGCAGACGACCATCGAGTTTAAGTGTTACAACTCAAAGAACCAAATGTTGCGAAACGAGAGTTGTAAGCACGAAGCAAAATATAAAGCACCCGCCCATATGGACCCGCTTGAAGACTATCAAACTCATATGCTTCTCCCCCTTTTGTCAGTAAGGACCAAAAAGGTTTGAAGACATAGAGCATCTACTCGTTCCCATGAAGAGTAGGTGAAGTAGCAGGGTCGTTGGTGGTGTTTGGCGGTGCAGACGAGCTTGGAGCAGAGTCGAAGCGTGCTGAAGAAGGCGGCGGTGAAGTAGCATCGTCTTCATCCTCGATCACTCTGGCATTCACAGTTGTAGCAGAGGAAGAGAACTCAGAGTCTTCAAGGGATGGAGTTCGTCGCAGCACTGCCATTCGAGGAGGTGTGGAGTCAAACTTGAATCGCTCAGTGAAGCCATCCTCTTGAAGATCATCTTCAGAACACATCAGTGTTAGCCCTTTCCATGTGCGGCGAGAGGTTTCATGGGCAACAAAAGCATTCTTGGTGGCAAGATTGCAAATGCGATTAACATCCACCAAGAGGCTTTGCATTTGACGCTTCAGCCAGTCATGATGCCTATCCTGTTTCTGATGAAGAGCCACAAGAAGCTCTCGGTCGTTGAGAACACGAGTGCGCTTCTTAGGTCGTGGAGCAGTTGTACTGTCAGTGGCTTCAGTGAGAGCAGGATGTGGTGCACATGTAGTGCCAGCCAAAGGATACACACGAGTGACTGCTTCAACTCCTTCAATGTTTTGAGAAAAACTCTGATGCTCTGCATTCTGAAGACTTAGAGGTTCCTTGGCAGGCTCAGGATAGATGGCTTCAGTAGACATATCCACATCAGGCAGAAAAATCCGATGATTGCGAGCAGATGGCTGATATGAGATAGCGGAGTGAAGTTTGATCAGCCGCATTACCCATGGGGCGTAGAACTTCAAGCCAAACAGATCAGAGCCTGATGCAGCAAGTTGGCGAATGAAGAAGTCCTGTGCATTGAAGCATTTTCCATGAAGAATATAAAAGACCAAAGTCTTCATTGCACCTTCAAGCTTGGCATGTGGAGAGTGTCCTTTGATTGGCCAGAGAGTTCGCCTTATGATGTGATAAATGGTTCTTGGCAGATACTCAAGGTCTTCAATGAAGAACTCCGTGGGATAAGCAGCATCTTGGGGCAATGGCTTCATCATACTGAACACCTAACTCATATTAGGTTTAGTCTTCTGAAAGATGCTCTCAATAGCTTCACTATGAAGCTGACAGCCATGCTCGTAGAGATCGCCAGGAGTGGGCAAGCCAGTGAGCTCAATGATGTCAAAGGCTTTGGCTTCGTGATGAACGTTTCCAGTCATCCACTCTAGGACCCAAGTCTTCGGATCTCTGCTATACCCGCGGATGTGAAGTGTGGCATAGAATTGGAGCAGCAACTCTTCATTCCAATGCTCTTGGTCAGTGACGAACGATAGCAGTCCAACCTCTTTGAAGCAATCCAGAGCTTCTTCCAGACAGGGCAAACCAGCTATTGCTTCAATGTCAAGGCACTTGTGTGGGAAGATGCGACCTTGGTTGTAAAGAATGCATGAGTAATAGCTTCGCTGCGGATAACTCCAGAACCGATCAAAAGATATTCTTTCCCTGGAGTAGGGGTTCATGGAGCTGTTGAAGAACGTGTTGTCTGCTCTGAAGCCATTGATATTAAAGGAGCTAGGTGCTGATGCAGGACCTGGGAACCTTGGCAATCTTGGGATTGGCTTCTGTACCTGAGGCCTGTGCTCAACATGATAGTCGAACTGAGGACCAGCAGCAGGCGCAGGATCAGAAGCAGTGGGATCAGTGGCTTCACTGACTTCTGGTGCTTGGGTTGGTGAAGGCTCCACATTAGCTTCAGCCATGACAGCGTCATTGGCTTCATTGGTGTTAATGGTGGCAGCCTCGAGATTCTCAACCTCCACTTGACGAGCTAGAGGGTCGGTCACAGTCATGTTCTCCTCGAGAACAGCTTCTTGGTGAGATGGGGGTGTAACAACACTTGGTGTTTCTTCTTCATCGGCTGATGCAGCCAGAATGTCTTCAGCAGCTTTAGCTTCAGACTCAGGGACTGGAGGCCTTGGTCCTTTGCGAAGCCTGCGTAACGCTGGCGACGCCTGTGGAGTTGGAGTTGGCTGGGCCTCAAAGTCTTCTTCCTCTTGTGCTTGTGGACGATCAGCCCATGATGCATCCTGAGCAATTGGCGTCAGAGGACGACCAATGCTGATGAGTTCGCTATGCGTTAGCATAGGCGATGATACCTGTTGGTGTTCTAGCTTAGGAAGGGCTGCATCATCTTCAACATGGTCATGGTGACCAATGTCTTCAGCAGCGATGGGATCAGCTGCTGGAAAGTCTTCAGCTTCATGAGCCTCTGTGAAAGCAGGCTCATGGACAGTCAGTTGACGTTCTTGTGGATCAGCGTCGGGGTGAACCATGGAAATGGGTTCAACAATCAAAGGCTCTGTGGGAGCAGCCCTATCTTTCTTGGTCTTCCTCTTCTTCTTGGAGGGGGCAATAGGAGAGGCTTCAGGATGTTTCCTCTTCCTGGCTTCAGCCTCAGCAGTCCTCGTCTTCTTGAGCTCTGAAGCGGTTGACTGGCTTTTTGGCTTCGAGCCAGTCATTCTTGTTGGGAAGACCAGGGGAACTGCCTCCTGCCTTGGTGCTTCAGGTTCAGCCGTAGCGGGCTTCTTCTTCTTCTTTGCGGCCATCCTGGGGTCGATGCCAGGACGCCCAAGGGCCTTGCGCTTCTCAGCCTCATTGTAGGCTTGCACACATCTGTCAACCAGAACCTTCATGCGCTCACGCGAACCCTGAGCTTCTGCACATTTCTTTAGAAAGGCTTCCTTGAGCTCGTGCAGAATAATCTTGAAGTTCTTCACTTCTTGCACGCTGAGCTTGTCCATATGCTTCTTGAACTGAGCCTTTTCAAAGTCAATCTTCTGCTTCAGTTCAACAATGCGCTGGGCGATAGCTAGTTCTGAAGCAATGGCGCCATGGAAGGTGACACTGAGGCCAATGGGTAGTTGAAGATCTTCGAAACTGATGTTTGGCGTGTCAAACCACTCATCAATGAAGTTGTGGATGATTGTTACATCAAAGAGCGGCAGATCATTGAAGATTTCTGCTTCTTCTTTGCTCTTGATGAGTTGCTCAAGAGCGTCATCTGCAAGCTCTTCATCACTTGACAGATCAATGGCGTCGTTGCGCAGAATGGCAGCAGCTGTTAGCTCTTGGCCGGTGTGTGGCAGAGGCATCTTGACCTTCTGGGGCTTGGAGATGCATGATAAATCTTCAGACTGCACACTGTCTTCAGGAGGTGCAGTTGCCAGTGGCTTCGCCCGGGAGATTTTTGGTGAAGGGGTAGGCTTGGAAGCTTTAGGCTTCTTCAACTTCTTTGGCTTCAGTGCTGCAGGCGCTTCATCTGATTCAGCGTCAGCTGCAGGCTCATTCACTGCAGTCCCTTGAACCAAGATATGGGTGATGAGACCTTCAAGGTTGTAGAAAGGACCGACGACATTGGGTTCTGCATCACGTGTGCCGTCAGCCCTTGGAGCAGAAGGACCAGGGTTGAAGTCTAGTCCCAATGTCTTCTTGTTTTGCTTCGCCGAGTTCTGGGCAAACTAGAAGTTGCGCTTAAACAGATTGTCGTCACGACACCATAGTAGTGACGATGGGTGTGCATCAGCAGGCTGTGGCCCACGGACCATGCAGGGATAGAAGCCTTGTTCAATGGCTTCATCTCTGGACCTGGGTTGAAGATTCTTGTATAGGATGTCTCCCCACGGTCTCCTGATGGCATTTTTCTCAGCATATTCCTGGGTTACAAATCGGTATTTGAACCATTGTTCTGCCCAATATCTTCGAATCCATTGGATTCGGGTCTTGCGCTGATTGTAATCCTCCTCAGGATCTGTCTTGTATAGTTCTAAGAGGTCATCTGGCAGATCTCTAGATGTTTCTCCATGATGCTTTCTGCCACCCTTCCTTGCTGATTTTTCTGAAGCCATGAACCTTAATCTGAAAGGCTTCAATACGTTCAGAGGCTTCAAGGGCTTTCACTTGCTGGTCAGACAGGAACTGGCTTCGGGAGAATTGATATGATGCTGTAAGAATTCTGCAAATGAATGCAGACTATGAGAACCAAGAGATTCTCCCACGGACATGTACCTGTGATAGCATTAAGGTGCGAGGGAAGGGGAAGAGGTCATATGCATTCTCAGAAGATTTTGAATATAACTCAGTTTAGAAGACATTGACCTCATCGTGCAAAGACATTCACTCATAGATAAGGAGTTGGTTCCAGATTTGTACGAATCCAGAGATCAGTACAAGTGAGGAATCTAACTACTTTGTGAAGCACAAGTGAATATACTAGGCATGTTATGAGATGCAGTATGAGAGAGATCTGACTTGTGTAAATAGAAACTGCTTATGGTAAAAAGTGACGAAGCCATAGGATCAACGGTGCCGTAAAAAGGAAGTTTTATTTACCACACTAAGAACTGCTAGATGGAGTGGAAGATGAGGCCGAGCAGTTCGATCTTCCGTGCCCTAACTTGGCGACGAAGGACACCTACGGCGACGGCGGAGAGGACGATGTCCGCGGTCGGCGTGAAGACGGTGTCGGAGAGGTTGCGGCAGCGAAGCGCTTCGTCACCGGCATCGTTGAGAGCTAGCGGTGGCGCTAGGGTTCGTGCGAGAGTGAAAGAAGAGATAACGACCGCTCTGAAGTGTGTATTTATAGGTACAGGGGCGGCACTGCGTTATTACACAGGTGCCCCTGGCGATTCGCATCCGAGGAACACATGGCCATTATGCGGAAGTTTGGGGTTTGTTCCACGTCCCACGCACACCTGGATTGTCGGGTGGTCGTTCCTACTTCTCCGGATTTCATGTGGAGGAATGAGCATTGAAAACAGACTTAATGGTTGTCTCTGTATCTTCTGCTGACAAGGATGCAGAGAAGACATTCGACAGTTTCAATAGAATGCATATGATTTGGAGAGATAGAATTTGAGATAGAAAGCATAGAGAGGTTAGGGTCCGATCACATTCACTTAGTTCAAAAGATTCAACAAAAAGACATAGCTATAAGTGAATGCTGTAGAGGATAGAACACTAGTATATATATATATCTATATAATCAACATAGTGAAGATAATCATGAAGATATGTTGAGATTGAAGTCAAACCAAATGTGAAGACATAGCAAATGTAACGCCATGAGTGAAACACTTCAAACAGAACATGTGGTGGTGGCGTTACCCACCGTATAGGAAGTATTAGACCCAGACACGACGCACAATTATCGTGGCGCTCCGAAGTCAAATTCCACATTAATGTATTCACACTTAGAATGTATGTCTTCATTGATTGAAGATATATTTTACTTCGTGTGTTGCACATCTAAGTCATCAATATGCATAAGTGTTAGGATGTGTGCCTGATCACAGGACATTTGAGGATTCCAAGATATTTAGCTCACACCGTAACTTGCAAAATCTCTTCTCATCCAAGGGCTTGGTGAAGATATCTGCCAATTGCTCTTCAGTGTTGACGTGTATGATATCAATATCTTCCTTCACAACATGATCTCTGAGAAAGTGATGACGGATTTCAATGTGCTTTGTCTTCGAGTGCTGAACTGGGTTGTTGGCAATCTTGATGGCGCTTTCGTTGTCGCAGTAGAGTGGCACTTGCTTCAGATGAATGCCATAGTCCTTGAGAGTTTGCTTCATCCACAAAAGATGAGCGCAACAAGATCCAGCAGCAATGTATTCAGATTCAACAGTGGAGAGGGATACACAGTTCTGCTTCTTTGAAGACCAACATACAAGTGATCGTCCTAGAAAGTGACATGTGCCTGATGTAGACTTGCGATCAACTTTGTCACCAGCATAATCAGCATCCGAGAATCCAACCAGATCAAACTCTGAGCCCTTTGGATACCATAATCCTAGAGTTGGGGTGTGAGCCAAATATCGAAGAATTCGCTTCACAGCTAAGTGATGCGACTCCTTTGGTGCCGCTTGAAATCGAGCACACATGCAAACACTAAGCATAATATCTGGCCTAGATGCACATAGATAAAGTAAAGAACCAATCATGGAGCGGTATACCTTTTGATCGAACTCTTTACCATTGTCGTCAGGACCCAGATGATGCTTGGCTGGCATTGGCGTCGTGAAGCCTTTGCAGTCTTGCATACCGAACTTCTTCAGGTAATCTTTGAGATACTTCTCTTGAGATATGAAGATGCCGTTGCGTTGCTGTTGTATTTGAAGACCGAGAAAGAACTTCAGCTCTCCCATCATAGACATTTGATATTTCTCTTGCATCATATATCCAAACTCTTCATTGTACTTCTGATTGGTGCAGCCGAAGATAATGTCATCCACATATATTTGGCACACAAACAGTTCACCATCATATGTCTTCGTGAAGAGAGTGGGGTCGAGAGAACCAGGCATGAAGCCTTTGCTCTTCAGGAAGTATTTGAGTGTGTCATACCAGGCCCGAGGGGCTTGTTTGAGGCCATACAGTGCCTTGTTGAGCTTGTATACCATGTCAGGATGTTTTGGATCTTCAAAGCCAGGCGGTTGTGCAACATATACTTCTTCTTCAATCTTGCCATTGAGAAAAGCACTCTTCACATCCATTTGATATAGAAGTATGTTATGATGATTTGCATAGGCCAGCAGTATGCGTATGGCTTCAAGTCTAGCCACAGGAGCAAATGTTTCATCGAAGTCAATGCCTTCCACTTGAGTATATCCTTGAGCAACGAGACGAGCTTTGTTTCTGACAACTTGACCATGCTCATCTTGCTTGTTGCGGTATATCCATTTGGTGCCTATTATATTGTGCTTTCGTGGATCAGGACGCTTAACCAGTTCCCATACATTATTCAGCTCAAACTGTTGAAGCTCTTCTTGCATAGCTTGAATCCATTCAGGTTCCATGAAGGCTTCTTCAACTTTCTTGGGTTCTGTTATTGAGACGAATGCGAAGTGCCCACAGAAATTTGCTAGCTGAGTTGCCCTTGAACGAGTGAGTGGACCGGGTGCATTGATGCTATCAATTATTCTTTCAATCTGCACTTCATTGGCAACACGAGGATGTACAGGGCGAAGATTTTGCTCTTGCTGATCATTGTCATTATTAGAAGGAATGTCTTCAGGCTGAGCATTGTCTTCATGTTGATCAGGTGCTGAGATGATAAGTTCTTCTTCAGGATGAGCTTCAGAGGGTATAATTTCTCCAGTTCCCATTAGCTTGATTGATTCACTGGATGGAACTTCATCTAGCACATTTGGCAGTTGCTCTCTTTGTGAACCGTTGGTCTCATCGAAGCGCACATCCACTGTTTCAACCACTTTGTAATGAAAGAGATTGAAGACTCTGTAGGAGTGCGAGTCCTTTCCATATCCAAGCATAAAACCCTCATGTGCTTTTGGTGCAAACTTTGAGGTGTGGTGTGGGTCCTTGATTCAGCACCTGGCACCAAATACTCTGAAGTAACTGACATTTGGCTTCTTGCCAGTAAGGAGCTCATAAGATGTCTTGTTCAGAAGCCTGTGAAGATAAACACGATGATTGTATGGCATGCAGTATCAATGGCTTCAGGCTAGAATTTTCTTGGAGTCTTGTATTCATCTAGCATCGTTCTAGCCATCTCAATGAGTGTTCTGTTCTTGTGTTCGACGACGCCATTCTGCTGTGGCGTGTACGGGGCTGAGAATTCATGTGTGATGCCCAAGGTATCAAGATATGTATCAAGGCCAGTGTTCTTGAATTCAGTGCCATTGTCACTTCTGATATGCTTTATCTTGGTGCCATAGTTGTTCATTGCTCGATTGACGAAGCGTCTGAAGACATCCTGCACTTCAGTCTTGTAAAGGATTATGTGTACCCAAGTATATCTAGAATAATCATCAACAATGACAAAGCCATAGAGACAAGCAGTAGTAGTAAGAGTTGAGTAATGAGTGGGACCGAAAAGATCCATGTGAAGCAGTTCGAAGGGTCGAGTAGTGGTCATGATTGTCTTCGAGGGATGTTTGGCCCTCGTCATCTTTCTTGCCTCAAAGGCACCGCATAAGTGATCTTTCTTGAACTTGATGCCCCCGATGCCTATGACATGCTTCTTCTTTGCCAGGGTGTGGAGGTTCCTCATGCCAGCATGCCCAAGCCTCCGATGCCAGAGCCAGCATTCTGAAGCTTTTGCTAGAAGACATACGGCAAGCTGTGGTCCTACTGAGAAATCTACCATGTACAAATCATCTTTTCGATACCCTTCAAATACTAGAGACTTGTCAGATTCCATTAGAACAAGGCAACGATATTTTCCAAATATTACGATCATGTTTAAATCGCAAAGCATTGAGACAGACATTAAGTTGAAGCCAAGGGATTCAACAAGCATGACTTTATCCATGTGTTGATCCCTTGAGATTGCAACTCTACCTAGACCCAATACCTTACTTTTACCAGTGTCAGCAAATGTGATGTGGCTCTTGTCGGATGGACGTAAGGTTGAGTCCATAAGAAGGCTTCTTTTGCCAGTCATGTGATTTGTACACCCACTATCAATAATCCATTCCGAAGACGCTGGTGTCGTACCCTACAGTGCAGTTAGGGGGATAGGCTTCACCAAGAGCATTGTGAAGCAAAAACATTTGACAAACCAGTGGGTTATGAAAGCTTAGATCCAGATTAGGACTAATAGGGAGAGTAGCAAGTGATTCAGGAACAAAGTACATAGTAAGACCATTCGGGCATTTGATCTTGCGCCCTACAAGATGTTTAAGGTCCCCAGCAATAGCGTCAGACGATTTTGGTTTTCTGCTGGAGACCCTTCCCTGCAAAAGAGAGTTAAGCTTTCTTAGCCACCCACATCTTCAAGGGTGGCTTAGAAGCAATAAGTCTAAGTGCAGCATCTGAGAACTTTGGCTTTGGAGCCCTAGCAAACAGTCTTGCAGGCGGACAATAGTACTCATAAGAATAAGCAGAATAGTTCTTGGTCTTATGAACATGGCGGTTTGATGAACCGCTCTCATATTCATATGCCTGAGTATGGTTTCCCTGCAAAACATTTGCGTTAGTGCGACTCAAGTGAGTCCTCTGTCTGTATGAAGCCTTTGGACCGTATGAAGCCTTTGGTCTGAGGTTTGTCTTCTTCATGTGAGGTGTCATGATGACATTCACATGAAGATTCTCCAGACACCTTTTCGGAACCCAGATCTTCTTCATAGGCGGTCCATTCCTGCAGTTAGTACCAATGTACGTGGCAAACACTTCACATTTCTGATTCCTAAACAGTTTATTGTTTGCATCAAGGGATTCATCAATGATAATGGTGTTAGCACAAGTGAAGCCAGATAGATTGGATGGATCTGCTGAAGGTTCCTTTGCAGCAACCCACGTGGTTTTGGGGTACTGCTCAGGTTTCCAGTAGGAGCCATCCGCATTCATTTTCCTTATGAACCCAACACCCTCTTTCCTCGGGTTTCGGTTCAGAATCTGCTTTTTGAGGACATCACATAGTGTCTGATGCCCTTTAAGACTTTTGTACATCCCTGTTTCAAGCAATGTCTTCAACCTAGCATTCTCATCAGCAATAGCAGTGGTATCCTCAGCAGAGGGGTTAGTTACCACATCAACAGTTGAAGATATTGCAACAGTAGTAGCAGTAGAACATTCAGCAACAGAAGTAGCATTATCACGCTCAATGCATTTAAGACATGGTGGTTCAAATCCTTCCTGAGTGGAACTGATCTGTTTGGCGCGAAGTGACTCGTTTTCCTTTTGAAGATCTTCATGAGCCGCTCTCAATTTCTCAAGATCTTGCTTCCTTTGAAGATAATCATAGGAAAGCTTTTCATGAGTTGTTGAGAGAGTTTCATGACGACTTTCAAGTTCCTGATACTTAACGTGAAGATTTTTTATGTCTTCAATTAAGGATTCAGATCGAGTCATTTCAGCACCTAAAAGATCATCGCTTCTGTCTAATAGTTTTTGAATATGTTCCATAGCTTTCTGTTGTTCATTTGCAATTTTAGCAAGTGTTTTGTAGCTGGGTTTTGAACCACAAACAGAGTCATCGTCACTAGATGTTTGATAGTGAGTAGTGCGTGTGTTTACCTTGGCACCGCGTGCCATGAAGCAGTAGGTAGAATCGGAGTAGTCCTTGTCATGTGCATCGGTGTCGGTGATGAAGTCATTGTCTTCAGTGTTGAAGATGGACTTGGCAACGTATGCTGTAGCCAGACTTCGACGCCTGAATCAGACTCCTCCTCAGACTCCACCTCCGCCTCCTCAGAAGCGGACTCCTCCTCTGAATCCATTTCCTTGCCAACAAACGCACGTGCCTTGCCAGATGAGCTCTTCTTGTGTGATGAAGACTTCGAGGAAGACTTGGAAGAAGACTTTGAGTATTTCTTCTTCTTCTTGTCGTCAGAGTCATATTCCTTGCTCTTCTTCTTCTTTTTGTTCTCATTTTCCCACTGTGGACACTCAGAGATGAAGTGGCCAGGTTTCTTGCACTTGTGACATGTTTTCTTCTTGTAGTCGTGTGCAGAAGCTTCATCATTCCTTGAGCTTGATCGAGAAGACTTTCTAAAGCCTTTCTTCTTGGTGAATTTTTGGAACTTCTTGACAAGCATAGCAAGTTCCCTTCCAATGTCTTCAGGATCATCAGAACTGCTGTCAGATTCTTTTTCAGATGAGGAGACAGCTTTTGCCTTCAAGGCACGAGTTCGCACATAGTTTGGACCGTAGATATCTCTTTTCTCAGAAAGCTGAAACTCATGTGTGTTGAGCCTCTCAAGTATGTCAGACGGCTCGAGTGTCTTGAAATCAGGACGTTCTTGAATCATCAGGGCTAGGGTGTCAAACGAACTGTCAAGTGATCTCAGTAGTGTCTTGACGACTTCATGCTTGGTGATCTCAGTAGCGCCGAGGGCTTGAAGCTCATTTGTGATGTCAGTGAGTCGGTCAAATGTGAGCTGGACATTCTCATTGTCATTTCGCTTGAAGCGGTTGAAGAGGTTGCGAAGGACACTGATTCTCTGATCTCTCTGGGTTGAGACGCCTTCATTGACCTTGGAGAGCCAGTCCCAGACCAGCCTAGATGTTTCCAAAGCACTCACACGGCCATACTGTCCTTTGGTCAGATGACCGCAGATGATATTCTTGGCAGTAGAGTCCAGTTGAACAAACTTCTTGACATCATCAGCAGCGACACCTTCTCCAGCCTTGGGAACGCCGTTCTTGATGACATACCATAGGTCGACGTCAATGGCTTCAAGATGCATGCGCATCTTATTCTTACAGTAGGGATATTCAGTTCCATCGAAGACGGGGCACGCAACGGAGACTTTAATTATCCCTGCAGTCGACATAGCTAAAACTCCAGGTGGTTAAACCGAATCACACAGAACAAGGAAGCACCTTGCTTTGATACCAATTGAAAGTGCGTTATATCGACTAGAGGGTCGGTGAATAGGCGATTTTTATGAAAGTCTTCAAAACGTGGAAGTTATGAAGACAAACGATAGAAGTGAACCTATTACCCTACAGCGGAAGGTAGACTACACTAGGCAAGCCATAGTCAGGTATTCAATAGAGTAAAAGCACAATGACTAATAGCAACAATGTAGTAAGGATCAGGTAGGAAGATATTGTGAAGCCACACAGAACATGCAGTCACTCAGTGAAGACAAAGGATAGTGCAAACATACAATGACTTCACAAGGAGTAACAGTAAGTAAAGGGAAGGGAAGATGAAACCAGTGACTCGCGGAAGACAATGATTTGTTGGACCAGTTCCAGTTGCTGTGACAACTGTACGTCTGGTTAGGGCGGCTAGGTATTTAAACCTTAGGACACACAGTCCCGGACACCCAGTCCTGAACACGCAGCTCAGGACACCTAGTCCTCACCGTATTCCCCTTGAGCTAAGGTCACACAGACCTCACCCAATCACTCTGGTAAGTCTTCAAGGTAGACTCCCAAACCTTCACAGACTTCGTTCACCGGCAATCCACAATGTCTCTTGGATGCTCAGAACGCGATGCCTAACCAGCTGGAGGATGCACAGTCCTCAAGTGTAATAAGTCTTCAGATCACACAGACAAGAAGACTTAAGTGATGGCTAATTCTCTTTGGCTCTGGGTGGTTAGGGCTTTATCCTCGCAAGGAATTCTCTCTCAAAGGATTCGAGGTGGGTTGCTCTCAAACGACAAAAGCCGTACTCTGGATCTGAGCAGCCAACCGTTTATGGTTGTAGGGGGTGGGCTATTTATAGCCACTTGGCAACCCGACCTGATTTGTCCGAAATGACCCTGGGTCACTAAGGAACTGACACGTGTTCCAACGGTCAGATTTCAAACTCACACGACAACTTTACTTGGGCTACAAGCAAAGCTGACTTGTCCGACTCTGGACAAGATTCGCTCTCAAAGTCTTCACTCGAAGACATAGGTTTTGTTTAAGCATCACTTCAGTCATTCTGACTGGTTCTCTTGGACCCCACTTAACAGTACGGTGGTTCCTATGACTCAACACAGAAGAAAAAGAACTATGAAAGATCTAAGTCTTTGAGCTCCATAGGCTTCATGTGGTGTCTTCTCTTGTCATAGTCTTCAATGGGAATATCTTCATATACCACCTTTGACTTCAATGTCTTCATACATTTTTAGGGGTCATCTCTGGTAGGAAAACCGAATCAATGAGGGACTTCTACCTGTGTTATCCTGCAATTATCACAAACACATTAGTCCCTCAACTAGGTTTGTCGTCAATACTCCAAAACCAACTAGGGGTGGCACTAGATGCACTTACAGTTATGACAACACAGTTGATGTAGTCGTACGTCTTCACGATCGACTGATCCTAGTACCGAATGTACGACACCTCCGCGATCTGCACACGTTCAGCCCAGTGACGTCCCATGACCTCACGATCCAGTAGATCTTCGAGGGAGAGTTCCGTCAGCACGACAGCGTGATGACGGTGTTGATGAAGCTACTGACGCAGGGCTTCGCCTAAGCACCGCTACGATATGACCGAGGTGGATTATGGTAGAGGGGGGCACCGCACACGGCTAAAAGATCAATGATCAACTTGTGTGTCACGGGATGCACCCTGCCCCCGTATATAAAGGAGCAAGGGGGGAGGCCGACCGGCCCTAGGAGGGCACGCCAAGAGGAGGATGTTGGAAATATGCCCTAGAGGCAATAATAAATTAGTTATTATTATATTTCATTGTTCATGATAATCGTTTATTATCCATGCTAGAATTGTATTGATAGGAAACTCAGATACATGTGTGGATACATAGACAACACCATGTCCCTAGTAAGCCTCTAGTTGACTGGCTCCTTGATCAATAGGTGGTTACAGTTTCCTGACCATGGACATTGGATGTCGTTGATAACGGGATCACATCATTAGGAGAATGATGTGATGGACAAGACCCAATCCTAAGCCTAGCACAAGATCGTGTAGTTCGTTTGCTAAAGCTTTTCTAATGTCAAGTATCATTTCCTTAGACCATGAGATTATGCAACTCCTAGATACCGTAGGAGTGCTTTGGGTGTGCCAAACGTCACAAGGTAACTGGGTGGCTATAAAGGTACACTACAGGTATCTCCGAAAGTATCTGTTGGGTTGGCACGAATCGAGACTGGGATTTGTCACTCCGTGTAAACGGAGAGGTATCTCTGGGCCCACTCGGTAGGACATCATCATAATGTGCACAATGTGATCAAGGAGTTGATCACGGGATGATGTGTTACGGAACGAGTAAAGAGACTTGCCGGTAACGAGATTGAACAAGGTATCGGGATACCGGCGATCGAATCTCGGGCAAGTATCGTACCGCTAGACAAAGGGAATTGTATACGGGATTGATTGAATCCTTGACATCGTGGTTCATCCGATGAGATCATCGTGGAGCATGTGGGAGCCAACATGGGTATCCAGATCCCGCTATTGGTTATTGACCAGAGAGTTGTCTCGGCCATGTCTGCATGACTCCCGAACCCGTAGGGTCTACGCACTTAAGGTTCGATGATGCTAGGGTTATAGGGAAAGTATGTACGCGGTTACCGAATGTTGTTCGGAGTCCCGGATGAGATCCCAGACGTCACGGGGAGTTCCGGAATGGTCTGGAGGTAAAGATTAATATATATGAAGTATGGTTTTGGCCACCGAAGTGTTTCGGGCATCATCGGTAGTGTACCGGGACCACCGGAGGGGTCCGGGGGTCCACCAGGTGGGGCCACCAGCCCCGGAGGCCTACATGGGCCAATAGTGGGAAGGGACCAGCCCCTAGGTGGACTGGGGCACCTCCCACCAAGGCCCAAGGCGCCTCCAAGAGGGGAGGGGGGCAAACCCTAGGGCAGATGGGCCCTAAGGCCCACCTCAGGTGCGCCTCCCCCTCTCCCCCTTGTGGCCGCCACCCTAGATGGGACCTAGGGCCGCCGCCACCCCGAGGGAGGAAACCATAGGTGGGGGCACAGCCCTCCCTCTCCCCCTATATATAGTGGAGGCAAAGGGGCAGCCCAACACATGAAGTCCTTCCCCTGTTGGCGCAGCCCTACCCCTCTTCCTCCTCGTCTCTCGTAGTGCTTGGCGAAGCCCTGCTGGAGTCCCGTGCTCCTCCACCACCACCACGCTATCATGCTGCTGCTGGATGGAGTCTTCCCCAACCTCTCCTTCTCCCCTTGCTGGATCAAGGCGTAGGAGACGTCACCGGGCTGTACGTGTGTTGAACGCGAAGGTGCCGTCCGTTCGGCACTAGGATCATCGGTGATTTGGATCACGACGAGTACGACTCCATCAAGCCCGTTCACTTGAACGCTTCCGCTTAGCGATCTACAAGGGTATGTAGATGCACTCTCCTTCCCCTCGTTGCTAGATTACTCCATAGATTGATCTTGGTGATGCGTAGAAAATTTTGAATTTCTGCTACGTTCCCCAACAGTGGCATCATGAGCTAGGTCTATGCGTAGTTTCTATGCATGAGCAGAACACAAAGCAGTTGTGGGCGTGGATATTGTCAATTTGCTTGCCGTTACTAGTATTATCTTGATTCGGTGGCATCGTGGGAGGAAGCGGCCCGGGCCGACCTTACACGTACTCTTACGTGAGACTGGTTCCACCGACTGACATCCACTAGTTGCATAAGGTGGCTAGAGGGTGTCTGTCTCTCCCACTTTAGTCGGATCGGATTCGATGAAAAGGGTCCTTATGAAGGGTAAATAGAAATTGGCATATCACGTTGTGGTTTTTCGCGTAGGTAAGAAATGTTCTTGCTAGAAACCTATAGCAGCCACGTAAAAACTTGCAACAACAATTAGAGGACGTCTAACTTGTTTTTGCAGCATATGCCTTGTGATGTGATATGGCCAAAAGGATGTGATCAATGATATATGTGATGTATGAGATTGATCATGTTCTTGTAATAGGAATCACGACTTGCATGTCGATGAGTATGACAACCGGCAGGAGCCATAGGAGTTGTCTTAATTTATTTATGACCTGCGTGTCAACATAAACGTCATGTAATTACTTTACTTTGTTGCTAAAGCGTTAGCCTTAGTAGTAGAAGTAATGGATGACGAGACAACTTCAAGAAGACACAATGATGGAGATCATGATGATGGAGATCATGGTGTCATGCCGGTGACAACGATGATCATGGAGCCCCGAAGATGGAGATCAAAAGGAGCAAAATGATATTGGCCATATCATGTCACTATTTGATTGCATGTGGTGTTTATCATGTTTTACATCTTATTTGCTTAGAACGACGGTAGCTTAAATAAGATGATCCCTCGCAATAATTTCAAGAAAGTGTCCCCCCCTAACTGTGCACCGTTGTGAAGGTTTGTCATTTCGAAGCACCACATAATGATTGGGTGTGATAGATTCTAACGTTCGAATACAACGGGTGTAAGCTAGATTTACACACGCAATACACTTAGGTTGACTTGACGAGCCTAGCATGTACAGACATGGCCTCGGAACACGGAAGACCGAAAGGTCGAACATGAGTCGTATAGAAGATACGATCAACATGAGATGTTCACCGTTGATGACTAGTCCGTCTCACGTGATGATCGGACACGGCCTAGTCAATTCGGATCATGTTTCACTTAGATGACTAGAGGGATGTCTATCTGAGTGGGAGTTCATTAAATAATTTGATTAGATGAACTCAATTATCATGAACATAGTCTAAATTGTCTTTGCAAATATGTTGTAGATAAATAGCTCATGTTGTAGCTCCCTATTTCAATACGTTCCTAGAGAAAGATTAAGTTGAAAGATATTGTAAGCAATGATGCGGACTAGGTCCGTAGTCCGAGGAGTATCCTCACTGCTACACAGAAGGCTTACGTCTTTGATGCACTGCTCCATCTGCAAACCCCTACAACGTTGTCTGTGGATGTTGTGAACACCTGACAGACACATCCCGATGACTACTTGATAGTTTAGTGCACCATACTTTACGGCTTAGAATCAGGATTCCAATGACGTTTTGAACGCCATAGAACATATGAGATGTTCCAAGAGCTGAAATTGGGATTTCAGGCTCATGCCCGTGTCGAGAGGTGTGAGACCTCTGACAAGTTCTTTTGCCAACAAGATGGAGGAGAATAGCTCAGCTAGTGAGCATGTGCTCAGAATGTCTGGGTGCTACAATCACTTAAATCAAGTGGGAGTTAAACTTCCAGATAAGATAGTGATTGATAGAGTTCTCTAGCCACTATCACTAAGCTACTAGATCTTCGTGATGAACTATGACATGCAAGGGATGGAATTGATCCCGGAGCTGTTCGTGGTGCTTAAGACCGCAAAAGGTAGAAATCAAGAAGGAGCATCAAGTGTTGATGGTTTAACAAGACCACTGGTTTCAAGAAGGGCAAGGGCTAGAAGGGAAACTTCATGGATGGCAAACCAGTTGCCGCTCCAGTGAAGGAACCCAAGGTTGAACCCAAACCCGAGACTAAGTGCTTCTATTGTAAGGGGAACGGTCACTGGTAGCGGAATTACCCCAAATGCATGGTAGATAAGAAGGCTGGCAACTTCAACAAAGTATATATGTGTTATTAATGTGTACCTCACTAGTACTCCTGGTAGCACCTGGGTATTGGATACCGGTTCAGTTGCTATTATTGGTGACTTGAAGCAAAAGCTACGGACTAAACAGAGACTGGCTAAGGGCGAGGTGATGATGTGTGTTGGAGGTGTTTCCAAAGTTGATGAGATCACCATCACGCGCTCCATCTGCCTTCGGGATTAGTATTGAACCTAGATAAATGTTATCAGGTGTCTACGTTGAGCATGAATATGATTAGATCATGTTCATTGAAATACGGTTATTCATTTAAGTTAGAGAATAATGGTTATTCTGTTTACATGAATTATACCTTTCATGGTCATGCACCCTATGTGAATGGTTCATTGAATCTCGGTCGTGGTAATACACATATTTCACGCCAAAAGATATAGAGTTAATAATGATAGTACCACTTTCTCGTGGCACTGCCGCTTAGGTCATATTGGCGTAAGATGCATGAAGAAACTCCATATCGATGGATGTTTGGAGTCACTTAATTTTGAATCGCTTGACACATGCAAGCCATGCCTCATGGGCAGGATGACTATGACCCCGTTTTTAGGTACAATGAAACGGGCAAGTGACTTGTTGGAAATCATACATGCTGATGCGTGTGATCCAATGAGAATTGAAGCGTGCGGTGGATATCGCTATTTTCTCATCTTCACTAACGATTTGGGTAGATATAGGTATATCTACTTAATGAAGCGCAAGTCTGAAACGTTTGAAAAGTTCAAGCGATTTCAGAGTGAAGTTAAGAATCATCATAACAATAAGATCATGTTCCTACGATCTGATCAAAAGGGGATTTTCTGAGTTATGAGTTTGGCAATCACTTAAGACATTATGGAATTGTTTCACAGTTGAAGCCACCTGGAACACCACAAGGTAATGGTGTGTCCGGACGTCGTAATCGAACCTTATGAGATATGGTGCGACCTATGATGTCTCTTACCAATCTACCGCTATTATTTTGAGGTTATGCGTTAGAGACAGCTGCATTCACTTTAGATAGGACACCATATAAGTCCGTTGAGACGATGTCGTATGAACATTGGTTTGGCAAGAAACCAAAGTTGTCGTTTCTTAATGTTTGAGGCTGCGATGCTTAAGGCTTCAGCCGGAGAAGCTCGAACCCAAAGCGGACAAACACATCTTCATAGGATACCCAAAGGTTATAGTTGGGTATACCTTCTATCTCAGATTCGAGGGCAAATTGTTTGTCTCTAAGAACGGGTCCTTTCTCGAGAAGGAGTTTCTCTTGAAAGAATTGAGTGGGAGGAAGATAGAACTTGATGAGGTCGTCGAACCTTTACTTCAACCAGAGAGTGATGCAACACAGAAAGATGTTTTCTGTGGCGCCTACATCTGTTGAAGAAGAAGTTAAGGATGGTGATCATGAAGCTTCGGATCAAGTTGCTATAGAACCTCATAGGTCGACAAGGATATGTACTACTCCTGAGTGGTACGATAATCCTGTCTTAGATATCATGTTGTTAGACAACAATGAACCTACGAGCTATGGAGAAGCGATGGTGGGCCCGTATTCCGACAAATGGTTAGAAGCCATGAAATCTGAGATAGGATCCATATATCAGAACAAAGTATGGACTTTGGTGGACTTGCCCGATGATCGGCAAGCCATTGAGATAAATGGATCTTTTAAGAAGAAGACGGACGTGGGCGGTAATGTTACCGTGTATGAAGCTCGACTTGTGGGAAAGAGTCTTTTCACAAGTTCAAGGAGTTGACTACGATGAGAATTTCTCACCCGTGGCGATGCTTAAGTCCGTCGGAATCATGTTAGCATTAGTTGTATTTTTCGATTATGAAATCTTACAAATGGATGTCAAAACAAGTTTTCTTACCAGTTTTCGTAAGAAACGTTGTATGTGATACAATAAAAGGTTTTGACGATCCTAAGGATGCTAAAAGGTATGCTGGCTCTAGCAATCCTTCTATGGACTAGAGCAAGCATCTCGGAATCGGAATATATGTTTTGATGGAGTGATCAAAGCTTTTAGGTTTATACAATGTTTGCAAGAAACTTGTATTTACAAGAAAGTGAGTGGGAGCACTACAACATTTCTGATAAGTATATGTGGATGACATATTGCTGATTCGAAATAATGTAGAGTTTCTGGAAAGCATAAACGGCTGTTTGAAGAGTGTTTTTCAAAGGAAGACCTGGATAAAGCTGCTTACAAATTGGGCATCAAGATCTATAGAGATAGATCAAAACGCCTGATGATACTTTCAAAGAACGCACACCTTGACATGTTTTTGAAGGAGTTCAAAATAGATCAGTCAAAGAAGGGGTTCTTACTTGAGTTGTAAGGTGTGAAGTTGAGTAAGACTCGAAGATTGACCACGGCAGAAGAAAGAGGAAGGACGAAGGCCGTCCCCTATGCTTTTGTCATAGGCTCTATACGGTATGCCATGCTGAGTACCGCACCTGATGTGTGCCTTGCCACATGTCTGGCAAGAGGGTACAAAGGTGATCTAGGAATGGAACACCAGATAGCAGTCAAAATTATCCTTAGAGGAATAAGGAAATGTTTCTCGGTTATGGAGGTGATAAAGAGTTCGACATAAAGAGTTACGTCGATGCAAGCTTAACACCTATCCGGATAGCTCT
The DNA here is from genome assembly GCF_002162155.2 of Triticum dicoccoides. Classification (NCBI taxonomy): domain Eukaryota; kingdom Viridiplantae; phylum Streptophyta; class Magnoliopsida; order Poales; family Poaceae; genus Triticum; species Triticum dicoccoides. Next base: position 182,481,422 of record NC_041384.1, read on the forward strand.
AAGTAGAGATACCGGATACGTATAATGGAGCAACAATTTGGAATAGCTCCAAGTGGAACGTGGTAGCAGCATCTATGACATAAAGTTTTGTGAAATACATAGGGATCTGAATATGGCAAGACCCGTTGACTACAACCTCTCTCACAAGCATAACATGATCAAACCCAGAACTCATTGAGTGTTAATCACATAGTGATGTGAACTAGATTATTAAGTCTAGTAAACTCTTTCGATGTTGGTCACATGGCGATGTGACCTGTGAGTGTTAATCACATGGCGATGTGAACTAGATTATTGACTCTAGTGCAAGTGGGAGACTGTTGGAAATATGCCCTAGAGGCTATAATAAATTAGTTATTATTATATTTCATTGTTCATGATAATCGTTTATTATCCATGCTAGAATTGTATTGATAGGAAACTCAGATACATGTGTGGATACATAGACAACACCATGTCCCTAGTAAGCCTCTAGTTGACTGGCTCGTTGATCAATAGATGGTTACAGTTTCCTGACCATGGACATTGGATGTCGTTGATAACGGGATCACATCATTAGGAGAATGATGTGATGGACAAGACCCAATCCTAAGCCTAGCACAAGATCATGTAGTTCGTTTGCTAAAGCTTTTCTAATGTCAAGTATCATTTCCTTAGACCATGAGATTGTGCAACTCCCGGATACCGTAGGAGTGCTTTGGGTGTGCCAAACGTCACAACGTAACTGGGTGGCTATAAAGGTACACTACAGGTATCTCCTAAAGTGTCTGTTGGGTTGGCACGAATCGAGACTGGGATTTGTCACTCCGTGTAAATGGAGAGGTATCTCTGGGCCCACTCGGTAGGACATCATCATAATGTGCACAATGTGATCAAGGAGTTGATCACGGGATGATGTGTTACGAAACGAGTAAATATACTTGCCGGTAACGAGATTGAACAAGGTATCGGGATACCGACGATCGAATCTCGGGCAAGTATCGTACCGCTAGACAAAGGGAATTGTATACGGGATTGATTGAATCCTTGACATCGTGGTTCATCCGATGAGATCAACATGGAGCATGTGGGAGCCAACATGGGAATCCAGATCCCGCTGTTGGTTATTGACCGGAGAGTTGTCCCGGCCATGTCTGCATGACTCCCGAACCCGTAGGGTCTACACACTTAAGGTTCGATGACGCTAGGGTTATAGGGAAAGTATGTACATGGTTACCGAATGTTGTTAGGAGTCCCGCATGAGATCCTAGACATCACGAGGAGTTCCGGAATGGTCCAGAGGTAAAGATTAATATATAGGAAGTATGGTTTTGGCCACCGGAAGTGTTCCGGTCATCACCGGTAGTGTACCGGGACCACAGGAGGGGTCCGGGGGTCCACCAGGTGGGGCCACCAGCCCCGGAGGCCTACATGGGCCAATAGTGGGAAGGGACCAGCCCCTAGGTGGGCTGGGGCGCCTCCCACCAAGGCCCAAGGCGCCTCCAAGAGGGGAGGGGGGCAAACCCTAGGGCAGATGGGCCCTAAGGCCCACCTCAGGTGCGCCTCCCCCTCTCCCCCTTGTGGCCGCCACCCTAGATGGGATCTAGGGCTGCCGCCACCCCTAGGGAGGAAACCCTAGGTGGGGGCGCAGCCCTCCCTCTCCCCTATATATAGTGGAGGCAAAGGGGCAGCCCAACACATGAAGTCCTTCCCCTGTTAGCGCAGCCCTACCCCTCTTCCTCCTCGTCTCTCGTAGTGCTTGGCGAAGCCCTGCTAGAGTCCCACGCTCCTCCACCACCACCACGCCGTCATGCTGCTGCTGGATGGAGTCTTCCCCAACCTCTCCTTCTCCCCTTGCTGGATCAAGGCGTAGGAGACGTCACCGGGCTATACGTGTGTTGAACGCGGAGGTGCCATCCGTTTGGTACTAGGATCATCGGTGATTTGGATCACGACGAGTACGACTCCATCAACCCCGTTCACTTGAATGCTTCCGCCTAGCGATCTACAAGGGTATGTAGATGCACTCTCCTTCCCCTCGTTGCTAGATTACTCCATAGATTGATCTTGGTGATGCGTAGAAAATTTTGAATTTCTGCTACGTTCCCCAATAGAGGAGTCCTCCTCCTAGTGGGAGTAGGACTCCCCTTTCCTAGTCCCACTAGGAGGGGGAAGGAAGGAGTGGGAGAGGGGAAAGGCATGGGCGGCGCCACCCCCTTCCTTGTCCTATTCGGACTCAAGGTGAGGGGGTGCGCGGCCTGCCCTGGCCGGCCCCTCTCTCTCTCCACTAGGGCCCATTAAGGCCCATTAGTCCCCGGGGGGTTCCGGTAACCCCTCCGGCACTCCGGTTTTCTCCGAGATCACCCGAAAGCCATCCGGTGTCCGAATGTAGCCGTCCAATATATCAATCTTTATGTCTCAACCATTTAGAGACTCCTCGTCATGTCCGTGATCACATCCGGGACTCCAAACTACCTTCAGTACATCAAAACACAAAAACTCATAATACCGATCGTCACCGAACGTTAAGCGTGCGGACCCTACGGGTTCGAGAACTATGTAGACATGACCGAGACTCATCTCCGGTCAATAACCAATAGCGGAACCTGGATGCTCATATTGGTTCCTACATATTCTATGAAGATCTTTATCGGTCAAACCGCATAACAACATACGTTGTTCCCTTTGTCATCGGTATGTTACTTGCCCGAGATTCGATCATCAGTATCTCAATACCTAGTTCAATCTCGTTACCGGCAAGTCTCTTTACTCGTTCCGTAATACATCATCTCGCAACTAACTCATTAATTGCATTGCTTGCAAGGCTTATAGTGATGTGCATTACCGAGAGGGCCCAGAGATACCTCTTTGACAATCGGAGTGACAAATCCTAATCTTGATATATGCCAACTCAACAAGTACCATCAAAGACACTGTAGAGCACCTTTATAATCACCCAATTACGTTGTGACGTTTGGTAGCACACAAAGTGTTCCTCCGGTATTCAGGAGTTGCATAATCTCATAGTCATAGGAACATGTATAAGTCATGAAGAAAGCAATAACAACATACTAAACAATCAAATGCTAAGCTAACAGAATGGGTCAAGTCAATCACATCATTCTCTAATGATGTGATCCCGTTAATAAAATGACAACTCATGTCTATGGTTAGGAAACTTAACCATCTTTGCTTCAACGAGCTAGTCAAGTAGAGGCATACTAGTGACACTTTGTTTGTCTATGTATTCACACATGTACTAAGTTTCCGCTAATACAATTCTAGCATGAATAATAAACATTTATCATGATATAAGGAAATATAAATAACAACTTTATTATTGCCTCTAGGGCATATTTCCTTCAACTATCACCAAGTTACTGGAACTTCGTGATGAACTATAATATGCAAGGGATAACGGAAACGATTCCCAAACTCTTCGCAATGCCGAAATTGGCGAAGGTAGAAATCAAGAAAAAGCATCAAGTATTGATGGTTGACAAGACCACTAGTTTCAAGTAAAAGGGCAAGGGAAAGAAAGGGAACTTCAAGAAGAATGGCAAGCAAGTTGCCACTCCCGTGAAGAGGCCCAAAGCTAGACCTAAGCCTGAAACTGAGTGCTTCTACTGCAAAGGGAATGGTCACTGGAAGCGGAACTACCCCAAATACTTGGCGGATAAGAAGGATGGCAAAGTGAACAAAAGTACATATGATATACATGTTATTGATGTGTACTTCACTAGTGTTCATAGTAACCCCTGGGTATTTGATACTGGTTCAGTTGCTATGATTAGTAGCTTGAAACAGGAGTTACAAAATGAACAAAGACTAGTTGAGAGCAAGGTGACGATGTGTTGGAAGTGATTCCAAGGTTGATAAGATCAACATCGCACGCTCCCTTTACCTTAAGGATTAGTGTTGAACCTAAAATAAATGTTATTTGGTGTTTGCGTTGAGCATAATATGACTGGATCATGTTTATTGCAATACGATTATTCATTTAAGAGAAAGAATAGTTGTTATTCTATTTACATGAATAAAACCTACTGTGGTCATACACCCAAGGTGAATGGTTTATTGAATCTCGATCGTAATGATACACATATTCATAATATTGAAGCCAAAAGATGCAAAGTTAATAATGATAGTGCAACATATTTGTGGCACTGCAGTTTAGGTCATATTGGTGTAAAGCGCATGAAGAAACTCCATGTTGATGGACTTTTGGAATCACTTGATTATGAATCACTTGATGCTTGCGAACCATGCCTCATGGGCAAGATGACTAAGACTCCGTTCACCGGTACAATGGAGCGAGCAACAAACTTATTAGAAATAGTACATACTAATGTATGCGATCCAATGAGTAGTGAGGCTTGCGGCGGGTATCGTTATTTTCTGATCTTCACGGATGATTTGAGCAGATATGAGTATATCTACTTAATGAAACACAAGTCTGAAACGTTTGAAAAGTTCAAAGAATTTTATAGTGAAGTGGAGAATCATGATAACAAGAAAATAAAGTTTCTACGATCTGATCGCGGAGACGAAATATTTGAGTTACGAGTTTGGCCTTCAGTTGAAACAATGTCGAATAGTTTCGCAACTCACGCCACCTGGAACACCACAGCGTAATCGTGTGGCCGAACGTCATAACCATACTTTATTAGATATGGTGCGATCTATGATGTCTCTTACCTATTTACCACTATCGTTTATGCATTAGAGACAGCTGCATTCACGTTAAATAGGGCACCATCCAAAAATCCGTTGAGACAACACTATATGAACTGTGGTTTAGCAAGAAACCTAAGCCGTCGTTTCTTAAAGTTTGGGGTTGCGATGCTTATGTGAAAAAGTTTCAGCCTGATAAGCTCAAACCCAAATCGGAGAAGTGCGTCTTCATAGGATACCCAAAAGAAACTGTTGGGTACACCTTCTATCATAGATCCGAAGGCAAGATCTTTGTTGCTAAGAGTGGATCCTTTCTAGAGAAGGAGTTTCTCTCGAAAGAAGTGAGTGGGAGGAAAGTAGAACTTGATGAGGTAATTGTACCTTCTCCCGAATCGGAAAGTAGTTCATCACAAAAATCAGTTCCAGTGATACCTACACAAAATAGTGAGGAAGTTAATGATGATGATCATGAAACTTCATATCAAGTTACTATCGAACCTCATAGGTCAACCAGAGTACATTCCGCACTAGAGTGGTACGGTAATCCTGTTCTGGAAGTCATGTTACTAGACCATGACGAACCTACGAACTATGAGGAAGCGATGATGAGCCCAGATTCCGCGAAATGGCTTAAGGCCATGAAATCTGAGATGGGATCCATGTATGAGAACAAAGTATGGACTTTGATGACTTGCCCGTTGATTGGTGAGCCATTCAGAATAAATGGATATTCAAGAGGAAGGCGGACGCTGATAGTAGTGTTACTATCTACAAAGCTCAAATTGTCGCAAAAGGTTTTTGACAAGTTCAAGGTGTTGACTATGATGAGATTTTCTCACTCGTATCGATGCTTAAAAGTCTGCCAAATCATGTTAGCAGCTGCCGCATTTTATGAAATTTGGCAAATGGATATCAAAACTACATTCCTTAATGGATTTTTTAAAGAAGGGTTGTATATGATGCAACCAGAAGGTTTTGTCAATCCTAAAGATGCTAACAAAGTGTGCAAGCTCCAGCGATCCATCTATGGACTGGTGCAAGCACCTCAGATTTGGAATATACGCTTTGATGAGTTGATCAAAGCATATAGTTTTATACAGACTTGCGGTGAAGCCTGTATTTACAAGAAAGTGAGTGGGAGCACTACAGCCTTTCTGATAAGTATATGTGAATGACATATTGTTGATCGGAAATGATGTGGAATTTTCTGGAAAGCATAAAGGAGTGTTTGAAAGGAGTTTTCAAAGAAAGACCTTGGTAAAGTTGCTTACATATTGAGCAAGACGCTTGATAAGTTTTTTCAATGAGTACATACCTTGACAAGATTTTGAAGGAGTTCAAAATGGACCAGTCAAAGAAGGAGTTCTTGTCTGTGTTGCAAGGTGTGAAGTTGAGTAAAGACTCAAAACCCGACCACGGCAGAAAATAGAAAGAGAATGACAAGTCATTCTCTATGCCTCAATCATAGGTTCTATAAAGTATGCTATGCTGTACCAGACCTATTGTATACCTTAGCATGAGTTTGGCAAGGGAGTACAATAGTGACTAGGAGTAGATCACTGGACAGCGGTCAGAATTATCCTTAGAGGACTAAGGAAATATTTCTCGGTTATGGAGGTGATAAAAGAGTTCGTCGTAAAGAGTTACGTGGATGCAAGCTTTTGACATCGATCTAGATGACTCTAAGTCTCGATCTAGATACATATTGAAAGTGGGAGAAATTAGCTAAAGTAGCTCCACGCAGAGTATTGTAGACATAGAAATTTGTAAAATACATACGGATCTGAATGTTGCAGACCCGTAGACTAAAATTCTCTCATAAGCAAAACATGATCACTCTTTGGGTGTTAATCACATTGCGATGTGAACTAGATTATTGATTTAGTAAACCCTTTGGGTATTAGTCACATGAAGATGTGAACTAATCACATAAAGATGTGAACTATTGGTGTGAAATCACATGACGATGTGAACTAGATTATTGACTCTAGTGCAAGTGGGAGACTGAAGGAAATATGCCCTAGATGAATAATAAAGTTGTTATTTATATTTCCTTATATCATGATAAATGTTTATTATTCATGCTAGAATTGTATTAACCGGAAACTTAGTACATGTGTGAATACATAGACAAACAGAGTGTCACTAGTATGCCTCTACTTGACTAGCTCGTTAATCAAAGATGGTTAAGTTTCCTAGCCATAGACATGATTTATCATTTGATGAACGGGATCACATCATTAGAGAATGATGTGATTGATGACCCACAAGTGTAGGGGATATATCGTAGCCTTTTTGATAAGTAAGAGTGTCGAACCCAACGAGAAGCAAAAGGAAATGATAAGTGATTTTTAGCAAGGTATTCTCTGCAAGCCCTGAAATTATCGGTAACAGATAGTTTTGTGATAAGGTAATTTGTAACGAATAACAAGTAATGAAATTAAATAAGGTGCAGAAGTATGGCCCAATCCTTTTTTTAGCTAAGGATAAGCCTGGACAAACTCTTATATAAAGGAAAGCGCTCCCGGGGACACATGGGAATTATCCTCAAGCTAGTTTTCATCACGTTCATATGATTCGCGTTCGGTACTTTGATAATTTGATATGTGGGTGGACCGGTGCTTGGGTACTGTCCTTCCTTGGACAAGCATCCCACTTATGATTAACCCTTATTGCAAGCATCCGCAACTACAAAAGAAGTATTAAGCTAAACCTAACCATAGCATGAAACATATGGGTCCAAATCAGCCCCTTGCGAAGCAACTCACAAACTAGGGTTTAAGCTTCTGTCACTCTAGCAACCCATCATCTACTTATTAGTTCCCAATGCCTTCCTCTAGGCCCAAGCAATGGTGAAGTGTCATGTAGTCGACGTTCACATGACACCACTCGAGGAGAGACAACATACATCTCATCAAAATATCGAATGAATACCAAATTCACATGACTACTTATAGCAAGACTTCTCCCATGTCCTCAGGAACAAACGTAACTACTCACATATCATATTCATGTTCATAATCAGAGGGGTATTAATATGCATAAAGGATCTGAACATATGATCTTCCACCGAATACACCAATTAGCATCAACTACAAAGAGTAATCAACACTACTAGCAACCCACAGGTACCAATCTGAGGTTTTGAGACAAAGATTGGATACAAGAGATGAACTAGGGTTTGAGATGAGATGGTGCTGGTGAATATGTTGATGGAGATTGACCCCCTCCCGATGAGAGGATCGATGGTGATGACGATGGTGATGATTTCCCTCTCCCGGAGGGAAGTTTCCCCGGCAGAATAGCTTCGCCAGAGCCCTAGATTGGTTCCGCCAAGGTTCCGCCTTGTGGCGGAGAAGTTTCGTCCCGTGAGCTTGCTTATGATTTTTTTCCTCGACGAAAGACTCCATATAGCCAAAGGTGGGCATCAGAGGGCTGCCAGGGGACCCACGAGGCAGGGGGCACGCCCAAGGGGGTAGGGCGCCCCCCACCCTCGTGGACGGTGGGTGGCCCCCCTTTGGTACTTCTTTCGCCCAATATTTTTTATATATTCTGAAACATGCTCCCGTGAAGTTTCAGTACTTTTGGAGTTGTGCAGAATAGGTCTCTAATATTTGCTCCTCTTCCAGCCCAGAATTCCAGCTGCCCGCATTCTCCCTCTTCATGTAAACCTTGTAAAATAAGAGAGAATAGGCATAAGTATTGTGACATATTGTGTAATAACAACCCATAATGCAATAAATATCGATATAAAAGCATGATGCAAAATGGACGTATCAACTCCCCCAAGCTTAGACCTCGCTTGTCCTCAAGTGAAAGCCGAAATCGAAAAATATGTCCACATGTTTAGAGATAGAGGTGTCGATAAAAATAAAATAGGGACATGAGGGCATCATGATCATTCTTAGAACAACAACATATACATATATTGTCATATGATCTCTTATGCTAAAGTAATAATTCAATCACAATTTCAAGTATGAATCATAAACTTCATTGAAAACTAACAAACTATAATCTCAGTCATTGAAGCAATTGCAATTTATCATAACATCGGAAAGAGTCAATATAAGAGCTTTTCAGCAAGTCCACATACTCAAATATAATTTAGTCTTTGACAATTGCTAACACTCACGCAATATTTATGGTTATGAAGTTTTAGCCCGACACAGAGAAAGATAGGGGCTTATAGTTTTGCCTCCCAACCTTTTACCTCAAGGGTAATGTCAACAATAATAGCTCATGAAAACATACATCCAATTAGCTATATATATATCAGGATCTTTCCAACACATTGTGCTTGCCACAGGATAAAATGTAAAAAGGAAAGGTGAAGATCACTGTGACTCTTACATGAAGTATAAGACAAGAATAAAAGATAGGCCCTTCGCAGAGGGAAGCAAAGGTTGTCATGTGCTTTTATGGTTGGATGCACAAAATCTTAATGCAAAAGAACGCCACTTTATATTGCCACTTGTGATATGGACCTTTATTATGCAGTCCGTCGCTTTATTTCTTCCACATCACAAGATCGTATAAAGCTTATTTTCTCCGCACTAATAAATCATACATATTTAGAGAGCAATTTTTATTGCTTGCAACGATGACAACTTACTTGAAGGATCTTACTCAATCCATAGGTAGATATGGTGGACTCTTATGGCAAAACTGGGTTTAAGGATATTTGGAAGCACAAGTAGTATCTCTACTTGGTGCAAAGAATTTGGCTAGCATTAGAGGGAAAGGCAAGCTCAACATGTTGGACGATCCATGACAATATAATTTATTTCAGATGTAAGAAAGCATAACCCATTACGTTGTCTTCCTTGTCCAACGTCAACTCTTTAGCATGTCATATTTTAATGAGTGTTCACAATCATAAAAGATGTCCAAGATAGTATATTTATATGTGAAAACCTCTTTCTTTATTACTTCCTATTAATTGAAACGATGACCAAAAGTATGTTTGTCAACTCTCAACAACTTTTATTCATCATACTCTTTATGTGAAGTCGTTACTCTCCATAAGACCCATATGATCTCTTTAATTCTTTTTATTATTTCTCTTTTATTTTATTCCCTCAAGATCATAGCAAGATAATAAAGCCCTTAACTCAACAGTAATCTTTATTATATATAGCTCATGGACTCGATTTCATAGAAGGATCATAAAGCAAAAACTCAAAACTAGATCATACTAAAACTTTATTCTACTAGATCAAGATATTACCAAAAGGATCGAGCTAAGAAAAACGGTAAAGATAAAAGTGTGATGGTGATACGATACTGGGGCTCTTCCCCAAGCTTGGCAGTTGCCAAGGGGGGTGCCCATGCCCATGTGTTTATATCTCTTTCTTCGGGGATGGCGATGATGGAGTTGTTGATGGTGTGTGCTTCTTCCTTAATTTGCGCTTGAGGATAGAATTTTCCTCCCTTAGGTCCTCGATCTCCCGCTCAAGGCTTAATACCTTTTTGCATAGTTCTTGTTTGTTCTCCTGTAAGAGACGAAAATGGATAAACTCGATCTTAGGTTTCTTTGCTCTATTGGGGAGGCTTGACTTTTTGAACCCCACATGCATGTCCCCAGGTTGAGGTAATGGGAATTCATCTTCATCTGAGCTCGTCTCCTCCTTTCCCTTAGGCTCATAGTCTTCTTCTTCTTCCGTGGTCCAACCACAATGCTCCAAGTCCCCGTAGACCTTATGATCTGCAAGGTAATAAGCCACATAGCTTTCTCCCTCCGAATCTTGGGATGACATATTGCTCTAATCTGCAGCAGAAACAACTCGAAACAAAGACAGAGGATATTTGCGTGATACGATGGTCAAAACCTTCGAGATATTATATAGTGAATTTTTACCGACCAAAAGAAGTATCGTGCAAGAAAACAGAGTCCGGAGAGCACACGAGGTGCCCACGAGGGGGGGGGGGGGGGGCAGGGGGGTAGGGCGCGCCCTCCACCCTCATGGAAGCCTCGTGTCCTTTCCGGACTACTTCTTATTTTCCTATTTTCTTAAATATTCCAAAACGGAGAAAAATTGCCATTAGAACTGTTTTGGAGTCGGATTACTTACCGTACCACGTACCTATTCCTTTTCGAAGTCTGAAACATTCTGGTAAGTGTCCCTTATGTATTCCTCCGGGGTTACGGTTTCAATAACATTAGTTTCAACATTTATGGGATTACCTGAGGTATAATGTTTGATATTTTGACTGTTCACCACCCTCGGATTTGTGCCTTCGAAGTTGTTGATTTTTATGGCACCGGAACGATAGACCTCCACGATGACGTAAGGACCTTCCCATTTAGAGAGGAGTTTTCCTGCAAAAAATCTTAAACGAGAGTTGTATGACAATACATAATCACCTACATTAAACTCACGTTTTTGTATCCTTTTGTCATGCCATCTTTTAACTTTTTCTTTAAACAGTTTGGCATTCTCATAAGCCTGGGTTCTCCATTCATCAAGTGAGCTAATGTCAAAAAGCCTCTTCTCACCGGCAAGTTTGAAATCATAATTGAGCTCTTTAATGGCCCAATATGCCTTATGTTCTAGTTCAAGAGGTAAGTGACATGCCTTTCCATAAACCATTTTATACGGAGACATACCCATAGGATTTTTGTATGCAGTTCTATAGGCCCATAATGCATCATCAAGTTTCTTGGACCAATTCTTTCTAGATCTATTAACAGTCTTTTGCAAAATTAATTTAAGCTCTCTATTGCTTAGTTCTACTTGACCACTAGACCGTGGGTGATAAGGAGATGCAATTCTATGATTAACATCATACTTAGCAAGCATTTTACAAAAGGCGCCATGAATAAAATGTGAACCACCATCATTCATTAAATATCTAGGGACTCCAAACCTCGGAAAAATAACTTCTTTAAGCATCTTAATATAGGTGTTATGATTAGCACTACTAGTTGGAATAGCTTCTACCCACTTAGTAACGTAATCAACGGCAACTAAAATATGTGTGTACCCATTAGAGGAAGGAAACAGTCCCATATAATCAAAGCCCCAAACATCAAATGGTTCAATAACAAGTGAATAATTCATAGGCATTTCTTGACGTCTACTAATATTACCAATTCTTTGACATTCATCACAAGACAAAACAAACTTACGGGCATCCTTGAAGAGAGTGGGCCAATAAAACCGGATTGCAATACTTTCGGTGTCAAAACCGGCGGATCTCGGGTAGGGGGTCACGAACTGTCCATCTAAGGCGGATGGTAATAGGAGGCAGGGGACATGATGTTTTACCCAAGTTCGAGCCCTCTTGATGGAGGTAAAACCCTACGCCCTGCTTGATTATTCTTGATAATATGAGTAGTACAAGAGTAGATCTACCATGAGATCAGAGAGGCTAAACCCTAGAAGCTATCCTATGGTATGATTGTCTGTTGTCCTACGGACTAAACCCTCCGGTTTATATAGACACCGGAGGAGGCTAGGGTTACACAAGGTCGGTTACAAAGGAGGAGATATGCATATCCATATTTCCTAGCTTGCCTTCCACGCCAAGTAGAGTCCCATCCAGACACGGGACGAAGTCTTAAATCTTGTATCTTCATAGTCCAACAGTCCGACCAAAGGATATAGTCCGGCTGTCCGGAGACCCCCTAATCCAGGACTCCCTCAGTAGCCCCTGAACCAGGCTTCAATGACGATGAGTCCGGCGCGCAGTGTTGTCTTCGGCATTTCAAGGCGGGTTCCTCCTTCGAATACACCATGGAAGAGTTTGAATACAAGGATAGTGTCCGACCCTGCAAAATAAGTTCCACATACCACCGTAGAGAGAATAATATTTCCACAAATCTAATCTGCTGATGTACCCCGTAGCGTGACATCACACCACAGCCAGGTCTTTATTCGAATCGTTTTTCACAACCTATCTCAGCGTGTTTCGCGAGGCGGTTTCCTTGGCACATCTTGTTGAAGCAGAGATCGTGTCCCCTTATTATGGGATTCCCATCAATACGGACGTGGTTAACCCAACCGCGTCATCAATTACGGCGCTTGGGGGATAAGCGAGTTTTACCAGGCTAGTGGGGGCGCATAGTTTAGTCCGCCCTTATAAAGGGATAAGGGTTCATCTTTTTCTACCCACGCCTTCTTCCTCCTTGCTCATCCATTCTTGCGCACTCGAGCTCTAGCACCCAAGTCCACATCCTTATCCTCAACTCTCTCCAAACATGTCCGGAGTGGGAGGCAAGTGGATGGTCTCCTCCATCACAGAGGGACACATCAAAAAACTACGTGGGGCCGGATACTTAGCTGCAGATATCGTGCACCGGCTGCCAGCCGCGGGGCAGATCGTCCCTTCCCCGGAACCTCACGAAAGGGTGGTTTTCCTCCCCCACTTCGTCCGCGGACTGGGGTTTCCCCTCCATCCATTTGTCCCCGGCTTTATGTTCTATTATGGGATGGACTTTCATGATTTGGCCCCGAATTTCATCCTCAACATCTCGGCATTCATCATCGTGTGCGAGGCTTTCCTCCGCATCCGGCCCCACTTCGGCCTGTGGCTAAAGACCTTCAATATCAAGCCGAAGGTAGTAGGCGGCCGACAAGCGGAATGCGGCAGAGCCATGGTGGGCAAAATGCCCAACGTTACGTCGCTCGAGGGCTCCTTCGTGGAGACCATAAAGGGGTGGCAATCGGGGTGGTTCTACATCACCGAGCCGTGTGACACCAACTGGGTGGCGGCCCCCGAGTTTCAATCCAGAATCCCCACGTGGCTCACTTCCTGGAAGGAGAAGGGCCTGTCCCGGGTTTCATCGGTGGAGCTGGACGGACTCCAGAAGTGTATCCGGAACATGATAAGCAAGAAACTTAAGCTTGTCAACATAGTCCAGGTCATGCTCTTCTACCGGATCCTCACGTGTCAACAACGGGCTTTCAACTTATGGGAGTTCGACCCGACCCAGCACCAGACTCTACGCGAGCTCTTCGACACGATGCATAAGAACGTCTGGAAGGTGTTGTTCAAGGGCGCCAAGGTCCCTCCTCTTACCGAGGACCGCAGGCTAAGCGCGAAGCGCCCTGCGAATCCGGTAAGTTCTGTACATCTGGTAGGGTATTTATTTCCCGTAGCTTAACCGTGTGCGGGGTCTGAGCTCCCATGCCTTTGACAGGACTAGGTGGAGACATCGGAGTAGATTAACTATCCGGCCCCTCTGCCCGAAGACCCTGCAGACGCTCTCCTGACGGAGATGCGGACTCCGGCTCCTTATGAGGCGCCGGAGAAGACCAAGAAGAAGGCCAAGGGAACCCGAAAGGGTTCCCGGCGCTAGGTGGTATCGAACTCATCGTCCGATAACTCCAAGACGCATTCCTCCTGTGAAAACAAGGAGGAGGAAGATGAAGACTCTCCCCCTCCAGCCGGGGGATACAAGAAAAGGAAGGCCGCCCCAACCGGGGAGGCCGAAGGGGCCAAGAAGGGAAGGACTCTCCTTTCGGACTCTCTTCTGGACTGTTCCACCATCGTCATCGACGGCGAAGATGAGTGGTTACTCAGGGCCAAGCCCCTGGTGAAGTCGTAAGTATTCGGATACCAGAGTAACTCATAGCATACTTTTATCGCACTGCTTCTCCTAACGTCAAATATGATCATGCAGTCCGCCCCGAGCCCGTATCGACATATCCTCATCGGACGGTTCCTTGGACTCGTCGGATATGGATAGTGATACACTTCCAACCGCCTCCTCTCCTCGCCCTACGGACGATGTCGAGGTACTGTCTCAAGGGGCACCGAGCCGGGGGAGACAGTCCTGGAGGTGCCTCAAGGCGACCTTCCGGACTCGAGGCGCGAAGGGAGCAAGACTCCCAAGGGCTCCAAGTTCGGCCCCCAGCCGAACGCCGCGTCGGAACCTCCAGTGGTTCCAGACTCCGGTAGGCGGCCCCCTTCCAAGAGGGGCAAGCCGCCCGTGCCGGTGACCTCTGTCCAACCAAAGGCACCGGACAACCTGCTGGGAGCGCTTCGCGGCGCTTCCATCGACGAAGAGCACCGCACTATTATGAGTGCGGTGATCAAGAAGGTTCAGTCCGCCAAGAGCGAACTGACTGAAGCCTGTGCCAGCCTTCTAACAGGCTTTGAGGTAAGTATTTAAAATATAGGAAAATATTACCGCATAGATAGTAGCCCCTGATGCTCTGTTTGGTGTTCACAAAGAAAAGCTGAATAGAGGATCAAATAATATCTACAGGAGTCTAATATAAGTATGTCTGTATGCGTATGCAGGCTTCACTGCTGACCTCTGCCGCACTGACTGCGGAGGTCGCTGCACTGAGGCAGAACCTCGAGCGGTCCGAGAAAGAGCTCGGTCTTGCCAAGAGGCAGCTCGAGGAGAACAAAGGTAAGTAATGCCTTGTCCATATATATATGTATGTATCTGGGCTATTCTGTTACCCTTCATGAACTTATGTGGTGTATAGGTTGGACTGACGAGGTTTTCTACTTGAACCGATCTTCCTGTGTGTACGACGGCGGAGACAGGGGATGCAACGTGGAGCTTCCGGGCGTTCTCCGGCGCGATGCTGCAGGCCATTCGTTGCTCCTCATCGTCGTGCGTTCGTCCCAGTCGCCGTGCGCTGCTCGTCGTTGTCACCTAATCGGCCCCGCCCCGTCGCATGTCGTCCTCGTCCCCGACCTCCGTCATCCTCCTCGGACCACCAACCGTAGTCGTTGACTCCGACCGTCTCAAGTCGTCCAAGGCCTTCTCTGCAATGATAGTGAGCCCCGCATCCTCCCTCTCTCCTCGTGCTTTGCTTTGGTAGTCGTAGATCGTCGCCGACGTGATCGTGCGCCGGCCACGCCTGATGACCCGTTCCCTGCGCTCACTGCATCGTGCCCGCGCTCCTCTGGTCGCACCCTGCGCGCACACCCGTAGCCGCCCCGTCCAGCCCGCGCCCTCTGCCCGTCTCGCGTCGCCCCATCGTGCCTGCTCTGACCACACCCGCCTACACATGCGTGCAAACCCATGCCTTCTGCTGCTGTGCGCGCCTGCGGCCGCCCTGCCGTGGCCCCTATTGCTTCCGCTGCTACTGCCAGTGCCACAGCCGCTGCTGTTAGACAGAGAATCCTGCTACGTCCTTTTTCAGTTAAGCTAAGTGTCGATTTATTCAGTTTCGTCAGAATAAGAATGCACCAGGAGTCGTTCTTGTACATGCTCATAGTCTATGTTTTCTGCATGCAGTAGCTAGTCTTGCAGTGTTTGTTCCCGTGTAATGGCGTGGATGTTAGCTCAAACATTTCCGGCAGACTAGGAATTGGTCGTTCGCCGAGGTGGTGTTTGGTGGCTGACTGAAGCCTACGATTTCTTGTAATCTGGTCAAATTTGCGCAATTAAGTTGTGTGTTTTTCATTGTTGTTTTGAATTACTGCCGCCGTATGTGTAGTTGGACTGCTCAACATCAAAGCTTGCAATTACTGTGAGTTGACATTGGAGCAAGTTTCTTGTACTGGAAAGGCCGAGCCCTCTGTCACTTTTGTTCCACCAGCTGTAACCAAAGAGAAAAGCCAGAATGGATCCTGAGTTGGGAGAGGTAACCGAGGAGGAGGGGGAAGCCGTCGACACGAGGGCTGCAGCAGTGGAGCAGAGGAGGAGGAGGAGGCGGAGGCGCGGGCAGATGGCACAACCTGCTGCCAAGGAGGAAGTGGATGCAGTGTTCAACAGACTCCTTGCGCGCAAGGTGATGGATACCTACAACTCGAATGAACTGGAGCTTCTTTTCCTAGAGGGCAGGGGAAGGAACCATGTTCAGATCATCAGTTGGGCTAGGGCTAGAGCAGCCACGGCTCCACATCCATCCACTAGGGCTAAATGGCGTCATTTCTTTGATCGTTATGATTGAAGTAGTGAATGTTATGTTTTTAAGATTTGTGTTGTGAGGGAGCAGATGTTTGAAATGAATAAATGAATTGAACTGTCTCCCCTCTGAATGTGTTGTTTTATCTGCATATGTTTTTCAAATGTGTAGTTTTTGAACTGATGTTTTATCTTAAGTTGAACTGATTTGTGGTCAAAAGCTGCATGGCTTGTATAATTTTTCCTATCTGTTTTGGCTCAAGAATAACTTCTTTATTTATCTATTTCTTTATATTAGTACTTGAACAATTCTATAGTTGAACTGATGGGCATCCTTTGTTTTGACTGGTATATTTTTCATGTACATAGCTCGGAGAAGGAACTATATGCTGATGATGATTGTAGAACCCCTTTTTTTGGTTTCTAGATTGCTGAACTTACATTCTGTTAATGATAGTACTGAACTATTTTAGGTTGTCAATTACGAATCAAATTTGTTTGTTGTATACCATTTTTCCCTATGTTTTTAGATGAATTTTGGATCACATTTTTTAAATAGTTAAATAATGATATTTCTAGTATTTTTTAGAATTAAAAGATTTTCATCTTTTGCTGCACAGTATTTTTTTTACTTGAACCTTATGAATTGTAGTAGTTGAACTTTTTATAATTTTGCTTCTGAAATTTTTATTTATAAATTCTACGTTTAATTTTCCAAAAAAACATAAGTATTTCTATTTTTTTAGTTCTTATAATTAAGATGTGTTTGAACTTTTTACATTTTTTGTTTTTGAACTCATTTCTTGTGAGTTTTTAATAAATATCTGAATTTTTTTTGTCGTGTGTGATCGGCTAGAATTTTGTAATGGGGCGAAGTACTGAGTTGGGCCATCTGGCTGAGTCGTTGTTTTCGGCCCAGATAGCTCTTCCGCGCGGCTGTACAGCGCGGCGTGCGCATGCGCTATGGGTTTAGGCCAACCTCGCTAGTCGAGGGGGTTGTAGACCAGTTTATAAGCGCAGGCGAGGCACACCAGTGAACTCCTCTGAAAACTTACCAGAGCGCTTATACACGGCGCTCGCTCTCTCTCTTTGACCTATGGGCCCTGATCGGTGGGGCCCTGCATTGTGCGGACTACTAGGGATTCGCCTATGGGCTCGAGTTCAAGTTATCTAGCAGCGTCAGGGCCTGGGCCTGTCTTTGGGCGGTCAATTTTTTGTTGTTTTTGTTCGAATGTAGTACTTGACTCCACCTGTAAATTGGACTGATACTTTTTATGATCGTTTTGGCGTCAATTTTTTTAGAATCTAGTACTTGATTCCACCAGTAAATTGGACTGATACTTTTTTGTTCTAGTTCTTGTGAGTTTTTTCTAGGAACGAGCCATAGCAGGCGACGACGCGGTGTGCCGCGGCGTCGCATGCGGAGGCGAGTCCGTAACATGACTTGCCCCCATTATCT
>NC_041384.1:182499773-182513634 GCF_002162155.2 Triticum dicoccoides
GGTGGGCGCCAAATGTCGGGTGGTAGGTGCGACATATGCCAACGGGTGGCTTATCATTGTGGGAGCCAGTAAGACGTCGCCGGTGCCTGGAAGCGGGATGAGGCGAAGACATGCACGCCGGCGAATCTTACCCAGCTTCGGGGCTCTCCGTGGAGATAACACCCCTACTGCTGCTCTGCGGGGTCTCCGCATGATCACTAGATGAACAAGTAGCTACACGATGCTCCTTGAGCTGTTTGCGAGAGGAGGAAGAAGGGCTCTGCCTGCTTTCTTCTCCTCCCTACGTGGTGTTTAAAACTAGCAGGGATCAACCCTTTGCATGAGTGTCCCAAGGGTTTTATATAGGCCTACCCCCCGGGGGTACAATGGTAATCCGGCTGGGCATGGGGCCCAGCCGTCTGTGTCTACACTCGCCGGCTTCTGCGCCGGCTGCTAGGGCCTGCTGGCCGGTGGGTCCCGCCGGCTGCCGGCTCCTTTGTCGACAGGCAGGCCCCACCGTCCAGGGCCTTGTCGGTGGCTGGTTATTGTTGCTCAATCCTGATGACGAGGGCTTCGCCGAGGTGGGCGTGGCTACAGTGCCGCCGTCTGGTGGGGATCGCTGTAGCCTCACCGCATCTTGTCTCCTTAATGGGGCGTCTCCTTCGAGGGGTTGGTAAGCCGGTTGTGGAGAGCCGGCCCTGCCTTGGGCCGACTGGGGGAGGCCGGGCCGCCTTCGGGTGTCTCTCTGCCTGAAGGGGCCCACCGCCCGTGGGCCACTCTGGCAGCCCGTCGTGGATGACATCAGGGTCGTCGTGGAAATAGTGCCGCGCCGGACGGGTCATGGCCACCCGTACGACGCACAGTGCCAGGTGTGCTCCGGGATTCGGGGGTGGCCATCCTTACTGTAGCCATGCCCCGTCACATCGCCGTTATGTGGGTGCAGACTTCGAGGGTACGATCTTGACCGCCTTATGGGAGCCGACTTCTTGGAGTCGGCCTTCTCGCAGCCGGCTCCTCGGAGCCGGCCCTCCCGCGGCTTTCTTCATGAAGGCTGAAGTCGGGCCGCCTTCCGATAGTCGGCCGGGGACACCGCCGGCGAGGGGAAGGCGGCCCCATGTCTTGGATTCTTGAGGGCCGGATGGGCTCGTAATTTTTTCAGAAGGGCCAGGGGGAGCCGGCTTGGCTACCCATGGTTATTTCCTCCGACAGTAGTCCCCGAAGCTGGTCGAGCTTCGAGGCTGACAAAGGGACGAGAAGCTCGGTCAGCTTCCTATCCTGAGGGGCCGGTTGTGCTTGTGTGCGCCGTCTTCGGAAAGCCCCGTTTCCCGTAGGCGGGAATGCGGTCGACCCGCGAGCTGACCGCAGGCCATCCCGCGGGCCACGTGGCAAGGAAACCCTGCCAGTGCACGCGCACGACGGGACGCCGCGGCAGGCCCGGGCCCGCCACTCCTAGGACTCGGCCCGAGCGCGGATCTTCTGTGGCCCGCGCGGACCACTCGCCTTCCCGCGGCGATTTTATTACGCCATCAGGGCGCAATAATCGCGGGATGTGGGGGAGTGGGCACAGTTGATCCCCACGTTCCCCCACGCCATGCCTCCTCGTCTCCGCCGCGCGGGTCTATAAGTAGGGGGAGGAGGGGGAGAGACAGAGGCTCGCACGTTCTCCCTCGCTCCGCCCCTCCTCATCTTCCTTCTTCTTCTTTCTGCCGCCGCAACAACCTATTGCTGCGCCGCTCCGCCGTCGCATCGTCTTGCTTCTCGCTGCGTTGCCCCATGGCGCTGTCAAGCTCGTGGGATGGCTCTAACGTCCATGAGGACCATGTCGAGTTCCTCCGTCAGACATGGCGCCTGCCGGGCGAGAACTTTGTGCGGGTTCGTCGAGCGCCGGAGAAGGAGATTTCGCCAGCACCGGAGGAGGGCGAGCGGGTGATCTTCCGCTCGCACTGCCTGCGCGGCTTCGGCCTTCCGGCGAGCGGGTTCCTTCGAGCCTTCCTCGAATTCTACAACCTCTAGCCGCATCACCTCACGCCCAATGCGGTGATGCTGCTGTCGGCCTTCGTCACCCTGTGCGAAGGCTTCCTTGGGGTCCTCCCCACACTCGAGCTCTGGGGGGAATTCTTCCAGAGCAAGCTCGGCACCGTCATCGCAGGCGTGCCCACCCCCTGCGGAGCCTATATTGCCATGAGGCGGTCGGGCGAGAACAACCCGTTCCCGCCCATCCCGCTGATCCAGTCGGTGAAGCTCTGGCAGAAGTCTTACTTTTACGTGAAGAACGTCGCCCAGCAAGGCGACTACGTCAACCTGCCGGCTTATGAAGCCGGCCCGCCGGCTGGGAGGCGACCTTCGTGGATCTACCGGGCCAGGTCGTTGTCTCAGGCCGGGAACGCAGCCGTCTCCCGGCTTCAGGTGATGATCCAGTCGGAGGGCCTGACCGGAGCCGACTTGGTGGCCGCCTTCGTGGAGCGCCGGGTACTTCCCCTCCAAAGCCGGCCTCACATGATTTGTCAGATGTGTGGCCGCTTCGACCCATGTCGGCTGAGCACCAGGGAGATGCCTCATGCAGAGGTGTCTTACATGGTGAACTATATATCCAACTACAAGCTCGCCGAGGATTGGCGATACGGCAAGGAGCCGTACTCTCGCGCCAACCCTTCGCCCGTCGTAAGTTTTTCCTTCTTTTCTTCTGTTGGTAGCCGGCCTCATGATAGCCTGCCTCTGATAAGTTGGTTTGCCCTTAGCAGAACCCTCTCCTTCCGCCGACGACCGGGGCCGCAGGGGTAGAGCGCCAGCTCCTCCCCGACCGCATGGTGGACGACGCCGACGACCCGGACCTGGGTGCGGCCGCCATGGAAGATGCCATTGTGGGGGAAAGCGACGAGGCCGGAGGCGCGGGGCTCGGGGCCGGCTTCGAGGACTGGCCGGACGATGCCGAGGTTGAAGTCGCCCCGCGCCGCCAGCCGGCGCCTGATCATCAAGGCGCGAGCTCGTCCGCCGCGCCGGCTGCCTGCGGCGGCGCGCAGAAGCGCCGGGCCGCGTCGATCCTCTTCGGCAGCCGGCCGAAGAAATCCAAGGCTTCCACAGCGGCGACCAAGCGAGATGAAGCGGCCGCGAAGGCGGCCCGCTTCTGCAAGGCGGTAAAACAGCCACAGGCGATCTCGGCGTAAATCGTCGAATGCCTTCTATATATATTTTTTGTTGTCCCTTTCGACCGAAACTCTTCTAAACCTTTCTTTGCTCGCTGGACAGGGCACCGCTCTCCCTTGAGCGGGGTCCGGGCGGCTCCGTAGTCGGGCCGACTGGAGGGTCTTCAGGCTCCCGTCGTGTGGATCCCCGCGCCGACCTTAGGGAGGCCACGGAGTGGAACGCTCGGGAGGCGCGGGAGGAGCGGGAGGCGGCGGAGCGAAGGACCGCCCAGGCGACGAAGGAGCAAGCCGACGCGGCGGCTAAGGCCCGGGCGGACGCGGCAGCCGCGGAGACGGAGGCGGAGGCCTCGCACAATCCGCCTCTGCTGCTCGTCATTCCCCTCCGCGCCGTGGCCCCCAACATCCCAGTGCCCCCGTCAGAGGAGGTTGACCGAGACCCGCCGGTGATGGAGAGGAGGAAAGACTCCGTGATCTTCGCGGAGGGGGCGCCGCAGGCAACGCCGACCGGAGCGGGCCAAAGGGGCCAATCGGCTGCGGCGCCAGAGCAGCCGGCCGGGGGCGAGCCGGAGGTAGGGGCCGGCCTCGAGGTGCAGTCGGCATTGCGCCGGCGCGCAGGGGGTGGCGTCTCCGCGCCGGAATCGCACTAGGCTGCGGGCGCCGGCCAGACGATGGAGGCCCTGGAGGCGGCCAGTGCCAGCACGTATGAGTGGACCCCCAGCGGGCGGACGGGCGAGCTGAACGCGGCGGTCCAGGAGGTCCGGAGCCGGCTTCAAGCTAAGGCCGCCTCGCTGCAGCGATACACCCAAGAGTTCCTTGCGACGCGGGCCATCATCCGGGTGAGTCTTCTGACCTGGGTTGTTTTTCTCTTTGATTTCTTCCGTGGGGGCGCGTTAGCGCACCCACTGGATGTAGTCCCCGAGATTCGGGCCGACTGCTGAGCAGTCGGGTCGGATCTTCCTTGACGACTATCTTATTCTCGCCTCCTGTCTGATCTTCCAGGAGTATCGTAACCTCCGCACTGCCGCCTTCAACTCCCAGGCTCAGGAGCTGGGCCGGAGAACCGAGGATCTGACCAGCAGCCAGAGTGCGTGCTTTTCTTTGTTCATCTCCTGTGGGGGCGCGTCAGCGCACCCACTGGGTGTAGTCCCCGATATTTGGGCCGACTGCTGAGCTGCCGGGTCGGATCTTCCTCGACGACTTCTTCCTTACCAATCTTTCCTGAATTCATGCTAGCAGGAGCCAATGCCGACTTGAGGGAGCAGCTCAGCGGGGCCCAGGCCGCCCTTCGCGCCAAGGAAGCCGAATACAGCGCCTTGGTCCTGGAGCGTGACCGCTTGGCCAAGAAGTTGGCCGACCAGGAGGAGAGCCACCAGGCGGCCCTGAAGAAGGCGCGGAACAGCGAGGACGCCCTGAGGGCCGAGTTCGAGACCGAAGCGGCGGGCTGGGCTGAGGCGAAGCAGGCACTGAGCGAGGGCTTCGGTCGTATCGAGGATCTGATCGATGGTAAGCCGCCTTCTTCATTCCTTGCTTGCCTCTTGATCCCTGATTTGTGTTCTGACTTGTGCTGCTTTTTGTTGTCCGTGCAGACTACTTTCCCGGCTACTCCGTCCTCGCCGCCCAAACCATCGAGGCCCATCGTGAGGTGCGCCGGCAGGCGGGGGCTGAAATCGCGCCGGACGCGAGCCGGACGCTCGAGGAGCAACTCTTGGCGGTCCAAGCCCGGCTGCAGCCGGCTCACCGTATGCTCCGCCGCCTCCAGCGCGCCGGGGCGCGGGTGTTGGCCGCCCTCTGGCCAAGCGAAATGATTCCCCGCACCCCGAGTCAGACTGTCGACTGGCTGGAGGTTGCGGTTGGCCGCTTCGAGGCCTGGAAGGCATCGGCGGCCCGGCTTGGAGCTGGGCGGGCCTTAGAGTTCGTCCGAGCCTGGTATCCGGGGCTGAACCTGGACCAACTGCGCACCTGGCGGCTGGAGGCCAACGAAGAGCTGGAGGAGGTGCGGCCAGCTATTGCTCAGCGCGCTTCGACGATCGCCGAGTGTACTGACATCAGCGTCTTCGCTCCTGAAATTAATGATGACGGCGTTGCCCAGCCGGAGGAGTGGTTCGGGCTGGACCCGGCAGTGGGTGAAGACTCGGCAGAGGAGATCGCCTCCAGCGATGAAGGCGAAGACGACGAAGGAGAGGAGGGCAAAGACGTTGAGCCGGCCGGTGAAGCGGCCAGCCAGCCTCAGCCTGATCGTGCCTCAAGCAACAAGGCGCGTGCTAGCGTGCCCTCTGCGGGAGGCGGTGATCATGCCGAGGTTCGCTAGCCGGCCACTCCTCCAGCCGGCACTGCCGTCTCCACCGACCTGCCCGGCTCGTCAGTCGCTCCCCTGGCTTAATCTGCCGTCCTTGTTTTTTCCTGCTTGTTGCCTTCTGAATAATTTTATTAAGCTTTCGTAGTTCCACCCACTGGGGGTGTATCCAAACTATGTTGAATGCTGGCCTCTTGAAGGTCTTTTATGTAAATATTATTGTGTGCATGTTTGGCTTCCATTTACGTATGCTTTTTGTCCTTAGGCTGTTTCCTTTGCCGCCTTCCCCTTTTGGGGAGGTAAGTACTCGAGCTTTTTTAGATTGAAGTGAGGTAAATGGAAGCCGGCCGGCCGGCTACTCTGGTAGTCGGTCGGTGGTGGGAGAAAAACCGGCTTTTGTTATATTAGTCCGTTAGTCCCTAGCCGTTTTTCGTGTGGGCGTCCTTTCCTGCCTTTAACTCTTGCTAGCCGGACAGCCGGTTCTTCGAACTGCGACTTTTGGCAAGAGAAAGCTTGGGTGCCGGCACACTACTTGTCTGACCGCGGGTAGGACTTCTAATATAACTCCAGGCGGCCAGTCCCCGGGCCGACTAGTCGAACCCGGTGCCGGACGGAAAAAGTAAATGTAATGACAAGGTCATAAGCGTGATACTCTTCATTCATAGATAAAAGATGGCAGTCCCCGAGCTCTCCTCGGGGGGCCTATTGTCTCGTACTTAGTACAAAAGTTGGTGTGATACATACTATATTTCAACTGTAAAATCTTTGGAGGAGGTTGGCGTTCCATGGTCGTTGTGACTCCTTGCCGGAGTCGTCTCTCTTTCGTGCCTTCGGCTTCTGTGCATCGATTCGGTAGTAGGAGTCGTTGCCTAAAGCTCTGCTGATGACAAAGGGGCCCTCCCAAGGGGCCGAGAGCTTGTGCTGGCCGGCTGTTCACTGGATCAGCCGGAGCACAAGATCGCCCTCTTGGAAGGATCTTGGCTTGACCTTCCGGCTGTGGTAGCGGCGCAGGCCCTGCTGATAGATGGCGGACCGGCTGAGGGCTAACAGCCGGCCCTCTTCCAGCAGGTCGACGCCGTCTTCTCGTGCTTCCTTGGCCTCCGCCTCCGTGTACATGGTTACCCGAGGTGAGTCGAACTCGATGTCGGTTGGGATGACCGCCTCGGCACCATACACGAGGAAGAAAGGAGTGAAGCCGGTTGACTTGTTTGGGGTAGTGCGCAGACTCCAGAGGACGGCCGGCAGCTCATCGAGCCAACAGCCAGCTGAACGCTCTAGTGGTACGACCAGTCGGGGCTTGATGCCGGAAAGGATGAGGCCGTTGGCTCGCTCGACCTGGCCGTTTGACTGCGGGTGGGCGACGGACGCTAAGTCCAACCGGATGCCTTGCATCGCACAGAAACGTGCCAAGGCTCCCTTAGTGAAATTCGTGCCATTGTCGGTGATGATGCTGTGTGGCAAGGCCGTACCGAGTTGCTATATCTGCGATGAATGTCACGGCAGTCGGCCCATTCAGCTTCTTGATCGGCTTTGTCTCGATCCATTTGGTGAATTTGTCCACGGCGACAAGCAAATGTGTCATGCCACCGCGTGCCGTCTTGAATGGGCCCACCATGTCCAGTCCCCAAACGGCGAAGGGCCAAGTGAGGGGAATGGTCTTGAGTGCTGAAGCCGGCATGTGTTGCTTGGAGCTGAAGAGTTGGCACCCTTTGCAATGTTTAACTAACTCCTTGGCGTCATCCAAAGCAGTCGGCCAAAAGAAACCATGGCGGAAGGCTTTGGCGACGAGTGATCTTGAGGCCACATGGTGGCCGCATTCTCCTTGGTGGATATCTCTGAGGATTGCGATGCCCTTCTCTTGCTCGACGCATCGCTGGAGGACTCCAGTGACACTGCGCTTTACGAGCTCTCTGTTGACGATTGTGTATGCTCCGGCTCGGCGTTGGACTTGTCTTGCCTCTGTTTCGTCAGCCGGCAGGTCTTGGTTTATTAGGAAGTTGAGGATGGACTGGGCCCATGATGGAGCCGCGACTTCTTCTATTGCCAACACGGCTACTGCGACCGGGGCGGGCGGGCTGGGTGGTGAAACGCTGGAGTCGGCCGCCGCTTGTTGTGTTGGAGCAGTCCCCGGGCCGAGTGCCGCAGTCCCCGAGCCGGGTGTGGCAGTCCCCAGGTCGGGCGTAACCACGGGAGTCCCCGAGCCGCCTACTGACGTCCCCGGGCCGACTATCGAAGTCCCCGGGTCACCTGCTTGGTTCTTCGAGCCTGACCCTGCCGCGTCGGGGTCAGGCGGCACGAAGATGGAATCGGACTCTGGAGACGGCTTGATAGACGGCTTGAGGAGGCGTTGTAGAGAGACACAGGTTGGTATTGCTTGCCGGGTGGAGCCTATTCGAGCCAGGGCATCAGCTGGCTTGTTGTCGGCTCGCGGTACGTGGAGGAACTCGCATCCTTCAAAATACCCACTGATTTGCTGAACGAGGAAGCGGTAGCTTGCCATATTTGCGTCCTTGGCATCCCAGTCGCCGGATGATTGCTGGACCACCAAGTCCGAGTCGTCATAACATAGGATCCGGCGAATGCCGATCTCTTTGGCAAGCCGGAGCCGTGTATGAGCGCCTCGTACTCGGCCACATTGTTGGAGGCGGCAAAGTGAATTTGCAGCGTGCATCTGAGCTTGTCTCCTTTGGGAGAGGTGAGGACAATGCCGGCTCCCAGGCCGGTGCGCATCTTGGACCCTTCGAAGTGCATGCGCCAATGAGTGGAGTCGGGAGCCGGTGGTAAGTACTGGGTCTCGGCCCAGTCGACGAGGAAGTCGGCCAATGCCTGGGACTTGATGGCGGTGCGAGGCTGGTAGAAGATCGTGTAAGGGGCTAGCTCGATGGCCCATTTCGCCACCCGGCCGGACGCATCCCGGCTGCCTATGATCTCGGCCAGCGGGGCGGTGCATACGACCGTGATGGGATGCTCTTGGAAGTAGGGCTTCAGCTTCTTGGCGGCGAAGTACACGCCATAACACATCTTCTGGTAGTGCGGGTAGTTCTGTTTCAAGGCAGACAATACCTCCCTCAAATAGTACACCGGCCTCTGGACCGGCTGGGCTCGGCCCTCTTCTGGGCGTTGGACTACGATGACGGTGCTGACCACCCGGCTGGTTGCGACAATGTAGAGGAGCATGGGCTCTTTCTTAGTCGGTGCCGCCAGGACCGGCGGTGTGGCCAACATCTTGTTCAGCTCGTGAAAAGCTTGGTCGGCTTGGTCATCCCACTCGAAGTGAGTGGTATTCTTCATGAGGCGGTACAGGGGGAGGGCTTTCTCTCCGAGCCGACTGATGAAGCGGTTCAGGGAGGCCAAGCATCCGGTAAACTTCTGTACGTCTTGAAGTTTGGTGGGAATCGCCATTCTCTCAATGGCCTTGATCTTCACCGGGTTGCATTCGATGTCACGTTCGGAGACCAGGAAGCCTAGGAGCTGGCCGGCTGGCACTCTGAACATGCATTTCTCGGGGTTGAGCTTGATTTGGAACCGGCATAGGTTCTCAAATGTTTCTTTGAGGTCTTCCAGCAAGGTGTCGCGCTTCTCCGTCTTCACCACAATGTCGTCTACGTAGACGTGAGCATTTCTGCCGAGCTACTTGAGGAGGCACTTCTGCATGCAACGCTGGCACCAGCATTTCTCAAGCCGAATGTCATGGTCAGGTAGCAGAAGGCTCCGAATGGCGTGATGAAGGCGGTCTTCAGGCGGTCAGCCGGATCTAACTTTATCTGGTGGTATCCTGAGTAAGCATCCAAGAAACTCAACAACTCGCATCCGGCCGTGGAGTCTATCACTTGGTCAATCCTCGGTAGGGCAAAGGGATCTTTGGGGCAGGCCTTGTTGAGGCTCGTGTAGTCTATGCACATGCGCCACTTATTGTTCTTCTTTAATACGAGGACCGGGTTGGCGAGCCACTCTAGAAAGAAAAGTTCCATAATGAAGCCGGCTGCCAGAAGCCAGGCTATCTCCTCTCCAACAATCCTTCTTTTCTCCTCCGACAGTCGGCGGAGGGGTTGTTTGACTAGTTTTGCATCATCTCAGACGTGTAGTTTGTGCTCGGCGAATTCCTTCGGAACACCTGGCATGTCCTTGGGGGACCATGCAAAGATGTCCCGATTCTCACGGAGGAAATCGGCGAGCTCGCCTTCCTATTTGCTGTTTAGGTTTGCCCCGATGACGGCAAACCTCTCTGGGTGCTCGGGGTCAAGAGGTATCTTCTTCATCTCCTTGGACGGCTGGAAAAATCCTTGGGCATCATACTCCTTGGGATCGGGGGACAGGGCCGACTGCTTGCCGGCCATGGCCACGACCCGGTCCAACATCTTCTTCTCTTCGACAATCACAAGGGACTCGGCCAGCCGGCTGCTGGCTACTGCGCACTTGGAAGACTTCTTGTAATCGCCGGCTATGGTGATGATGCCCTTGGTGCTCGGCATCTTCATCTTGAGGTATGCATAGTGGGGCACTGCCATGAACCTGGCCAAGGCAGGTCGGCCAAGCAATGCACGGTAGGGGCTCTCCAGGTCCACCACTTCAAACCAGATCGCTTCCCGGCGGAAATGCTCCTTGTCCCCAAAGAGTACATCAATCTTGATCTTGCCAATGGGGGCGCAGGACAGGCCGGGTACGATGCCATGGAACACTGTCCGAGTAGGCATGAGTTGCTTTGTCTTGACGTTCAGCTTCTCCAGGGTGTCACAGTATAAGATGTTGATGCTGCTCCCGCCGTCTATCAGCACGCGGGAGAAACGGGCGGCGCGTCTGTCCGTTGCAAGGGTGGCATCCAGAACCAACGCGTAAGAGCCTGGAGATGGCATCACCTCTGGGTGGTCGGCCCGGCTCCAGCTGATAGGTTTTTCTGACCAGTGCATGTGCTCGGCGGGGTTGGCAGCGACCATGCCGACTTCCTGGTGCTCTCGGTGTTTGCTGCGCCGGTCTTCGGGCTGGCTTGTAAAGATGACATAGGTGGCATGCTCGTCGGGGAACTCATCATGCACAGCTCCGACTGCGGGCCGAACGGTCGGCGGCTGCGGAGCCGGAGGCGGCGGACCGGCAGGCGGAGGCGGCACGAGCCCTTCGCCTTTGGAGATTCGGGTGAGCCAATGGCACTTTCGGGTTGTGTGGTTGGACGGCTTCGCGCCGTTGTGAAACTTTCGCGGGGTGTCGAGAGTTTGCTCGTAGGAGAAGGCCGGCTGCCAAGCCGGCCTGCCGCCCTTGGGTTTCTTGGGTGCGAGCCGCCCTTCGGGCTGCTCGTCTTCGACTATGGCCACCTGCCGACTGGCGGGAGGCGGCGCGGGGCCCTTGCGTTTGTGGTCGTTCTGGTGTGGACGTCGGCCAGAATCCCCAGCCGGCGTCTTGGGCGCCGGGTTGAGTACTTTCCCGGACGCGTCTACCCGGAGCTCGGTCTTCATTGAGGAGTCGGCGGTGGCGTACTTGTCCGCTATGTCCAGAAGCTCGTCGAGGGTAGTCGGCTCATCGCAGAGAAGCTTGTGCTTGAGCAGGGTGCCTTCTCGGCACCCGGCAGTGAAGTATTCTATGGCTTGCACCTCGTGCACCCCCTCGCAAGAGTTGCGGAGCTCGGCCCAATGCGTGAGGTAGTCGTGAGTAGACTCGGCGGGGCCTTGTACGCACAAAGAGAGCTGTCTGGGCTTGGGAGCCCGCTTGTAGGTGCTGGTGAAGTTGCGGACGAAAGCTTCTGTGAAATCAAGCCAGCTGTTGATGCTGCATGGCTTGAGGCTGTTGAGCCAGGTCCGCGCCGTGCCTTGCAGCATGAGGGGCACGTACTTCATGGCAACGCGCCTATTGCCGTTGGCTATGCTAACCGCCGTGGAGTAGTCGATCAAGCAATCTTCCGGCTTCACGGAGCCGTTGTACTTGGGCGTGTCTCTTGGGAGCGAGAACCCTTTGGGGAAGGGCTCGTCGCGGATGCGGGGGCCGAAGCAAGGCGGACCGACATCGTCTTCTTCTTCCAGCGCCAGGGATCGCGCCAGGCGGTCGATCCGATGGCGGGCGTCGTTTTCGCCGACTCCTTCGCGGCGACCCAACCGGCCGCTAAGAGTCGGATGCGCAACAGGCGGCGGGGTGGGATATCTCTCTCCACGGGGCCGAGGCGGAGGCGGGTTTCCCAGCCACTCCACGGCCCGGGGATGGCCTTCTGCGTCCCGCTCAATGGAGATTCAGGTTTGGCTTCGGCTGGCAGCCAGCTCTTTCTCGCGCCGCGCGCGGTCTCTACCCGTAGTCGGCGTCCGGGATGTCGCGTCGTGATCTCGGCGCGGGGGAGGGCTTTCCGCGTGGGCGTCGGCTTCGTGCCGCTGCGCAGCTGCATCGATTAG
Organism: Triticum dicoccoides; assembly: GCF_002162155.2. Lineage (NCBI taxonomy): Eukaryota > Viridiplantae > Streptophyta > Magnoliopsida > Poales > Poaceae > Triticum > Triticum dicoccoides. The sequence continues at coordinate 182,511,557 of NC_041384.1, forward strand.
CTGCTGGATGCGTCGGGTCATGTGGGGGAGTTCTTCGGCCCCCAGTCCGTCTAGCTCGTCTACGGCCGCCTGGGCGGCACGCAGGTTCTCAAGTGGAGTGGCGTAGACTGGGCGGTCGACTCCTAACGTGTCGGCAACGACAGCGCCGCGCTGTTTGACAACGCCGACCCGGCTGGGCCCGCCTGGGAGCGGCGTGCCAAAGGCGGCGCGGTCGGCCTCGCGTCGGTGGGCCTCAGCGAGGCGTCTCATGGAAACCAACTTCCGGCCCTCCGCGAGGAGGGCGAGGCGGCGAGCTTCCAGTGCTTCAGCGTCGGCATCGGCCGGGAGGGGGATGGACAAGTCGTGGACCGCCGCGTGCGGGGCGTCGTGGGTGCTCTCGTCAGCAGCACCGCCGTGGCCGATGACCATCACCTCGTGGTGGGAGCATCGCAGCCATCGGTATAGGGAAGCGGGTCGTTGTAGATCGTGACGTCGGTGGGGAAGGTGTCGAATGAGGCCGTGTCGGAGTCGACATGCATCGGATCGGTGGAGCCAACCGACTCCAAGTCCACAGCAGGCTCGCCGGAGACATGGAGCTGGCCGAGGAGGTTGGCGAGGTGGTCGGTGCCCGCGTTGGAGGCGAGCTCGTCGGAGATGAGGGTCTTGTCAAGGAGATCGGCAAGGCCGCTCGTTGCGCAGACATTGGTGACGCCTTGCAGCGCGTCGTGGCAAGCGCCATCGGGCGTGCCGGGCTGGCTACGCTCGCGGCGGAGGAAGAAGGTTCTCGTCCAGAACAGGTCTCCGGACGGCGGTGCACCTGGCCCCACGGTGGGCGCCAAATGTCGGGTGGTAGGTGCGACATATGCCAACGGGTGGCTTATCATTATGGGAGCCAGTAAGACGTCGCCGGTGCCTAGAAGCGGGATGAGGCGAAGACATGCACGCCGGCGAATCTTACCCAGCTTCGGGGCTCTCCGTGGAGATAACACCCCTACCGCTTCTCTGCGGGGTCTCCGCATGATCACTAGATGAACAAGTAGCTACACGATGCTCCTTGAGCTGTTTGTGAGAGGAGGAAGAAGGGCTCTGCCTGCTTTCTTCTCCTCCCAACGTGGTGTTTAAAACTAGCAGGGATTAACCCTTTGCATGAGTGTCCCAGGGGGTTTATATAGGCCTACCCCCGGGGGTACAATGGTAATCCGGCTGGGCATGGGGCCCAGCCGTCTGTGTCTACACTCGCCGGCTTCTGCGCCGGCTGCTAGGGCCCGCCGGCCGGTGGGTCCCGCCGGCTGCCGGCTCCTTGGTCGACAGGCAGGCCCCACCGTCCAGGGCCTTGTCGGTGGCTAGTTACTGTTGCTCAATCCTGATGACGAGGGCATCGTCGAGGTGGGCGTGGCTATAGTGCCGCCGTCCGGCGGGGATCGCTGTAGCCTCACCGCGTCTTGTCTCCTTAATGGGGCGTCTCCTTCGAGGGGTTGGTAAGCCGGCTGTGGAGAGCCGGCCCTACCTTGGGCTGACTGGGGGAGGCCGGGCCGCCTTCGGGTGTCTCTCTGCCTGAAGGGGCCCACCGCCCGTGGGCCACTCTGGCAGCCCGTCGTGGATGACATCAGGGTTGTCGTGGCAACAGTGCCGCGCCGGACGGGTCATGGCCACCCGTACGGCGCACAGTGCCAGGCGTGCTCCGGGATTCGGGGGTGGCCAGCCTTACTGTAGCCACGCCCCGTCACATCGCCGTTATGTGGGTGCAGACTTCGAGGGTACGATCTTGACCGCCTTATGGGAGCCGGCTTCTTGGAGTCGGCCTTCTCGCAGCCGGCTCCTCGGAGCCGGCCCTCCCACGGCTTTCTTCACGAAGGCTGAAGTCGGGCCGCCTTCCGATAGTCGGCCGGGGACACCGCCGACAAGGGGAAGGCGGCCCCATGTCTTGGATTCTGGAGGGCCGGATGGGCTCGTAATTTTTTCAGAAGGGCCAGGGGAGCCGGCTTGGCTACCCATGGTTATTTCCTCCGACAAGGAACGAGCCGTAGCAAGCGACAACATGGCGTGCCGCGGCATCGCATGCGGAGGCGAGTCCGTAACATGACTTGCCCCCATTATCT
>NC_041384.1:182515216-182578505 GCF_002162155.2 Triticum dicoccoides
GGCGGGGTCGCGACCCCCCTCCCCCATCCCAGCGAGGCCGAGCCAGGAACGAGCCGTAGCAGGCGACGACGCGGCGTGCCGCGGCGTCGCATGCGGAGGCGAGTCCGTAACATGACTTGCCCCCGCACTGTATCGCACCGAGGGGCATAGTTTTATCGACGCATCATCCTTGTATGGACTTGCTCACGCATCGCAGTGCACCGGGGGGCATAGTATTTGCGCCCGTTATCTTATCTTTATTTTTTTGGGTGAAAAACCAGCACCGTTATGAATTATTATTTCATTTGAACTTTTTGATAATTTTTATTGTACTGTTGTGAGTTATTATCTGTACTTTAGTTGTTTGTTTTCTCCCTCTATATTAATTTTTTATTGTATTTATTTTTTTATTGTTTTTAATTTTTGCTATTATTTTTGGTAACTGCCCAAAGATAGTGGGCTTCACCACGGTTCTGGGCTTTAGCCATCAGTTTTCTCCCACTCACCTTTTAACCTCCGCTCTCCCCCGTTCCGCTCCGCTCCCCTCTCCAAATTGATTCCTTCTTCGTTTCCCTCTTCTTGCAGAGAAGTTGCTTCTCCTGTTTCGCCGCGGGAGCATCGGCCGGCGGGTGGAACCCCAGGGGTGGAGGTCTGGGTTCTCTGTTTGATCCTTTTGTTGTGCGATTGACTTCCCCTGCGTCCTCTTATGTACAGATTTTCCCTCTATTTCTTAGCTCTTGCTCTCTTTGCTGTTTCAGGCTGGATTCGCTATGGTTCCTTTGCTCTTGAACGATTGGTTGGCGACAGTGATATTCGATTCCGTGGCGGATTTTGTGTTTGCTTGTAAGAGTTTTGCTTTGTATGGCATGCTTCTCTTTCTGAAATAGGCCAGAGCCCTAATTTTTGTTCATGTGTCTTGCAGATCTGGTTTGGCAGATTTTAGGTCTGTAGATCTCAATGGGTACATCATCCGAGGTGGATGGGGTGATCCTCGATTTGAACAGCTCGTACTGGGGTGGCTGGGTAGAACCCATGGTACTGCGGGTAAAATCCCACAATATTTTGACAAAGCTACATGGAGTTGCATCTGGGGTTCTCAGATGAATGCTGGGGTTCGGCATGACAGGAAAAAGCGTGAGTGTTGTGCACAAAGTGAGGGTTGCTGGGTAAGGTCACAAGGTGGCCTTTATATAGCAATGGAGCCGGATTGTTTTACCGTGGTGAAAGGTAAAAATTTGCCAGCTTAGCTCCAAAGGTCGGGTCAGTGTCAGAGATACACATATCTCATAAAAAGACGAGTTACTTTGGTTGCCATCGGGTTGGTTTTGGGTAGTTGTGCCCGGAAAAATATGCAGCTATGCGCTGACCAAAATATGCAAGGCTATTATTAAAACAGAGGCACAAAGACAGGCTGCGTTAATATACGCGGTCGCATGATTACAAAACGAGGATACATTGAAACTTGGTGCTACTCATACGGCTTAGTCTACTTCATTTATGTCTAAACGGGCGTGCCTGGTGGATGTCGAGGCTTCTCCACGTGTCTCTCTGCCGGGATTAGTCGGAGATGGCGGAGGAACTGCAGGGTCGGGGTAGTGATGATGACCATCGCGGGGATTGTTGGCCACAACCCCGTTGGAGTGTGCTCCCAAAATGCGTCGAAGCACTTCTGGGGTTATCGCAGCACCTTGGCCGATGGCTGGGGCAGATCTCGGGGTCTCGATCGGTTGTCCAAACAGCACGACTGGGTTGTCGGTGTTGGGCTCATTTTCTTCTCTCGCCGGGGCTCGACGAACCAGCTCTCCACGAGCTGTGATTAGATCAATAGTGATCTGGTCGAACAGTGCCTCTAGTGCACCTACATAGCGCACTAGGTGCAACAATGCGGGGTCCGTCTCGTGATCTCCATTGGCAACTTGGGGTGGTCTACCATACCCTTCATGTCTGGGATAGTAGTGGAACGAGCGACAGTTAACTCTGGGCGACAAGTGCCTGAGATGAACTATAGCCTCTCGAGCGGCTAGCTGGATGGCTTGTGGCTCAAAGGAAGTTGTTCTTCTGGTGAACCGGTAGGGGCGCTCGGGTGCTAGACTCCTACCGTAAATGTGCACAGTGGCCCAGAATTGGCGGTCTTCACCGCTCATGGGTCCTTGATACACAACATATTCTGGTGGCTCCTCTAACGCGTAGGCACGACGGGTGAGGTTTGCGAGGATGGTCACAAAACCTCCAAGGTTGGTTGCTGTGGTTTCGTTGTGCACTATAGGTCCAGGCATTGTGGCTCGGTTTGGGGTAGCGGCTGTGCTGTGCTGGTTTGGTGCTAGCGCGCCCTTTTTATAGGAAAAAGGGGATGGAATCTTCCTTCGAACGCTTGCGAGAAAGGACTATTTAGGGGCCGGTCACTGGCGCATGAGTGACAGGTTAGGTTGATAGGTTGGGCACCGACTGCCAAAAGTGTTGGGTCACTGTGTGGCTATCTTGCACGAGAAGCTTGGCTGGGGTTTGGTTAAGGTCTGGTGGGTTGGTTTGCCTAGTTTATTGACCTGGCTAAGATAGGATTAGCCAATGGTCAGCCTGGCTCTGATACCAAGTCTGTCGCGACCGGGTTTTCCGGGGTAATAAATTTCCAGAAAAGACCGTCGTGCTCATCAGCCCCAGGATTACTGTTAGCTGATGAGGTTCCAACTTGTTACAGAAATTCCAAGCAAAATACAAAAAATATGTAGTACAAGACCATTATGGCCTGTGAGTACAACAAATGGTTTCTAGTGGTTGATGACGGAAGCGGGTTGTGAAACATCAGTGTCTATGGGACTCCATTTCCCACGGGAACAGCTGACCAGGTTAATTCCTATCTTCGCGAGGCTGCTATCTCCATTGAGTGGGTTCCGGGGCTGGCATCGCGTCGCTCCTCTCCGTGCAAGAAAATCTGGCCAAGACAATAGCCAGGGACAAGCCAGTGAGTACTTTGAATGTACTCGCAAACATTATGAACACAGGTATAATATAACAATGATGTGCTAAAAATATTTTTATGCTCATGACGTCAGTCAAAAAAATAGTAAATAAAATACTGATGCGTGCAGGAGGTTATTTATGAAAAAAATGCAATACATAGCAGTATTAAAATTTATGACATAAATAACAAGCAATGCTACAGTCGGGAGTCTGAGCGACACCACATAAAGGGCTTTAAAAGAAATGCCACAGTCGGGCGTCTGAGCGACGCCACATAAAGGGCTTTAAAAGAAATGCCACAGTCGGGCGTCTGAGTGACGCCACATAAAGGGCTTTAAAAGAAATGCCACAGTCGGGCATCTGAGCGACGCCACATAAAGGGCTTTAAAAGAAATGCCACAGTCGGGCGTCTGAGCGACGCCACATAAAGGGCTTTAAAAGAAATGCCACAGTCGGGCGTCTGAGCGACGCCACATAAAGGGCTTTAAAAGAAACAATCATAATGAATATCCCTGGAGGTAGAACCATCCCAGAGATACTCGATAATAACAATAATATCATGGGTTAGTCAACAATAATAATAATCATCATAGATATCACAAGTCACGAGTAGTAATTTTATTTTCTGGTTAACAGTTTCACCTCCGAAGACCGACACTAAGACCGACACCTGACCCATCCCAGACTGTAATCCTTAACCATGGACACGGCTATTCGAATAGGTTTATTCTCTGCAGAGGGTGTACTCTTTACCCACGAGTAACGGACTTCTCTAGTCCAGCAGGACTAATTCTGTCTACGGTCTTTTTGTTGAAAACACACCTAACTTGCACACACCAGCTTATCTCACACGTGTCTGGAATCACCCACGACACCTGTTAAGCAAACTCTAAGTGGGGAGGCTACAACCTCGCGTAGCATGGGATCAAATTTATATCGCACGCTCTAAGGGGTGGCCTCCCCTCTCGGTCCCAGCCGGAAACACCCATGCCCCCGGACCTGGTGGCCTGCCTACCAGCTACAACCGGTATCTTCCACCATGGCCTCTCTGTACGGTGTGTGCTGGAAGGAGGTTGACAACTTACTGAACCGTACTCTACTTGCTGTAGAGACGAGTGGTAGTACGAAGCAAGTATGGGGGTTACTGGAACAAGACTCGATCTACGGTCGACTCAGGAGGTTCAAGTATTCCCTGCATGATTAGCATGACGAACATATTTCATCCATCAGAGTCACCTCTCATATCGCCTTACCATGCCATACCAGACATAACCGTCCCGACGGAGACCGGCAACAAACTCAAGCCTACCCAAGGCAGAGGTTTTCCCGGGTTCCTGCCGGTATGCATGCAAGGCATATGAGGGTGATTATCATCACAAGTGTGTCCATTTCCAACAGCATGGAAGTCAGCAACATGTACCCATGCATATGATCATATCACATGAAATAACAAGTCCTTCGAAATGCGGTGGTGTTATAAATGTATCAACGATCACACCAAAAATATTATGCCGGGATTCAGAATGCTTGCCTTCAATGTTGTGGAGGGGTGAGGTGCTCTCCAAAACTTTTGAAAGCTTCTTCTCTCTCCCCAAAATCCTATTTAAAAATATATTTGAATTAACACACATTTCAAAAACAGAACCAAAAAGTTGTTTGAAAAAATTTCAAATAAATCTTAAAATAAACTAGATCAAATTTAAGGAAGGTAGAAAAAAGAATCAACTCATTTGGAGTTATATTTAAAAAGTTATAGCCAGTCAAAGATTTGGTCAAATCTGTTATTTAAAATAAAACAGAAAAGAAAACGATTCAGATAGAAATACGCTTTCGGTGCAGAGGAGGCGTACTTTGGGCTTTACGCCTCCACTTAACCACGTGGACAGACACGAGGTCGCTGACAGTGGGTCCAGGGGGCCCACTAGTCAGGTTTGACCAGTCTTCTCCCTCTTCTTTCTTTGTCCCGGGCGGAGGCGAGGCAACGGCGATCGTCGCCGGCGAACGGCGGCTCCCCGCGGGGCTCAGAGGGCGGGGATGGATCCGCCACTCCAGGGCGATCCTCCCGGTGGTCGCCAGGTAGGTGGGGACGGAGGGAGCTGCCGGCGGCGAGCTTCTCGGCGGAGGTGGCCTCGGGAGCAAAGTGATTTTTCTCCCGCGGTGTGTCCCGATCAAAATTGAGTAGTGGGGATGGCTCACGGGAAGGTGAGGAAGCTCTTGGTGGAGAGAACGGAGAGTGGGAGACCCTGGTGGTGCCGAATTGGCCGGGGCAGTGGCGGCGGCTGCAGTTGCCGGAGATGAGGAAGGAGCCCTCCCCCGGGTCGATTTGCTGCCATGGGAGGACTAGGGGAGCATTCTAAGGCTTCCTGTGTGCACGGGGAGGCTCGGGGGCCTCCTTTTATAGCTCGTCGAGGTCGGTTCCGCGGCGGCCGGATAAGCTCTCCGGCGAACCTCCTCTCTGTAGCTTGCAGGGCAACGTGGCGTGGCTGGGGATGACGGCAAGAGCTAGTGGACGAGAGGGCACTGCTCCAGGGGCCAGGTGGCGAGCCGGGGTGGCTTGGGCGGCGCTGCACGGCGCAGGGCTGTCGGGCGGCGGCGGCGGCTAGCGCTTGGCCTGTCGGGCGCGGCGGGGCTGCTTGGCGCGTTGCGGTGAGAAGGGGAGTGCGTGGCATGATGCTGCCATGTGGGCCAAAGCCAGGGGGCCGACGTGTCAGCTCAGGCGCGGGTCGTGCAATACGCGCGCTCTGGGCGTGCTCCGGGTGTGCACGGGACGTGTTCGACACTATGCCAGAGCACGCTAGAGGTCGCGGTCGAGGCTGGCAATTAACAGACCCAGGTTAGGAGCAACTGGAATCCTAGTGGACATGCTAGTATGATCCGAGGTGCAAGGTCACAATGCAAAGACAAAATCATGTCAAAACTGGCCATGCACACTAGGTGTTTGACAAAATGTTAAAGGCTTCTAAGCAACTCTTGGGGTGGCCCAAATCTCCAGGTCAAGATCTCCTTAGATGCAAGAGAGAATGGTGAGGTTATTTGGCCAAAAGCAGAAACTTGCTAGTGTAATTTTAGCAGAATTTCAATTCTGGACAGGGAATAAATGACATTATTTCATGAACCAAAAATGATCCAAAAGGTGCATGCTCCTGGACTTAAGGGTTTAACATGGGGGACTACAAGTAGGAGAAATAATCAAGGGTTAAAGAGCAAGTAAAAACATGGTTGCTGTACAAACCATCAAGTTGGTCCAGAATGAGGATGAGGTTGATTCACTCAAATTTTTCAAAGAACATAAATAGGTTTTTGCAGAAAGTGAAATAATAGGCTCCTACTGACCTCCCCTAATTTTGGTAGAAGTTTTAAAGAAATATTTAAATAGGTTGTAGTGCAAAAAGCACTCTGGACCAGAGATGAAAAATTGAGTGTAGGGCTCAAAATATTTCATGAATGAAATATATTTTAGCATAAAAGTGATTTAAAAACATCACATGACATCTCCAAATTTTTGTGGGAATTTTAAGTGAATTTATCAAATGGTTGTAGTTCAAATATGGCCATTTAACCTAGAAAACCCTTTTCAAGAAAATAAAGATCAAGCAACCTAATTATTTAATTAGTTACACTGATAAAAGGAAAGTTTTTCTTGAGAGGTTAAACAAGTCCAACAACATTTTTGAAAAGTTTTCTCTTTGGGAAAAACTCATCATAACAGGGAAGGAAATGATTTAAACAAAATCAAAATGGAGCTCAAAAATTCAAAGTTTTAAATCCTGGCAAAATTTTATTCCATTAAAACAAGGCCAAAATTTTGGGGTGTCACAATACTAACCCCCTTAAAAAAAATCTCGCCCTCGAGATTTGCTAAAAGCGGTGTTAAGAAAATAATTACGCAATGACGATGTGGCTACAGTGAGAGGGCAATAAGTGGTGAAAAACCACAGTGTGAAAAACTGGGGCTGCGCGGAAAAGTCTATGGTTCGGGACAAAAACGGGTGATTTCTACGCTGGATATAAATTTAGGATAACTCCTAAATTTAGATATACGCTGGTCGTACCCGAGAGCACAGTGCTCTCTCTGGCCGACAGGTGGACCCGGGGTCCACTGTCAGTCTCCTCTCCTTCTCCCTCTGGCCCTTTCTTCCTCCTCTCTCCCGCGCGCTTTCTCCACCGGCGACGCCTAGTGTGTAGGGCATATAGGCCTTACCGTGGTAGTGCGCGGCGTGCTAGCTGCCGGGCAGCATGCACTCACCTCGCGGGCCAGCGCGCTGTCGGCACTGCTCGCGGATTCGACTCCGAACACCGGCGATCGGCGACGAGCGGCGTTGGTGGACTTCGCCCACCGTACACCGAGCTCGAGCTATAAAAACGGCCGGGGTGCCTCTCTCTTCTTCCTCACACCTGGCCTCACTTCTCCTCCTCCTTCTTTCTCCATTACTGCTTACAGAAGCTCGGTCGAGGCTCTAATGGCGGAGGCGATGCCGGACTGGTTTGTGATCCTGAAATGCGTAGGGATGGCGACGCTGCTGGGGCTCTCTGTGCTCCTGTGCGCGATGATCTTCGACGAGTATCGCGATGCTGCGGCTCGGGTGTTGGCTCTCCGCGGTGGTGGTGATCATGAGGAGTAGATGGGGTGTGCCGGGTGCTAACTGTTGTTAGGGGGTGATTAGCTGGATGTAACACCGTTGCAAAGTTTCGCAAACAGTGTATGAGTCCGAATGATTATGGTTGTGAGTCTGCTCGTGGTGCTGTGTGAAATTAAATAATCCACGTCGTGAGAAAGTGTAGATGTAGCAACTCAGGGAAAAGAAATCTCACTCCAGGATTTTGCGAGGGAAAAACAGTTAATTTAAAGGAGCATAAACCACAACAAAAACTACACACATTAGCAGAAGCCAAATAATTGACTCGTCGTACAAACTCAGGGTATTGCGCATAAGTCACACACATAAATAAATGCTGCAAAGAACAAATACAGTAGTGACGTCTAAAATGAAAATGGTAACTGGGCGGGGTCCTGATAAAATGTCTCTGGTAAAGGAATACACTCCTCTTCTATCGGAGGAAGTGGATTGACCAGTCGATGTATGCGTCTCTCCGGGTCGGGTCTTAGTGGTCTGCCGATGGCAATCTGAGGATTTAAATCTGCGAGGCTCTGGAGATAATCCATCACTCGCTGGTTTAAATGCTCTTGAGCAATTATGTACTGGATAAGGTTGGCCAGAACTGGGTCTCTCTCAATACGTCCACCGGGAAAAGATGTTACTTCTCCGGGTGCTGCACGGCTCGGAAAGTAATAATATCCTCGTTCGCGGCATAGGGTACTGCGGATTGAAGACGAGCAATCGCTTCTTTCGCAGCAGCTTCTATGGCCAAGTGTGGGGTTGGCATAGATTTCCCCACGAAGGAAACTCCCGTTGGATCTTGGTTGGGGTCTACAGGAGGAATGTGTACTGTTGCCCAATATTCTGAGGTGGATGGGGTGATCCTCGATTTGAACAGCTTGTACTGGGGTGGCTGGGTAGAACCCATGGTACTGCGGGTAAAATCCCACAATATTTTGACAAAGCTACCTGGAGTTGCATCTGGGGTTCTCAGATGAATGCTGGGGTTCGGCATGACAGGAAAAAGCGTGAGTGTTGTGCACAAAGTGAGGGTTGCTGGGTAAGGTCACAAGGTGGCCTTTATATAGCAATGGAGCCGGATCGTTTTACCGTGGTGAAAGGTAAAAATTTGCCAGCTTAGCTCCAAAGGTCGGGTCAGTGTCAGAGATACACATATCTCATAAAAAGATGCGTTACTGTGGTTGCCGTCGGGTTGGTTTTGGGTAGTTGTGCCCGGAAAAATATGCAGCTATGCACTGACCAAATATGCAAGGCTATTATTAAAACAGAGGCACAAAGACAGGCTGCGTTAATATACGCGGTCGCATGATTACAAAACGAGGATACATTGAAACTTGGTGCTACTCATACGGCTTAGTCTACTTCATTTATGTCTAAACGGGCGTGCCTGGTGGATGTCGAGGCTTCTCCACGTGTCTCTCTGCCGGGATTAGTCGGAGATGGCGGAGGAACTGCAGGGTCGGGGTAGTGATGATGACCATCGCGGGGATTGTTGGCCACAACCCCGTTGGAGTGTGCTCCCAAAATGCGTCGAAGCACTTCTGGGGTTATCGCAACACCTTGGCCGATGGCTGGGGCAGATCTCGGGGTCTCGATCGGTTGTCCAAACAGCACGACTGGGTTGTCGGTGTTGGGCTCGTTTTCTTCTCTCGCCGGGGCTCGATGAACCAGCTCTCCACGAGCTGCGATTAGATCAATAGTGATCTGGTCGAACAATGCCTCTAGTGCACCTACATAGCGCACTAGGTGCAACAATGCGGGGTCCGTCTCGTGATCTCCATTGGCAACTTGGGGTGGTCTACCATACCCTTCACGTCTGGGATAGTAGTGGAACGAGCGACAGTTAACTCTGGGCGACAAGTGCCTGAGATGAACTATAGCCTCTTGAGCGGCTAGCTGGATGGCTTGTGGCTCAAAGGAAGTTGTTCTTCCGGTGAACCGGTAGGGGCGCTCGGGTGCTAGACTCCTACCGTAAATGTGCACAGTGGCCCAGAATTGGCGGTCTTCACCGCTCATGGGTCCTTGATACACAACATATTCTGGTGGCTCCTCTAACGCGTAGGCACGACGGGTGAGGTTTGCGAGGATGGTCACAAAACCTCCAAGGTTGGTTGCTGTGGTTTCGTTGTGCACTATAGGTCCAGGCATTGTGGCTCGGTTTGGGGTAGCGGCTGTGCTGTGCTGGTTTGGTGCTAGCGCGCCCTTTTTATAGGAAAAAGGGGACGGAATCTTCCTTCGAACGCTTGCGAGAAAGGACTATTTAGGGGCTGGTCACTGGCGCATGAGTGACAGGTTAGGTTGATAGGTTGGGCACCGACTGCCAAAAGTGTTGGGTCACTGTGTGGCTATCTTGCACGAGAAGCTTGGCTGGGGTTTGGTTAAGGTCTGGTGGGTTGGTTTGCCTAGTTTATTGACCTGGCTAAGATAGGATTAGCCAATGGTCAGCCTGGCTTTGATACCAAGTCTGTCACGACCGGGTTTTCCGGGGTAATAAATTTCCAGAAAAGACCGTCGTGCTCATCAGCCCCAGGATTACTGTTAGCTGATGAGGTTCCAACTTGTTACATAAATTCCAAGCAAAATACAAAAAATATGTAGTACAAGACCATTATGGCCTGTGAGTACAACAAATGGTTTCTAGTGGTTGATGGCGGAAGCGGGTTGTGAAACATCAGTGTCTATGGGACTCCATTTCCCACGGGAACAGCTGACCAGGTTAATTCCTATCTTCGCGAGGCTGCTATCTCCATTGAGTGGGTTCCGGGGCTGGCATCGCGTCGCTCCTCTCCGTGCAAGAAAATCTGGCCAAGACAATAGCCAGGGACAAGCCAGTGAGTACTTTGAATGTACTCGCAAACATTATGAACACAGGTATAATATAACAATGATGTGCTAAAAATATTTTTATGCTCACGACGTCAGTCAAAAAAATAGTAAATAAAATACTGATGCGTGTAGGCGGTTATTTATAAAAAAAATGCAATACATAGCAGTATTAAAATTGATGAAATAAATAACAAGCAATGCCACAGTCGGGCGTCTGAGCGACACCACATAAAGGGCTTTAAAAGAAATGCCACAGTCGAGCGTCTGAGCGACGCCACATAAAGGGCTTTAAAAGAAATGCCACAGTCGGGCGTCTGAGTGACGCCACATAAAGGGCTTTAAAAGAAATGCCACAGTCGGGCGTCTGAGCGACGCCACATAAAGGGCTTTAAAAGAAATGCCACAGTCGGGCGTCTGAGCGACGCCACATAAAGGGCTTTAAAAGAAATGCCACAGTCGGGTGTCTGAGCGACGCCACATAAAGGGCTTTAAAAGAAACAATCATAATGAATATCCCTGGAGGTAGAACCATCCCAGAGATACTCGATAATAACAATAATATCATGGGTTAGTCAACAATAATAATAATCATCATAGATATCACAAGTCACGAGTAGTAATTCCATTTTCTGGTTAACAGTTTCACCTCCGAAGACCGACACTAAGACCGACACCTGACCCATCCCAGACTGTAATCCTTAACCATGGACACGGCTATTCGAATAGGTTTATTCTCTGCAGAGGGTGTACTCTTTACCCACGAGTAACGGATTTCTCTAGTCCAGCAGGACTAATTCCGTCTACGGTCTTTTTGTTGAAAACACACCTAACTTGCACACACCAGCTTATCTCACACGTGTCTAGAATCACCCACGACACCTGTTAAGCAAACTCTAAGTGGGGAGGCTACAACCTCGCGTAGCATGGGATCAAATTTATATCGCGCGCTCTAAGGGGTGGCCTCCCCTCTCGGTCCCAACCGGAAACACCCATGCCCCCGGACCAGGTGGCCTGCCTACCAGCTACAACCAGTATCTTCCACCATGGCCTCTCTGTACGGTGTATGCTGGAAAGAGGTTGACAACTTACTGAACCGTACTCTATTTGCTTTAGAGACGAGTGGTAGTACGAAGCAAGTATGGGGGTTACTGGAACAAGACTCGATCTATGGTCGACTCAGGAGGTTCAAGTATTCCCTGCATGATTAGCATGACGAATATATTTCATCCATCAGAGTCACCTCTCATATCGCCTTACCATGCCATACCAGACATAACCGTCCCGACGGAGACCGGCGACAAACTCAAGCCTACCCAAGGCAGAGGTTTTCCCGGGTTCCTGCCGGTATGCATGCAAGGCATATGAGGGTGATTATCATCACAAGTGTGTCCATTTCCAACAACGTGGAAGTCAGCAACATGTACCCATGCATATGATCATATCACATGAAATAACAAGTCCTTCGAAATGCGGTGGTGTTATAAATGTATCAACGATCACACCAAAAATATTATGCCGGGATTCAGAATGCTTGCCTTCAATGTTGTGGAGGGTGAGGTGCTCTCCAAAACTTTTGAAAGCTTCTTCTCTCTCCCCAAAATCCTATTTAAAAATATATTTGAATTAACACACATTTCAAAAACAGAACCAAAACGTTGTTTGAAAAAATTTCAAATAAATCTTAAAATAAACTAGATCAAATTTAAGGAAGGTAGAAAAAAGAATCAACTCATTTGGAGTTATATTTAAAAAGTTATAGCTAGTCAAAGATTTGGTCAAATCTGTTATTTAAAATAAAACAGAAAAGAAAACGATTCAGATAGAAATACGCTTTCGGTGCAGAGGAGGCGTACTTTGGGCTTTACGCCTCCACTTAACCACGTGGACAGACACGAGGTCGCTGACAGTGGGTCCAGGGGGCCCACTAGTCAGGTTTGACCAGTCTTCTCCCTCTTCTTTCTCTGTCCCGGGCGGAGGCGAGGCAACGACGATCGTCGCCGGCGAACGGCGGCTCCCCGCGGGGCTCAGAGGGCGGGGATGGATCCGCCACTCCAGGGCGATCCTCCCGGTGGTCGCCAGGTCGGTGGGGACGGAGGGAGCTGCCGGCGGCGAGCTTCTCGGCGGAGGTGGCCTCGGGAGCAAAGTGATTTTTCTCCCGCGGTGTGTCCCGATCAAAATTGAGTAGTGGGGATGGCTCACGGGAAGGTGAGGAAGCTCTTGGTGGAGAGAACGGAGAGTGGGAGACCCTGGTGGTGCCGAATTGGCCGGGACAGTGGCGGCGGCTGCAGTTGCCGGAGATGAGGAAGGAGCCCTCCCCCGGGTCGATTTGCTGCCATGGGAGGACTAGGGGAGCATTCTAAGGCTTCCTGTGTGCACGGGGAGGCTCAGGGGCCTCCTTTTATAGCTCGTCGAGGTCGGTTCCGCGGCGGCCGGATAAGCTCTCCGGCGAACCTCCTCTCTGTAGCTTGCAGGGCAACGTGGCGTGGCTGGGGATGACGGCAAGAGCTAGTGGACGAGAGGGCACTGCTCCAGGGGCCAGGTGGCGAGCCGGGGTGGCTTGGGCGGCGCTGCACGGCGCAGGGCTGTCGGGCGACGGCGGCGGCTAGCGCTTGGCCTGTCGGGCGCGGCGGGGCTGCTTGGCGCGTTGCGGTGAGAAGGGGAGTGCGTGGCGTGATGCTGCCGTGTGGGCCAAAGCCAGGGGGCCAGCGTGTCAGCTCGGGCGCGGGTCGTGCAATACGCGTGCTCTGGGCGCGCTCCGGGTGTGCACGGGACGTGTTCGACACTATGCCAGAGCACGCTAGAGGTCACGGTCGAGGCTGGCAATTAACAGACCTAGGTTAGGAGCAACTGGAATCCTAGTGGACATGCTAGTATGATCCGAGGTGCAAGGTCACAATGCAAAGACAAAATCATGTCAAAACTGGCCATGCACACCAGGTGTTTGACAAAATGTTAAAGGCTTCTAAGCAACTCTTGGGGTGGCCCAAATCTCCAGGTCAAGATCTCCTTAGATGCAAGAGAGAATGGTGAGGTTATTTGGCCAAAAGCAGAAACTTGCTAGTGTAATTTTAGCAGAATTTCAATTCTGGACAGGGAATAAATGACATTATTTCATGAACCAAAAATGATCCAAAAGGTGCATGCTCCTGGACTTAAGGGTTTAACATGGGGGACTACAAGTAGGAGAAATAATCAAGGGTTAAAGAGCAAGTAAAAACATGGTTGCTGTACAAACCATCAAGTTGGTCCAGAATGAGGATGAGGTTGATTCACTCAAATTTTTCAAAGAACATAAATAGGTTTTTGCACAAAGTGAAATAATAGGCTCCTACTGACCTCCCCTAATTTTGGTAGAAGTTTTAAAGAAATATTTAAATAGGTTGTAGTGCAAAAAGCACTCTGGACCAGAGATGAAAAATTGAGTGAGGGCTCAAAATATTTCATGAATGAAATATATTTTAGCATAAAAGTGATTTAAAAACATCACAGGACATCTCCAAATTTTTGTGGGAATTTTAAGTGAATTTATCAAATGGTTGTAGTTCAAATATGGCCATTTAACCTAGAAAACCCTTTTCAAGAAAATAAAGATCAAGCAACCTAATTATTTAATTAGTTACACTGATAAAAGGAAAGTTTTTCTTGAGAGGTTAAACAAGTCCAACAACATTTTTGAAAAGTTTTCTCTTTGGGAAAAACTCATCATAACAGGGAAGGAAATGATTTAAACAAAATCAAAATGGAGCTCAAAAATTCAAAGTTTTAAATCCCGGCAAAATTTTATTCCATTAAAACAAGGCCAAAATTTTGGGGTGTCACATATTGGGTGTACTTGTAGTGTTCATATAGTTGAACTGAATGCTTGTTCATGTACTTTTTTGCTAATTATGATGTTGTTGCAGATGTTGGAGTGCCGGTGCCTCCTGATTCTGAAAAATCAGAATGCTTTCAAGATCTTGTGAATGTTATTTTTGAGACACCAAATCCGTTAGAAGAACTTGCGGATGTTGCTAGTGTTTCCCTTATATTTGCTATTTTTTATCAGCCTTGAATACATTAATATGCTTAGCTACATCAGTTGTTCCTTTTGTTTGTGTTTGATGCTATGCGCTTTATTTATCTTGTCTCTGCAATGTTGATTTTGTTTTGATCTTATATGTGCATGCTTATGTTTGTTGGTTTATGCAGTTAATGACAGCCATGGTGCTGCTGAGGAAATTGCTGATGTTGTCAAGGATATAAATGATGGGATGTATTCTCTTAATGTTGATGATGTTGATGGCAGCTTGCAGTTGTTTGTTACTCAGTCATAGAGTGTTGATGGCACTAAGCCTGTTACTCAGGCTGAGGATGTTCCTATGCAGTTACAGCTCGAGGATGAAAGGATAAGAAAGAAGAAGTGTGATTTCTAGAGAAGAAAGGAGTTGGAACGGCGTCAAAAGGCTGCCTGTGTTCAACGAAGTGATCGGGATGTTGCTCAAGCTCCTGAAGGCGTAGATGATGAAGGTGGTGACGCGGCCTTTTCAACTGTTGATGCTGGATCTCATGGAAGTGACATGCCTGCGAAGACAAACCTGTTGCAAACTCGTTTGACGCAAGTGTTTACTCGTGATGCAGTTAAGGAGAAGAAAGCTGTTTTGAAGAGGAAGATGTTAGATCGAAATCCTGATGGCACACAGAGGCATAGTCCACGTGTGAAAGTTGGTTCCCAACCTGGTAATAGCAAAGCTGATGGGTATAGTGCTGCTGTGAAGATTGGTCCAAGCAAACTTGGTGGCTCCCCTGTTCGTCGTAGTCCACAGGTTTTCACAAACAAGAAGCCTTCTTCTTCTCCTATTCGAGAGCGCTCTTTGTTGAAAGAAAATAATAAGCGTAAAGTTCATCCTGCGAAGGTGAACAAAGGTGTGAAGAAGCGTGTTCGTGCCAAAGCTTAAGATATTGTATCTGAAGAAGATGATATCGAAGTTGATTCTGAAGATGAATTTGCAGTGGCACGTCTTTTGTACTGTATGTGACTGACTAGTTGTACTTGCAATTATTTAATTGTGTCTGGGCTTTTATGCTAGCCAGGGGAGGCTGGTCATTGTTTGCATCAATCGAGGGTGGTACTTATGTTGTTTCAATAGTTGAACTTGTGCAATCTTATCTTTTTTTCTACTTGCCTTCATATGCTTGTTTTGTTTTTTATATTCATTTATATAAGGTGTGGCTTCTTTATTTTCATTTTACAGCCTGTTAGCGTTATGAGTCCGGTCAAGCCGGTGGGACGCAATGCCGGAAAAGTTGCCTTGGATGAAGGTGACCAACGGAAATTGAACTTGACTGTGCGATGTTCGTTGGGAGAGGTTGAAGCTTGTGCTAAATTGCTTGAGAGTCGACATGTGGCTAGGGTTCGTGCAACTGGTTTTGGTTTTATCTTCAATTGGAGGGTGAAGTCTAACATTTCCCGCCCTTTGATGGGAGTTTTGTACCGAAGGATAGATCCTGATACGATGACTCTTGACATGGGTGAGGCTAATAAGAAACTTCGCATCACTAGCGATGGTATACAACAATTATTTGGGTTCCCTCGTGGTGGTCGTTCTCCGCCAAGGCCGTCAGAGGATGGATATGACGACGCTCTGATGAAGTTAAGATCGGAGCTTTACATTAGCAGGAACATAGATATCAAGACAAAGGATTTGAGGAATAAGCTCAAGGTGCTCGT
This sequence comes from Triticum dicoccoides, assembly GCF_002162155.2. Classification (NCBI taxonomy): domain Eukaryota; kingdom Viridiplantae; phylum Streptophyta; class Magnoliopsida; order Poales; family Poaceae; genus Triticum; species Triticum dicoccoides. The sequence continues at coordinate 182,531,306 of NC_041384.1, forward strand.
CAAGGATCCTAGCAAAGATGACCTTGCTCTGAAAGTGTTCTTCATTATTGTGTTTATGAAGGTTGTGTTGCCTGGTGCCGCCCCGCGTGTTTCCAGAGAGGCAACAATGTTTGAGGGTCTTGTCTTTGAGGACATGGCTAATATGGATTATTGTCAGCTGATGGTTGATGAGCTTAGAAGGGCTGTTGTCAGGTACCAAGATGGTGTTACGATGGGGAAGGCAATCACAGGCTGTGCTATAGGGCCTGTACTAATGTACCTTGACTGCCTTATCCGTGGCAAGACTACGGAGCCTGACATGCGAGTCCCCCGCATATGTTTCATGGATCCTATCAAGCTTTCTAATCTGGTTGATGCAGATTTGATAAAAAAGGCAATGCAGATCCAAAGACTTGGGTGTTTGGGAAGCTTCCGGTGAGTTTTTATTTCTTTCGTGTCTTGTAGACCTTTTTTTATTTAGGTATAGCTTTTTTCTGCTGGAGTGAACATGTGTCCCGCAGAGTACTGTTGTTTCTTAAGCTTTGTGAGGTTTAGGTACGATTTTTAGTACTGTTGTTTCATGTGTGGTTGAACTGAATATCTTTGCTAAATTGTCATGTCGGTAAATACTAATAAATTGGCACTGACAGCTAAAGATTGATAGTCCTGTTGATTTAAATTTGTTAATATCATGTTTTTATTTTTCCCTTGTGTGTTGCATTGCTTAATTAACTATTTTTCCCTTGTTTTGTAGTGGAAAACTCAAGAGGAGGTTGTTTTTTTCCGACAATATAAACGACCAGTCCTGGAGATGTTGTCGTCTCAGGTTCCCAAGTCTTCATCTCTGCACGATGAGTTGAGAGGTGATCGTGGTGTTGAGGGTGCTGGTTATGTTCCCCTGGCCCTAGTAATGCTAGTACTTCGCAGAGACATGGTTTTGGTATTGATGTTGCTGTTTCTGCGTTGGAGCGCGCTGAGCATAATTTTAGAAATGTGTGTTCTGAGCTGCAAAAGGTCCGAAGGACAGTTGAGCGTATGAGTTGTATCAGTGGTATCCTTCCTGAAGGTCATCAATTTAACGCTGAGGAAGCAGTGGACTATATTGAGATGGAGAGAATTTTAATTGGTGATATGTGTGACGGTGCTGCTGATCTAGTTCAGAGCTCGGTTCGTCTATTCAACAACATGAAGCGTTTCAAAAAGTATGCAAGACTCTTGCTGCAAGCCATATGAAGAAAGTGCAAAAGTTGTTATCAGGCAGACTGAGCAGGATGAGGCTGCTGCTGTCGGATTTCGGGTTCCGGCAGACCCTTGAGGTTCGAACACTGGGGTGCGCACAGAGATTTCGCCTCGTACCTACCTGCACTCCTCCGCCTTGTTAGGATCTAAACTAAGGAAAGAACAGCACAAGAGACGCAAGGTTTATACTGGTTCGGGCCACCGTTGTGGTGTAATACCCTACTCCAGTGTGTGGTGTGGTGGATTGCCTCTTGGGCTGATGATGATGAACAATACAAGGAAGAACAGCCTCGCGAGGGTCTGTTCTTGGTTGGGGCGATGAACTGCTGGGAGGAGCTCAGTCACCCTTCTCTCTCTCTACCTGATCTTCTCTATCTTTCCAACCCCCCGACCCTCTTTGCTCTGTGGGTGGCTGGTCCTATTTATAGAGGCCCTGGTCCTCTTCCCAAATATCGAGCGGGAAGGGAGCCAACAATGGCGGGCTACTTTGAAGGGGGACAGCTAGTATCAGCTATCCTGACAAAAGTAGTCTTCGCCTGCGCAAAGCTCTGGTGATGACGCCATCTTGGGCTGCATGGTGACCTCCATCTCGTAGTCCTCCTGGTCTTGGTCTCGTTGCACCGAAACGGCAACCTTTGCCTGATGCCTCGGTACTCCGCGGCTGCGCTTGCCCCCTTTGCACCAAAGAGGAAGGGAGGACACTGCGCGGGCTGGCACCTGCCTGGCGCCCCCGGTCATCATGGCTTGCGTCACAGGCACCTCGTGAGGTACCCCGCCTTGATCTCTTCGCCTCCTCGTGAGCCAGCCTGACGAGGCCGCGCCTGAGGAAGCTCCGCGTCGTCTGCCCCGCGAGGCTTGGCCCCTCGCGAGGGTCTTGGGTTTGTGTTGGTGAAGATGGGCCGCGCTGGGCCCCCTTTGAGCCACGCCGCAGGCCGCAGGCAGGCAAGTCTGGGGACCCCCGTTCCCAGAACGCCGACAGTAGCCCCCGGGCCCAAGGCGCGCCCGGACTTGGTCGTGCAGGGAGGCGGAAGGGCAAGAGCGAAGTACCGCGGGCCCTAACGCCTGCGGCCTTGGGCGTCGCGTGGCGGTTGATTGGACGTGGGCGCCTCCACTTCCCCATGGCGCCTCGGCAACTGCACGGATTGGACAAGTCCCTGCATGCAAAGTGGGTCATGATTACCTGCAATCGTGGAGGTAGGCGGTTGGCCTTCGCCGGCCATAAGTACGGAACAGCGCGCGCCCTTCCAGTTCATCCCCCCTTGCTTCTCCTTTCTCTTCATGGCCCCGTCGAGGAGGTTCTCGGCCGCAGAGAAGGGGAAGGCTCGCTAGGTTGAGCCCGCCTCTACCCCACCCAAGCGCGGCCGAGGGCGCCCTCGCAAACATCCTGTGGCCACCATGGTGGCTCCCCGCGGCCGTGGGGGCGATCTTCAGCACAGTGATGGGTGGATTGCTGCGGCCGGGGCGTGCGCTCCGGCTGCGCGTCCCCCTAGGCCGCGCTTTCGCACTGCTGACGTGCTGCCGGAGTTCGTCGTGTGGTCGGCGGGACCGACTAGCATCCGGCTTCCACTTCCTTGCTTCCTCCTTGGCGAGCTCCCGGCCGGCGCTCCGGGCGGCCTCTGGCTCCAGGACGACGGCTGCTGCAGCCGGGCCTCATGGGTCTCACTGGAGGTCTCCGTGGCCGGGAGCCTGTCCCTGGCCCACGGTTGGCAGACGTTTGCCCGCGCGCGTGGCCTGAGCCGTCGGTGCACCCGACACTTCAAGTTCGACGGCGATGCCACCCTCTACGTGAGGGTGTTTGGGGAAGATGGTCGCCGCGCAGGGTGTTGTTCCGAGGGTGACAACCGCGGCTGGGAACCCAGCTCCGGCGATGATGGAGAGGGCAGCGCTCGCGCGGCCGGCGGCGCTCAGGGTTCCTCAAGCTTCTCCGGTTCTTCTTCAGGCGGCGACTCTTCTAGCGGTGGCCGCGGTTAGCCTCCACACCGTCGTATCTGCTTGGGAGGTGGCAACGTGTCCGCCCGCCGTCGCGCCCTGGTGAAGCGCGAGAGGGAGTCCGCCTGAGCTCCGGAGGCAGCTCGGGCCTCCCCTACGGGCCGGTGTGTGGCGAGCTGCACCAGATTTGTTCTTTCTTTTTCTTTTTCCTGCATAACAAAGACAGTAGTGTGGAGGCCCGCGGGGGCGTGGTTATTGCTGTTAATCATCGTTTTGCTTTCGTTATCGTACCTTCCGGCTACGTGCCCGAGCGTGGATAGTTCCCGGCCCTGGCCGTGGGGGGCGACCGACCCAGTCCCTTTGTTTGTGTCGCGGTGCCCGTGGGGCAAGGACTGGAGGGGTGCTCCTGTAATGGGCCCAGGTCGCGAACTCTTTGAATGACTAGGATAGGAACACTCACGAGGGCGCTCAGCTGCCCCCCTCGCGAGGCCGTGCACAAGAGAAATCGAGGCAGGAGAGTGAAAAGTCGAAGAACCACAAGCCAAAGACGGCAACAACTTCAATAAAACTTCGAAAGAGAAGGAACAAGCCAACTGCGGAAAGCAAATGAAAAGCCGCGTCCGACACCTAATCTAGTCTTCGACGTCTTCTCACCAGCGCGGAGCTAAGTGCTGCCACTGGGCGTGGGAGGGAGCCCCAGGGCCTGAGGCCGGCGCTCCTGAGACTCCGGGGCATGTACAGCCCCAACTCATTATTACGTGAGAGTGTCACGGGCGGCGAGCTTCATAGGCGTTGGCCTTCTTCACAGGCTCTGGGCCTTTTCCAAAACGCGATAGCTTCACAGGCATTTTCCTTCTTCACAGGCTCTGGGCCTTTTCCAAAATGCGATAGCTTCACAAGCATTCGCCTTCTTCACAGACTCTGGGCCTTTTCCAAAACGTGATAGCTTCACAGGCATTCGCCTTCTTCACAGGCTCTGGGCCTTTTCCAAAACGCGATAGCTTCACAGGCATTCGCCTTCTTCGCAGGCTCTGGGCCTTCTCCAAAACGCGATAGCTTCATAGGCATTCGCCTTCTTCCCAGGCTCTGGGCCTTCTCCAAAACGCGATAGATTCATAGGCATTTGCCTTCTTCACAGGCTCTGGGCCTTCTCCAAAACGCGATAGCTTCACAGGCATTCGCCTTCTTCACAGGCTCTGGGCCTTTTCCAAAACGCGAGAGCTTCACAGGCATTCGCCTTCTTCACAGGCTCTGGGCCTTTTCAGGGGTAGAACTTCCGGAGGTGCTGGATGTTCCATGCATTCTAGACTGGCACCCCCTCCTGAGTCTCCAAGCGCTCGGAGCCGGGCCTGGAAACATGAACAACTTTGAACAGGCCCTCCCACATGGGAGAGAGCTTGTGCAGCCCCTCCCTGGAGAGAACCCGCTTGAGCACGAGGTCTCCTACCTCGAGAGTTCTGGGGCAGATGTTGCGGCAGTGATATCGCCGCAGTGCTTGTTGGTACCTCGCTGCTCGTAGCACGGCTTCTCGGCGACGTTCCTCCCCCAGCATGAGGTCCATCCCCCGCATGGCGTCCTGTTGCGCCTCGTCAAATGCCAGGACCCACGCGGAGCGACGTCTGACCTCGTGAGGGAGGACCGCTTCGGCTCCGTAGACCAGGAAGAACGGGGTCTCTCCAGTCGGCTTGGTCACGGTTGTGCGGATGGACCACAACATGGACTGAAGCTCGTCGTACCAACCTCTGCCACAGGCCTCCAACTTCTTCTTGAACGTCCTGGTCTTGAGGCCCCTCAGGACCTCCACGTTGGCTCGCTCGGCCTGGCCGTTGCTTCGGGGGTGCGCCACCGAAGGGTAGCATATCTGCGTTCCAAGGTTAGCACAGTATGTTTTGAAGAGGTTACTAGTGAACTGCGAACCGTTGTCCATGATGATGCGATTCGGCACCCTGAACCGGCTCACGATGCCCTTGATGAACTTGACCGCGGAACCCGCGGGAATGGTGCAGACCGCCTCTACTTCAGCCCACTTGGTGAACTTGTCCACGGCAACGTAGAGGTAGCGGTAGCCCCCGAGCGCCCGAGAAAATGGGCCCAAGATGTCCAGCCCCCAGACTGCGAATGGCCATGAAAGGGGTATAGTCTGCAAGCCTCCTGCTGGCTGATGGATCTGCTTGGCGTGGAACTGGTAGGCCTCACAAGCTTTCACTAGTTCGACGACGTCATTGAGCGTGGTGGGCCAATAAAACCCACTGCGGAACGCCTTGCCGACGAGGGTCCGTGATGACGAATGATGTCCACAGTCTCCGCCATGTATATCTTCCAGCAGTTCCTTCCCTTGCTCCCTGGACATACAGCGCAGGGATACATCGTTTGGCCGCTTCTGGTAGAGCTCTCCATCCTTGATGCAGTATGCCGTGGCTTGGCGTGCCACTCGCTTCGCTTCCTCCTCCTTCTCCGGCAGGGTCCCTTGCGTTAGGTAAGTCCGGAGCTCCGTGATCCAACATCCCTCCTGAGGTTCCATCGTCAGGAGCAGGCGTGCTCCTGAGGCCGGGCCACAGGCCGGAGCCCCTGAGGCAGGTGGCTGGGGGAGCTCCTCCCGGGGCTGAGCCATGTTCGATAATGACGGCATGGCTGATGGCTTGAAGAGCCGCTCCTCGAAAACGCCAGGCTCCTAAGGTAACCGCCTGGACGCCCGTTTGGCGATGTCGTTGGCCTCCTGATTGGTGCCACGGGGCACATGCTGCAACTCCAACCCCCAGAACTGCTTCTCCATCTTGCGGACCTCCGCTAGGTAGGCTTCCATGTGCTCATCCTTCGGCTCGTACACCTTGTTGGAGAAATTGACAAGGAGCTGCGAATCTCCCTTGATGGTGAGGCGTTTCACCCCCAGGGCAGCCGCGGCCTTCAAGCCTGCTATTAAACCTTCATACTCCGCTATGTTGTTGGAGACCTTTTCACCTTGCTGGAAACAGAGCTGCACGGCGTAATAGAGCTTGTCCTGAGCGGGCGATATAAGCACCGCCCCAGCCCCAGCGCCATGCCTGGAGAACGCCCCATCTAAGTACATGACCCAGCCTTCTGGCGCCTCGCTTCCCGGGGACAGGGACCGATCCTTGTCGGCCTTGAGGCCTGGCGCCTCCGTCCATTCTGCCACAAAATCCACCAACGCTGCTCCCTTGATGACTCTGGTCGTGCTGAATTCGAGCTGAAACGCTTGCAGTTCTATGTTCCACTCAGCGACCCTTCCAGCTGAATTAGGGATCCTGAGCACTCTCTCCAGGGGGTATGACGAGACGACCTTGATGGGGTGACCCTGAAAATAGTGCCGCAGCTTGCGCGAGGCCACCAGTAGCGCGAGGAGGAGTTTCTAAGGCATGGGGTACCGTGCCCTTGCATCCCGCAACACCGTGCTGACGAAGTACACTAGGTGCTCAACAAGGTGGAGTGCGTCAGTGCTGGTGGCTCCCTTCGGAGACCGTGGCGCCTCTTGAGGTAATGAGGCCTCCTGAGACTGGCCATCTGGAAGAGGGGCCTCTTTCGCCTCCGGTGCGCCCCTCTGCGGCGGCTGATCCTCCTCAGCCGCGGTGGCAGCTTCTGTAGGCTTTCCTTGTCCCTGTTCTACCTTGTCTCGGGCTGCTGCCGCGGTTTTGATTCGGCGCTCCTCTCTGACTGCCACCAAGGCTGCACTGGCGGAGTAGGGAGTGGCGGCGAGGTAAAGCACCAGGGGCTCTTGAGGGCGTGGAGCCACCATGACCGGTGGGCTGGTCAGGTATCTCTTGAGATCCTGGAACGCCTGGTCGGCCTCTTCAGTCCACTCGAAGGGCCCCTTTTTCTTCATTAGCTGGAAGAAGGGCAGTGCTCGTTCCCCCAACTTGGAGATGAAGCACCCTAGCACGGTCACGCGCCCCATGAGCATTTCTCTGAGGGTCTTTGGCAGGCTCATGTCTTCCACCGCCTTGACCTTCTCTGGGTTAGCCTCGATGCCTTGGTGGGACACGAGGAAACCCAAGAGCTTGCCCGAGGGGACTCCGAACACACACTTCTCTAGGTTGAGCCGTAGGTCCACTGCGTTGAGGCTCGTGAAGGTTTCCTCCAAGTCTTGTATCAAGGTCCCGGCCTCCCGAGACTTTACCACAATGTCATCGACGTAAGCTTCAACATTCTTCCCGAGCTGCGGGCCCAAGGTGATGTGCATCAGCCGCTGGAAGGTCGCCCCTGCGTTACGCAGCCCGAATGGCATGCATGTGTAGCAGTACACCCCACACGGGGTTAGGAGGGCTGTCTTCTCGACGTCTTCTACCGCCATCTTGATCTGGTGATACCCAGAGAAGGCATCCAAGAAGCATAACAGGTCGCATTCTGCAGTGGAATCGACGATCTGGTCGATGCGGAGGAGCGGGAACGGATCTTGCGGGCATGCTTTGTTGAGATTGGTGAAGTCGACACACATGCGCTCCTTCCCTCCCTTCTTTGGCACAACGACAGGGTTGGCCAACCAATCTGGGTATCGGACCTCGCGAATGACCCCAGCGGCTTCTAATTTGCGGGTCTCTTGGGCGATGAAGGCCTGCTTTTCTGTGGACTGCCGCCTGGCTTTCTGCTTCACAGGGCGCACGTTGGGGCACACGTTGAGGTGATGCTCGATTACACTCCTGGGGATCCCTGCCAACTGGTCAGGCTCCCAAGCGAGTACCTTCTTGTTTGCACGCAGGAACCCGACCAGGGCCTTCTCCTGCTCGGGTTTGAGGTGGGCGCCTATGGTGAAAGTGGCATTGGTGGATCCGTCCTCATCGACGGGTATCTGCTTGGTTTCTGCCTTGTCTTGGGTGAATAACTGTTTCTTCTTGGCGGGTGCAGCCCCCTTGGGGCCGGGGGTCTCCAAGTCGGCGGGCTGCCCCGACGCTGCCGTCTTGAAGGCAAGCTTGAGCACCCGTAGCGCGTCCCCGGTGTCCCCGTGCACAGTGAGGACACCGCTGCTCCCGGGCATCTTCATGAGGTTGTACACCGGGTGCGTCGCGGCCATGAACTGGGCCAGCGCTGGGTAGCCGAGGATGGCGTTGTAGGGGAGGCCGATGGGGGCGATGTCGAAGTCGACCAGCTCCATGCGGAAGTTGTCGTAGGTGCCAAAGGTCACTGGGAGTCGGATCTGTCCCAAGGAGCTGGACGACTTGCCCCCAACGCCTGAGAAGGGCCGGCTGGGTTGCAGCCGTTCCAGGGGTATGCAGAGGAGGTTGAAGGCCTCGACCGAGAGCATGCTGAGGCCCGCGCCGCCATCAATGAGGGTTCTGGTGACGGCCACCTGGCAGATGGTGGGGGTGCATAGCATGGGGAGCGCACCCGAGCAGGCCGAGTTGGAGGGGTGGTCCTCCGAGCTGAAGGTCAGGCCGGCCTCGGGCGCTGCCCGGTCCAGGGGAGCCCCCTGCCGCGTGGAAGCGGCGCTGACCCGGCGGATGAACGTCTTGACGTGGTGACTTGTAGGCGGCGCCTGTGAGCCGCCCAAGAGGGCCGCGACGACCGGGGGTGTTGGCGCAGCGCGATGGGCGGGGGAGAGGTTGCGGGGCTCCATGGGCGCACGGAGCACGCGGGATGAAGAACCAGCTAGGGTGAGAGAGGGAGTTGCGGTGCAGCCGTCTTGCCGCATGGACGGATGCTGGGATGATGCTTGCTCTCGTCCCCCGCCGGGCCGGTGGCGGTGTTGACGGCAGGTGATGGGGAACGGCGAGGACGCCCGCCGACAGGGGCCGTCTGGGCGACGCGGGAAGCGAGTGCGGCCCGGCGCTCAGCATGGGCCCGACGAGCGTCAGACATGGGCGTGATGGTTGGAGGAGAACGGGGTGGTGGAAGACGAATCCCGGCGCACCCCTACCTGGCACGCCAAATGTCGAATTTCGGGTTCCGGCAGACCCTTGAGGTTCGAACACTGGGGTGCGCGCGGAGATTTCGCCTCCTACCTACCTGCACTCCTCCGCCTTGTTAGGATCTAAACTAAGGAAAGAACAACACAAGAGACGCAAGGTTTATACTGGTTCGGGCCACCGTTGTGGTGTAATACCCTACTCCAGTGTGTGGTGTGGTGGATTGCCTCTTGGGCTGATGATGATGAACAATACAAGGAAGAACAACCTCGCGAGGGTCTGTTCTTGGCTGGGGCGATGAACTGCTGGGAGGAGCTCAGTCACCCTGCTCTCTCTCTCTACCTGATCTTCTCTATCCTTCCACCCCCCGGCCCTCTTTGCTCTGTTGGTGGCTGGTCCTATTTATAGAGGCCCTAGTCTTCTTCCCAAATATCGAGCGGGAAGGGAGCCAACAATGGTGGGCTAATTTGAAGGGGGACAGCTAGTATCAGCTATCCTGACAAAAGTAGTCTTTGCCTGCGCAAAGCTCTGGTGATGACGCCGTCTTGGGCTCCACGGTGACCTCCATCTCGTAGTCCTCCTGGTCTTGGTCTCGTTGCACCAAAACGGCAACCTTTGCCTGATGCCTCGGTACTCCGCGGCTGCGCTTGCCCCCTTTGCACCAAAGAGGAAGGGAGGACACTGCGCGGGCTGGCACCCGCCTGGCGCCCCTGGTCGTCATGGCTTGCGTCACGGGCACCTCGTGAGGTACCCTGCCTTGATCTCTCCGCCTCCTCGTGAGCCAGCCTGACGAGGCCGCACCTGAGGAAGCTCCGCGTCGTCCGCCCCGCGAGGCTTGGCCCCTCGCGAGGGTCTTGGGTTTGTGTTGGTGAAGATGGGCCGCGCTGGGCCCCCCTTTGAGCCACGCCGCAGGCCGCAGGCAGGCAAGTCTGGGGACCCCCGTTCCCAGAACGCCGACAGCTGCCACCGACAACAGGGCTGGTGATGGTACTGAGGCTAATGTTCCCGATCATGAAACGAATGATGTTGGCTTGGAGCGCGCTGTTGATGATGTGAGTGAGTCTTCGGTGTTTGCAATTTTTACTATGTTGTTCTGCTGTCAGTATTGTAGTTGAACTTTCTCATCTTTATCTGTTTATTAATTTTTCTTCCATGCAGATTGAGCAGGATGAGGCTGCCGCCACAGACAGCAGGGCTGATGATGGTACTGAGGTTAATGTTTCTGATCACCATACGAATGATGTTGGCTTGGAGCAGCCTGTTGTTGATGTGAGTCAGTCCTCTGTGTTTGTATGCTTTTACTATGTTGTTCTGCTGTTAGTATTGTAGTTGAACTTCCTGATCTTCATCTGTTTATTAATTTTTTGCTTTGATGCAGGAGACCAGTCATAATGTTGACGATGTTGTTGACCGTGGAGTTAATGGTTATTTTTTGTGTTTTAATGTGTTTATTCATATTTCTTGAATTTTCATGTGCACCAATGTGGTTTAATTCCTTGTGTTTATTGTTGCTAATAATAGCATTGTTTTTTTGTTTTCATTACATATGAAATCAGGGTGCTGTTGTTGGTGACGAGCCTTGTTCGCCTGTTGGTGATGTTGCTTTTAATGTTAGCAACAGCAAGATCGATGATGTTTCTGTGAATGCTTCTAAGGTTTTGTTTTTCTGTGCACCTCTTGCTAGCTTATTCTTGATTATTAGTTTTGCTCATATTATTCACTTTTTCTGAATTTTTATTTCTTCAGATGACTGATGTTGATTGTGAGGCTGTTGTTAGTGGTGGAGATGATGCTCATGGTGTTCCATTGAGTAGTGGGTGCGATGTTGGTGCCAAAGTTGCTGATGAGGATTTTTGTGCTGCTAGCATACTTGATGGCAAACTGCCTGGTGTTGGTATTGCTGGGAATGAAAATCTTTCTGATTTTGAAGATTTGCCGTCGGAAAATTTCCTGCATGGAGGGCTTGATTATGGTGATGCATTGCAAGATGCTTCTAGCGTGGAGGAGGTGCCATCCGAGGATGATGATTTACTTCTGTCGATTTCTTCTGGCCCCTTGACGCAGGAGGCGCTCGTGTCGTCCCAGGATTTTCTTTCCACAGACCTTGAAAGCGCAGCGATATTGGTGTCCTCTCAGGATGTGCCTGTGCCATCATCAAACTCTGAAACTGGAGGCATATTGGTCTCATCGCAGGAACTACCGTCGTTGTCAAACACTGATAGTGCAGGTAAGGACTTGTAAATGAGGCGTACTTCTCAATTTTGGCATTTTGGGCATGTTCACTTGCAGTGCTTGAACTTATTATTTTTCTTCTTTTTATGCAAGCAGAAAGTGGAAATGTTGTTAAGGTTGATATGTTTTTCTTCGCTGTTACGAGGTTGCGCATGAACCGTGCAAAACGGTTAGTTTGGGATTTTGCCCGTATCATTTTCGTATCCTTTTCTTTCTCTCATATGACTATTGTTGTTATTGCAGTAGTTTTAATTCGTGTAATTTTTTGTGCTTTCTTAGTGACAAACCGATGTTTCAAAATAAAGAGTGTGATGCCAGTGTTGGTTCTATTGCTAAAGCGTTTGTCCCCATGGGCATGCTCAACTCAGACAGTGCTGGCGTTGTTTTATATTCTCTATGTCAAAAGTACCGAGACACTGACAAGTTGATAGTTCCCAGATGGGTGACGGTGAGTATTTTGCTTTTGTAGACAGGATGATAACTTGTTTTTGCCAATTTTCTAACTGTTGTTGTTCTTTTTGTACAACAGACCAAGATCCATGATGGAAATATTGATTCCAATGTGCTAAATTGGTTTACGAGATCGTGCGCTGATGGTTTTGACCAAGTAGGTGAACTTGTACTTTTTGTACTCATGAACTAGAACTGTCATGTTTTTCTCGCAAGTTTGGGAGGTGGTTGAAAGAACTTGAGCAACCTGCTTTTTAGCCATGCACTTATGAATGATGTGTGCTTCTTTTGTGTGAAGCTGACCTTATTGTCGCAAGGAAATTGAATTGATATGTTTGTTGCAATTTTAACTAGAGTAGCATATTTTTTTTAGTGTTTTGCTTACTCAATTAAAACTTATGATTATCTTATTTTTTGTTTGTACTTCAGAATTTCACTTTTTATTATTATTTTATTGTTTAGAGGCTGAATTTTTTGTTACATTATGTTTTGTTAAATTCATTTTTCCTCTGTGAATTTTTTGTCAGTTCTCTTCCCTTCTTTTGATCCGCCATCCATTGCGGCTACCATGAAGCCTAGCGAAGAATCTGGGCATTGGTGCTTGATTGTTCTGAATTTGAGGTTCCGTCGTTTTGAGTGTCTTGATTCACTGCGCGATGAAACCTGGAGTGATGCAGTTAGATTCTTAAGGAATATGACAGACAACATAAAGAAGGTTTGGAGGGAGTCTAGCGTAGACAGGGCGAAACCGTTCTCGCCGGCGCATATTGATGGTTTCTCTTGCGAGTTTGTGCGGGTGCCGCAACAGAAAAACACGTGAGTATTCGTTTTTAATGAGTTTTTGTTAGTTGTTTTTGTTGGTGGGAGGGTGGTGTTACTGTGTTTTCGGATTTGTGATGTACCCATTCTATTTTTTCTTTTGTTAACAGGCATGATTGTGGATTCTTTATGCTACAAAGCTGCAAGAGCTATCATTGCCGGGAGGATGGTGTGATTGAAATGTTAGATTACAGCCACGAAGACATTCTTGACATTAGGAAGACTTTTCTGTACACCTGCGCAACTAGCGATGTGTTTGATGTTGACTTCCGTGGTTTGTTTGGCATCGAACCCTGTATGTAATGCATGACCTTTTGTAATTTTTTGCAACTTGTACTTCTTTGATTGGTACTATCATGATTTGTGTATTTGAACTTTACCCTTGATGCTTTCTTTTATTTTTTTTATTTTTGCAGGTGAGTGGCTGGATCTTAATGAGCATGACTACATGATCTTTGGCAGCCAGTTCTCGGAGCTCGAGCGCGTATCTATTGATCTTAGCCAGTGGCGTTCTCCAGAAAAGACAAGGTCTAGTGTTCTTAAGGGGCGGTTGGGAGCTCTGAAAGGTTCTACGGCTGCTTGTGCAGAGAGCCCCTCTACACCCAAGAATCCCATTGTGGAATTGATAGACAGCGATGATGATGCATTTGACAAGATTGCTGGCATGGGAAGAGTCACCAGGAGCGCTGCTGCTGCCAAGGGTTTATCCCCACTTGCTGGAATAGTGGCTCGCAGAGCTGGTGGTGCTAGGAAGGATCCAGCTTTGGATTCTGGCAATGTTACAAGCACGAAGCGTGCACCCAAAGCTCCTATAAAGTTTTGCTCCCGTGTGCAGCAGCTTCAACCTCATATATTCCCTCACCTGGACAAGGCTCGCAAGTTGTATAATCTGTTGCTTAGCGATGAAGCATGTGAGAAGTATGCCGAGTGAGTATCCCTCATTACATTTCATCTTCTTTTCCTCTTTTGTTTTTAACTGCTAGATAGATATGACCTGAACTGTTACTTTTTATACAACTTGAACTACTATGAATGCCTTATCTTTGCTTCCCCTGCTTTTTGTTAATGTCCATGCTGCAGCAATACATTCTCAATGATACCTCAGCCTGATGGTAGCGTAAGCAGCTTCACTGGGAAACGCATCTGGGAAGTTTTTGCACCTGGGAAAATGATGGAGGGTGATGTATTGGACTTCCTTATTGATGATTGGAAGAAAGATCCCGATAGAAATGTTGATTTTGCGTCTGGGAAAAGGGTATTCCCGAGTCCATATTTCATCACGGTAACCAACCAGATCGTTTGTTTCTCTTAGACAAGAACATGTTTTTTGTTTTACGAGTTTTGATAATACCTGCTTTGTTTATCCTTTTCCATTGTGTATTTCTTTTTTGGCTTTTTTTGCAGGTTGTGCTTGACTGTATGTTTTACGGTGATGAAAATAAAGAGTTTAATGTGAAGAGTGCAGCGAGAGATTTCAAGAGCTATGTTAAAGATAATGAAGACTTGCTCACTGCCGACCTTGTGAGATCTACTAGCTGATTTTTGGTTTTATTTTTTTCTTGCCATGCTGGTTTTTATTTTGAATATTTAACATCTCTTTTTTTGTCATCTGTTTTTAGATCATGATGCCTCTATTCAAGCCTATGGTTTTACCAAAGGATAAGAAAGTGAACCACTTTTCCTTATATGTCATGAATCGATACCGAAGTAGCATCGACATCCTTGACCCTTTACCTTATCCGAAGAACCATCATCCTTCAAAGAACACCTATCATAAAGACTGCAAGAAGATTGTGAGTGACATTTATTATCTGTACTGGATTAATTTTTCTGCATCTTTGTTTCTGCTTTTTTCTTAGACCTAAAAAATGTGTGGTTTCTTTTCTTTTCTTACAAATCTCCAGGATGGTCCAAGTAATGAAGGATGTGTATGGTGATGCTCAGTACAATGCGAGTAAGCAGCCCAAATGGGAGCTTTTTGCAAAGAAACCAATGTTTGTGAAGGTTCCACTTCAAGGGGTGAATGAATGTGGCCATTATACTCTGAAGTATGCAGGATCCTATGATGGTTAAAATATCGTTGGGAACATTCGAGATAAAGATGTGGGTTCTAGTTGAGCTTTTCACTTTTCCGTGTTTGGCTGATTGTGTGTTCTTCTTTTTAATGTGTCATGATTTTTTTGACAATTTGTTTCATTGTTTTGCAGCGTCGTATTGTTGATTGGAAGGCTGAGGATCTGTATAGAGTTGTGTTCAACCGGAATAACCAGCTTGTGGTGATGGAGCTTCCCAAGGAGTTTCAGCCTTTGGCTCCTGGTGCATAGAAGAAATGGTCATCATTCGCGTAGTGAAATGGATAGTTGTGTGATATATCTCTTGAAAGCATTGTAGGCTTTGATTGTAGTGTTTGGATGTCTTTGATTTTTGATAGTTGTGTGATATATCACTTGTGTATGTTTCATTGGGAATTCGTTCTGGTTAAGTTCTATTTTTACTACTGAAGTCTTGTAAACTAGTTGAACAGAAAACATGTCTTCCCAAGTTCATTGCGAGTTGTTGCTGGGAAAAGTGAGATTTATCATTTATTTTTCATCTGTCCCAACCTAGGTTGGACCTTTATAGTTTCTGTACCCTCTTTTGCCTATACTTATAGTATAGTTATGTTGGTACTGAATTGTAATGTCATTCAACGTTAGTCTTTTAAAATTTTGGTGTCACAATGGCACTTGTGGATCTAGTGTGAGTGGAGTGACACTTCCTTGTTATGTAGAACTGATTTCATATAATGTATTAGAACTGAAGTTTTTTTTGTGATTGAACTTATTTACGACCAAGTAGCTATGTCATCTCTAGCCAGATTTTATTCAAGTATAAGAAATTTAGCAAGATTTGAGAGCCAATTTTTTGTTTGAACTTCTTTGAATTGTAGTAGTTGAACTTCATAGTAAAATTTAAATACTGGTTTAAATTATCTACATTTAAATATGTCTCCGAGGGGGGGGGGGCTATTTTCTAGGCTGTGGTTCTTCTCAAGGCAATGTTTTGTATAATCATAGTACTTGCCTTACAGACTAAGTTGTACTGACATTTCAGTTGTACTACTAGTGTTATTCTTGAGTGTGTCAATGTTTTTATGGAATGTGAACTGAAGCTTCCCATTCCTTTTTATATTTTATAGAATGAATGTACCGTTTGTTCAAGTGTACCAGAACTCTCAGTCCTAGCATGCTAGTGGCTTGGAAATGTGTACTAATTGTTCTTTGCTTTTCCTGTTGCAGTACTTAGTAAATTTCTAACTACTATTAGCACGATGCTATTAGTAGTCCTCGGCTGAAACTTAGTCTTTTTAGTGTTCTTCTGAAACTAAAAACTGAATTTTCTTAGTGTGATAGTACTACCGTAAATGTCTAAGCTGTACTGAGCGTCCAATTCTACTATTTTGCTGTTGTCCTTAGTTAGTCTGCCACTGTTTTTGTTATTTTTTGTGAAAATATCCATGTATGATTTTTTGTTTCTGCATGACTAGTTTCAACTTCAACCTACTTCAACTTCAAATGATGGATGAACAAAAATAGGAAGCTAGCAAACTTGTTAACTGACATAAGCAAACGATGTACATGATATAAATAGGCAAACTTGTTCAAACCCTGACACACATAACATAAGGTAGCTGGTTCAACATAACAAAAGCAAACTACAAATCTGAAACAACAACATTAAGGACAGGCAGAAGTGCGAGCAACACGAATGCAGACTTTCATTCATCCTCATCCCGCGAAGTTGCAGTGGTAGTAGGGGTCAGCTTCCCGCTCTTCTGAAATATCCCAACCTGTCACGATGTTGTCAATTGTCTTCCATGACTTTTACGTGGCGTACGCATCTATTCCTGCGTACGTGATGAGGTTGTCTGGCAGCGGGCTGGTCCCCCACTTTTTGTGTTCTCCCTTGTCCATCTTATTCTTCATGCCTTTGTAGGATGGGTGGATGACGCCGCCTGCAACATCGGCCAAGTCGTCGAAGTATTTGGTGGTGTGTGGATCTTTCCACTTGCGCTGGATGTCGATGAAGTTGTTGGGGTTGATCTCCAAACCAGACCTGTTTAGCATCCGCTTGTCGCCTCCAATGCTGAAACCGACAAATGTGTACAATTTATCCTCCTACAGGAACTGTTTGAGGCGCTTGGGCCTGCAAGGGGGGAGACACACATTGAAGGTTAGTGTTCTTTTTTGAATATTTAATTCTTTTGTTTTTTGTTTTTGAAAGTGATAATCCATGAGGTAGATGCTTAAATAGTATAAGCCATGGATGAATGTAGTCCAGAAACTAGTACACAAAGTCCTGAAATTAAATTCAACTACACCATATTATTTTTCTTTTTTGCTGTCTTGAGTGCTTCACCAAATTCAAGAATCCTTTTAACAGATTAAATGATATATGTGCTGCTTGATTCAAGTTTAGTTTTCTTTTTTGGTTGAATAAAAGACCTATACCAGTGCTTGATACATCTTTGTACATCAATTCTATATGAAGTTCAGGAATTAATTTGAGAAACATGTGCATCAAGATATGGACCTATACCACTTCACCAAACATCTTTTAATACATCAATTCTATATAACTATACTAGTGCATCAAGATCATAATCTATGCTAGCACATCATTTTCAAAAATTAATTTGGTTCATCAAGTTCAGAATTCTATAAACATTTTTTTCAGATGCTAATCTGGTGAAACAATCCACTTCACAGTTTCAGAATTGCATGTAAGTTGAGAAAAATGTACTCGTGCATACACTTCACAAAGTATAGTAGTTCATCTAGTTGGGGAAACTAGTTTAATGAAGTTTCTAGTGAGTAGTACTAGTACAATAGATGAATGAACAGTAGTATGGGTTACCATTTTGTGGCTGCTGCGATGTGGTAAACCAAGCAGAGTTCCTCGATGCACAACTGCAGGACTGCCGCCATCTGTGGAGGTTCATCATCCCTGGTGAACTCCACATCAACTCCGATGAAGCTCGGATACAAGCCGCCGCCCTTCATCCTGAGCCTGCTCATCACCTCGCCGGCCTTGTCTGGTTCGCTGGTGCAGACAATCTCCAGCATCTCTTTGCCATGGAGCTCAACCCCTGTGAGGGTTCTCGTGTACTCGCGCTTCTCACCGGGGACATGAACGTCGATGAGGTCGCTGCTCTTGTCCGACGGCTCACCATGATGACGCTTGGCGGATGGTTCGTCCGCCATCGCCTTCCTGTGGCGACTGTGGGCTTGGGAGAGAGAAGTTTGTGTTTTGTGTGCAGTGGATATTGAAGCGACAATGGTGGTTTCTGGAAATGAGGCAGAGATGGAAGACGATGGGGTATTTTGCAGTGCGTCGATGGGGATGTGTGGGAGGCGGTTCGTCAGGGGCGTGGGTGTGGTGGTCATGGGGGTGCCCGTTTGCAGTCCCTTGTGGCAACCGCTAAGTGGGTGACACGGGTGGTGGCCTTGAAGAAGCAACCGTTCAATTCAAATGGTTTTACTGCTGCACTGACTTGTCTTGCCAAGCTGTACTTATGACCTGCTAAATCCCACTTGCACATCTCAGGGGTGGTGATGACGGCATTTTGGACTGTTTAGGTGACGTATGCTTTGTGATGTTTTTCCCTGAGGATGTTAAGTATTTGTTTTTCCACTGAAGTTTTATAGACTAGTTTATCTGAAGACATTTTTCAGTGCCCCGGGAGTTGTTGCTCAAAACTGGTACTTATTTTATTTTCATCTGTACTTACCTAAGTCAAGCCTTTGTAGTTTTTGTATTATCATTTTAGTGCACTTATGGTTTAGTGCTGTGTGAACTGAAATGTAATTTCATACAACGTGCGGTTTTGAAATTTGGTGTCGTAGTGGTGTGAGTGGCCTGACTGATCTTGCTTTTTTAGTACTTATGTCATTTGTATGATTGAACTGAGTTTTTTTTGTTTTTTTAGGTGTCTTGTGGGGATTGAGATTATTTTACGACCAGACCGTTCGTTGAGGTGTGTACAAATTTTATATAAATTAGAAATTTAGCAGAATTGACAAATAAATTCTAATTTGAACTTCTTTTATTTAGTAGTTGAACTTGTGAGATTTTATATAAATTAGAAATTTAGCATAATTGACAAATAAATTTCTATTTTGAACTTTTTGCATTTTAGTAGTTGAACTTGTCAGATTTTATGTAAATAATAAGAAATTTAGCATAATTGACAAACATTATATGTTTGAACTTTTTACATTTTTAGTAGTTGAACTTATTAGATTTTATGTAATAAGATATTTAGCATAATTGACAAACATTATATGTTTGAACTTTTTGCATTTTAGTAGTTGAACTTGAAAGTAATATTTAATTCGGTTTTTTAAATTATGTACATTTCATAGATAGGCTATTAAGTTCTCTTCTTTTTAGAGGTTCATTGTAGTTTATATATTTTCAGTTTTGAACATTTTTCTTGTAGTTTATATTTTTTGCCTTGCGCTCTCGTTTGTTTAACTGGGCTTATTTGGTGTGGTGTTTGTAAATGATTCAGGCTATTGGGCCATTTTCCGGCCCAGATATCTCGTCCGTGCGGCTGTGTAGTGCGGCGTGCGCATGCGCTCTGGGTTTAGTCCCACCTCGCTAGTCGAGGGGGCTCCGAACCTATTTATAAGCGCAGCCGAGGATCACTGGTCGAACTCCTCTGAATACTTACCTGAGCGCTTATACACGGCGCTCTCTCTCTCTCTCTCTCTCTCTTGACCTGTGGGCCCTGATCGGCGGGCCCTGTGATGTGCGGATCACTTGGGATTCGCCTATGGGCTCGAGTTCAAGTATCTAGAAGCGCCAGGGCCTGCACCTGACCTTGGGCGGTCAATTTTTTCTTTTTGTTTGTTTGTTTGAATCTAGTACTTGACTCCAGCAGTAACTTAGACTGAAACTTTTTGTTCTAGTTCTTGTCAGTTTTGTGTAAGTGTAATTTTAAGATGTACTTGCGTTTAGATTAAGTTGTACCAATAGTCCATTCATAGTAGCGCTTACGTACTGATGCTTCTATGTACTTTTTATTGTAGTAAGTATGTACTGTCCGATCAAGTGTACTAGTACTGTGATTCTTAATCTACAAGCGACCATCATAAGTGTGTGCTGATGCTTTCTTAACTTTTTCTGTTTTGTAGCACTTGTTAATTATCTAGCAGCTACATATGAATGAGAACACTAGATGGAGTACTAAGAATTTTTGCTTCAACTTTTGAAGCGTTGTTAAGCAACTCAAATTGTGCTGATTGTTCTCAACGTTATGTTTTATATACAATACCGAATCGAAACTAGACATAGAGCAACGTTGTGTGATTAGTTGCATCATAACTAGTACTTTAGAGTAGCTACAAAGTTCTATTCAGAAGCTACTTTTTGAATTTGAAATGATGGATTAACAACATACGAAGCTACCAAACTTATATAATGAGATAAGCGAAACATTGTACTTGATGACATAAATAAACTAGTTCAACAATGACAAGCACGACATAATCATACTGGTTCAACCCAACAAGAGCAAACTACTAATTTGAAACAACAAGATAAAAGGCAAGCACATGCGAACGTAAAACGAAGGCAGTCTCTGATGTATCTTCATCCCGCATAGGGGCAATAGGGTTGGTCATAGTAATTCTCAGCCTCCCGATATTTTGCAATTTCCGAACCATCTGTGATGTAGTCGATGATGCTCCATGCCTTGTACGTGGTGTATGCATCCACTCCTATGTACTTGATGAGGTTGTCTAGCAGTGGGCTGGTCCCCCACAGTTTGTAGTCTTCCTGCGTGTTGATGTTCTTCTTCATGCCTTTGTAGAATGGATGGATGACGCTGGCTGCAACATCAGTCAAGGAGTCATACACTTTTCCGGTGTATGGTACTCTCCACTTGCGCTGAATGTCGATGAACTTGTTGTGATTGATCTCCAAACGGGACAACTTCAGCTTCTCTTTGTCGCTTTCAATGCTGAAACCGGCAAATGTGAACAACTTCTTATGCTGCAGCAACTCATTCAGGCGCTTGGGCTTGCAAGGGGAGAGACATTTTTGAAAATCAGCATTACTTTTGATGTTTGAATTATTCATTTTTGTTTTGTCTTACAAGCGATGAATCCATTTAAGTATATGTTTATGTAGCATAAATAATGAGATGAATGTACTTCATAAACTAGTAAACAAATTCTGAAATTAAATTAAGTACACCATGTTATTATTCTTTTTTGGATTATACATAGTTTCAGTCAATGTTGTATGTTCTGCTTTGGTACCAGTTTAGTTTACTTTTGTTGAATAGGATAACACATAAACAGTGCTTCACCAAGTCCTTAGTTTTTGTTCTTATGAGAATAACATTAGATCAAATTCAGAAATTACTTCACTACATCAAGTTCAGAAACATCTTTTTAATATATTGAGTACATAAACTACACTATTGGATCAAGTTCAGAAATTAGACTAGTCAGCCAACTTCAAAAATTAATCTTCCGCAAGATTTTCCAAATAGTAATCCGGTTCATCAGGTTCAAAAATACATTTTATAGTGTATCTACTTGAGAAAATGCAGTAGTGCATCCACTTTTCAGAAGCCACACTAGTACATCTAGTTGGGAAACAAGTCTGATGAAATTTTCAGGATACAGTACTAATAAAACAGATAAACTAAAACAGGGCAAATGAGTAGGATGGCTCACCATTTTGTGGCCGCTGCGATGTGGTACACCAAGCAGAGGTCGTTGACGCACAACAGCAGGACTGCTGCCATCTGGGGAGGTTCATCTCTGTTGGTGTAGTGCACACCAACACCGACGATCCTACGAACCATGCCGCTAGCCTTCCTCCAAAGCCTGGAGATCACCTCGCCGGCCTTGTCTGGTTCACTGGTGCAGACGATCTCCAACGTCTCCTTGCCATGGAGCTCAACCTCTGAGGGTTTTGGTGTACTCGCACTTCTCGCCGGGGACGTGAACGTCGATGAGGTTGTTGCTCTTGTCCGACGGCTCGTCTTGATGATGCTTGGTGGATGGTTCCTCCGCCATCGCCCTCCTCCGGCGGCTGTGGTCTTGTGAGAGAGAAGTTTGTGGTTTGTGTGCAGGGGAGATGGAAGGGCAATGGTTGTTTGTGGGGATGATGGAGAGATGGAAGAGAATGGGTTTTTTTGCAGTGCGTCGACGGGGATTTGTGGGAGGTAGTTCGTTGGGGGCATGGGTGTAGTGGGTGTAGTGGCGTGGGGTCGCCGTTTGTAGTCCGTTGTGGCAACCGCTCAATGGGTGGCACGGGTGGTGGCCTGGAAGAAGTAACCGTCCAAGTACAATGGTTTTTACTGATGCACTTACTAGTCTTGTCAAGCTGTACTAATGACCTGCTAAATCCCGCTTGCATGTCTCAAGGGTGGTGATGACGACATTTTACTGTCGCACTGATTTGTCTTGTCAAGCTGTACTTATCGGCTGCTCATCCCACTTGCATATGTCAGGGTTGGTGATGATGGAGGTCTGTACTCCTCTACTGTGGTACTTGGGACTGGTGATTGAAGTGTAATTGACCTTACCAAATACTAATGAGACTATGTGTGATGCTAATGTTTTTTAAAACAATTTTTGTATTTTTTAAAGGATTGTTTATATCAAGATAATCTATGAGTATTTTTACAGATAAACTAGATTTTCATCAGTACAGAATGTATTATATTCGCGTTTTTGTTTGAGGTAATTATTTTTATGTACTGATGGTCTTTCTGATTTGGGACTGGCAGAAACAGACATAGCTTTGTTTTTTCAAAACGATGTTTTTTTAGGTGTTCACAGGCGTGTTTGTTTTACTCCGCCTTTGTACTGACGACTGGTCGACAGTAGTGTTTTTCGTCAGTACAAATGTATTTTGTGACTGCATTCAAAAGGATTATCAAATGTTTTACGTAATAATGTGACTACTCCAACAGGCACAAATCACAAATTATATCAGTACTGATGTGTACTCTGTCTTTGTACTGACGACTCAGAACTATCAGTACTGATGTACTATAGGAGTTTAAATTTTCCTTGGACATTTTTTTGCCGCTGAGTTACTGGTCGACAGTAGCGTTTGCATCAGGTAAATCCAGATAAGTTTTTTCAAATGTATTTCTGACTGCATTCAAAAGGATCATCAATTGGTTTACATAATAATGTCACTGGTTCAGCGGGCACAAATCACAAATTATATCTTAACTATAGTACTGATCGAGAAATCGACGATAAAGCTAAATAAGTTTTGGTAACGACAGTGTTTCTGAAATGTTTCCTCATTGTGTGCCGAGGCAACTGAAGACCACTATGTATTGTTCAGTTGTTCAGCCTTGAGCTTCTCCTAACTGGCCCTGAATGTTGTGCCTTGCCGGCGCCCTTTCCTGGTTGAGCCTTGGCAACTTCACCGTCAGTCTCAGTTTCCTCGTCCCCGAGAGTGTCATCTTCATTGTCTTCGTCTGCTTGGTCGTTGAGGGAGTCCTGGATTAGGGGGTGTTCGGATAGCCGAACTATACCTTCCGCCGGACTCCTGGACTATGAAGATACAAGATTGAAGACTCCGTCCCGTGTCCGGAAGGGACTTACCTAGACGTGGAAGGCAAGCTTGGTGATACGGATGATCAGATCTCCTACCATTGTAACCAACTTTATGTAACCCTAACCCTCTCCGGTGTCTATATAAACCGGAGGGTTTTAGTCCATAGGACAACATACACATCAACAATCATACCATAGGCTAGCTTCTAGGGTTTAGCCTCTCTGATCTCGTGGTAGATCAACTCTTGTACTACCCATATCATCAATATTAATCAAGCAGGACGTAGGGTTTTACCTCCATCGAGAGGGCCCGAACCTGGGTAAAACTTCGTGTCCCTTGCCTCCTATTACCATCCGGCCTAGACGCACAGTTCGGGACCCCCTACCCGAGATCCACCGGTTTTGACACCGACATTGGTCCTTTCATTGAGAGTTCCTCTGCGCCGTCGCCGTCAGGCCCGATGGCTCCTACAATCATCAATGGTGATGCAGTCCAGGGTGAGACCTTCCTTCCCGGACAGATCTTCGTCTTTGGCGGCTTCGCACTGCGGGCCGATTCACTTGGCCATCTAGAGCAGATCGAAAGCTACGCCCCTGGCCGTCAGGTCAGATTCGGAAGTTTAAACTACACGGCCGACATCCGCGGGGACTTGATTTTCGACGGATTCGAACCACTGTCGAGCGCGCCACACTGTCACGACGAGCATGATCTAGCTCTGCCGCCGAACAGTGCCCTGGAGGCCGCACCCGCATCGGCTCCGACCCCTAGTTCGGAGCCGACCATGCCGATCGAGGATGGGCGGTTAGACGCCACCTCGAGGGCTGTGATCCCAACGGCGGTTGAGCCGAACACCAGCCCCGTACTCTACAAGACTCATTACTCCATGGAGCCGGATTCTTCTCCGGACTCCGAACCCTCCGCGCCCCTGCCGAGCGAATCTGATTGGGGGCCGATCATGGAGTTCACGCCCGCGGACGTCTTTCAGCACTCGCCTTTCGGCGATATCCTGAAGTCATTGAAGTCTCTCTCTTTATCAGGAGAGCCCTGGTCGGACTATGGTCAGCAAGGTTGGGATTCAGACGATGAAGAAATTCAAAGCCCACCCACCACCCACTTGGTAGCCACTGTAGATGATTTAACCGACATGCTCGACTTCAACTCCGACGACATTGACGGTATGGATGCCGATGAAGGAGACGATGAAGAATCAACGCCTATCGAGCCCTAGAACGCCACCTCATCACATGACGTATACATGGTGGACGCACCCAAAGATGACGACGAGGAGCGGAAGGACGCACCGAAGGATTGTCCCCTCGAAAAGCAGTCAAAGCGGCGACACAAGCGCCGCCCCAAATCCCGCCTCGACAGAAATAGCGATCACACTGATCCAGCGCTGGAGCAGGGCGAACTGCTGCCAGACAACGGTAATCCGGATAATCAAACCGAACAAACAAATCCTATCAATGATAATGGTCCGGACGACATAACGCCGGACAGGCACTCGGAGCAGCAGAATGCCCGTAAAAGGCTCGTTGCCACCGCAAGGAGCCTCAAAAAGCAGAAGCGGAGGCTCAAGGCCGCGCAAAACACGCTCCAATTCAGATGGAGCAAAATACTCAACACTGTAGCAAGGTGCGGCGGCAATCGCCCCTCCAAGAGTTACCCAAAGCGGAAGCTGCTACCCGAATTCGATGAGGAGGCCTCAGACCCCCCACAACCAAATATCAAAGCAGCCACCTGGTCAGATAGACAACCCCTCTACCACCACAAAACGGCATTCAACGCCGCTCACAATACAACACGCGGCCCATGCGAGGGCTCGCACCCAAAGGACGGTGCAACAAGATCCATCTATGGACCACGCAAGCGCGCCCCAGCATACAATGCAACACAACAAACATCCGAGCAACGCGACACACCCAACCACAGGGGTGCCACACACCCCCTATGTTTCACCGATGAGGTGCTGGACCACGAATTTCCAGAGGGATTCAAGCCTGTAAACATAGAGGCATACGACGGAACAACAGACCCTGGGGTCTGGATTGAGGACTATATCCTTCATATACATATGGCTCGAGGGGATGATCTCCATGCCATCAAGTACTTACCCCTCAAACTCAAAGGGCCAGCTCGTCACTGGCTCAAAGGCCTCCCCGAAAGCTCCATTGGAAGTTGGGAAGAGCTCGAAGACGCCTTTCGGGCAAACTTTCAAGGGAATTATGTCCGACTTCCGGATGCGGACGACCTGAGTCACATAACTCAACAGCCCGGAGAGTCAGCCCGAAAGCTTTGGAATAGGTTTCTTACTAAAAAGAACCAGATTGTCGACTGTCCGGACGCCGAAGCCTTAGCGGCTTTCAAGCATAGCATCCGCGACGAATGGCTCACCAGACACCTCGGCCAAAACAAGCCGAGAACGATGGCCGTATTAACATCCTCATGACCCGCTTTTGCGCGGGTGAGGATAGCTGGCTAGCCAGATGCAGCACCAGCGACCCCAGTACATCTGAAGTTAGAGATGGAAACGGGAAATCACGGCGCAACAGCAATAACAAACGGCGGAATAAAGAAGATAGCACAAAGGGCACAACAGTAAATGCCGGATTCAAAGTCCCTCGGCCAAACCAAAAGCCGCCCTCCAAAGGCACCAGGGATGAACTGTCCAGCCTCAACAAAATTCTAGACCAAGTATGTCAGATCCATAATACCCCTAGCAAACCTGCTAATCATACCCACAGAGAATGTTGGGTCTTCAAGCAGTCCGGCAAGCTCAACGCCATACACAAGGGGAAGGATACACCAAGTGAAGACGAGGACGAACCTCCCACGCAAGAAAAGGGGGAACAAAAGAAATTTCCACCCGAAGTCAAAACAGTAAAAATGTTACACATGATCAAGAGAAAAAACAACGCAGCACTCCCAGAAAAATATACCAAAATGCCTGTCCCCGCGAAGTCCCATTACTGGTCATCTCAACCAATCACCTTCGACCATCGCGATTACTCCTCAAGTATCCGGCACGCAGGATGGGCTGCCCTGGTATTAGACCCAGTAATTGGCGGATACCACTTCACACGAGTCTTGATGGATGGCGGCAGTAGCCTAAACCTAATATACCAGGATACAATCCGCGGGATGGGGCTAGACCCAACACAATTTTGCCATAGCAATACTACCTTTAAAGGAGTAACGCCAGGCCCAGGGCTCGTTGTACGGGCTCCCTCCTACTACAAGTTATATTTGGCTCCCCCGATAACTTCCGTCGAGAGCTTTTAACTTTCCACATCGCTCCATTTCAAAGTGGCTATAAAGAACTACTCGGACGCAAAGCTTTCGCTCACTTTAATGCAATACCACACTACGCCTCCCTAACACTCAAGATGCCCGGTCCACGTGGCATCATTTCAGTGCACGGAAGTATCAAGCGATCTCTGCGCGCCGAAGAGAGTGAGGCTGCCTTGGCAGCCGCACACTAAAGGCGCCCAGACCATCAAGAGCATCCAATAGGTCGTCAAGACCTCAGACAGAACTAATCAAGTCCGGCGCCGTTACTCATATCGAATAAACGGTCACACCCCTATCTTTCAAAAGTACAAGGGGCTCAATGCACGCAGACGAGTGGCGATTTCTTCTTATCTTGAATTATACATGGTTTCTTTAGAAAACTATCCTTTTGCATGACAACCTTTTTACCTAAATTCCTCTCTTTTACATATGATCATCGTGCTACACCCATCCAGGATACGGCACAACGGAGACACAGGCGCAGACATGCAGCAGGGACCCGACCCAAGGATTCTTTTTAGATTAAGACCCTGTGTAAACCTTTTTTATTGTCTCTTGTTGATACATATCCACCGTTGAGAAGGATGCTGACGTCTTGGCATGTGGCCACACCAGAACAATGCACATACCTGGACACAAGGGGCTTCTTACAAAGGCCATTCTTCAGGCCCGGTTTATACCACAAAGACCGAATACCTTAGGGAGTGTTCGGCGTCGCGAGTTTGTCCCTATATGCATCAGCTCCGAATCATTGTCTTTGGTCAAATGTTGGGTTTGCCAGACTCCTATGTTTTGGTACCTTACGTTCTGCTTTACCGGCTAAGGTAGCACCAGGAGAACTACTGCGATTGTGCCCTGGTTCATCCGGACGAGCACCTCAGTAGAGAAAGCCGAAAACTGACTGTCATGATCTAGCGTGAGACTGGTCAACCACTCGATGACCCATGGGAATGTTAGAATTCCTCCGCCTTAACGAAGGGCCGCTTTCCGTCCAGGCATATACGCACCCCGGGATCGGGAGAGTGCGGAGCCACCAGGGGCTATCTAGTAGCCCCACTGTCAAACTCCTATGGCTAAGTGAAAGTGTTAAAGCATTATAGTCTGGTTGCCTCGCTCGCTCCGCTATCACCTCCTTAATAGGACCAAGACGTTGGGTTAAGTGTGAACGCGTGTTTCTACGAACACCTCCGCATTATATGCATGGGGGTTGAAGCCGACGACTGCAATCTTTCAGGTTATATACATGTATACATAAACGGCCGCCCAGGAGGCATCACATTACTTCCAGGCAAAAGTATAAAAGTAGCCTTATAAAAATTTATAAAAGCATTTCACTTACAGTGAGATTACATGTCACTCAAACATAATATTTTTTGAGCACTGGGTCTCTATCAAACAAGCACCCTCAAGAACTTCCTCAAAGTAGTGCTCAGCAGCCCTTCGACCTATGGCCGAATCCTGCGCTGCAACAGTGGTAGCATCCATCTCTGCCCAGTATGCTTTAGAACGGGCAAAGGCCATCCGTGCGCCTTCTATGCACGCCGACCTCTTCATCGCATTTATGCGCGGCACCACATCGAGGACCTGCTGCACCAAGCTGAAATAGCTGCTCAGTTTTGACCTTCCCGGCCATAGCTGATCCACAACAGACCTCATGGAGAGTCCGAACAACCTATTTAGTTCGGCCCATTCGGCCAATTGGTCCGTCAACGAAAGCGGACGCTCGGGAGAAAGGAATTGCTTCCAAAACAGCTGGTCTACTTCACGGTCCGTCTGACTCTAGAAGTACTTGGCCGCATCGGCAGCGCTCGCCGCCAAATCCATATACGCATCCTCCGAACTCCACAGCTGATCCAGAGGGGCATACCGTGGATCTCCGTACTTCCTCTGCAGCATAAAGGACTTCCCGGCTACAATATCCCCGGCTTCCCGTAGCTCCTCCTTCTTTGCCCTCATAGCAGAGCGGAGGTCTTTTCCCGTTGCAGCAGCCTTCTCAAGGTCCAGTGCCTTTGCCTGGTTTTCCTTTTCAAGAGCCCGGCAACGGTCTACGGCGGCTTTTAATTCTACGGCCATATTGGCCATCTTCTCCTGGCTCTCGCCATGTGCGGCCTTCTCGGTTCGCAACTCTTCGGCCGCCTTCAAAGCAGCCGCATTACCCAATCTTGCTTGTTCCTTGGCTCGGGCAAGTTCCGCCCGCAAGCCTTCAACAGTGGCAGCTCCATCTGCAGTCATAACATGTTAAAAACACCGGCATCATACTCTTCTTATGTGGCGTTTACCAGACAAGGATACTTACCCTGCACCTCGTCAAGCCTTTTGTTAACAAGCTCGATGTCGGCATCTGCCGCATTCAACTGCCGTTCTAAACGGGCAAACTGGCTAGTCCGGCTGACCACCGGAGCTTCCATCTCCTGCACATAAAGGCAGTATGGTTATTACCTGGGAATATGATCCTCCGTTCGTCATCGTTTCCGACGACAACCAGAGTCTCAGGGGCTACTATCTACACAGGGCACACCTAGCATGTGCAGGACTATTACACATTCCTCTTACGTACCTCAAAGCCTGTCAGTAGACTCATAAAAGCTTCATGCAATCCGCTTTCGGCGGACGATATCCTCTCCATCACCATATTCATCAGCACACGGTGATCATCTGAGATGGCCGCTCGCCCCACCAACTCCCTCAGAACGTCCGATCGCACACTAGACGGCGCCAGACTCTTTTGTCTGCTCTCTTCGGGAGCCGGACACTGGGAGCCTCGGGGATCAATAGGATTACCTTCTGGCCTCACCGGACTCGGAGAGGCCCTCCGCGACGACACTTCAGTGTCGCCCGCTTTCAGAGCGGAGGAGTCCGGAGGAGGCGTCTCGCTCTCCATCATCTCTGGAAGAAGATCCCCCGAAGACGAGCTCATTTGAGAGGGGCTAAGGCCCGAACTGCACAAATATATGCGGTGGTTATTTTCTCAGAAGAAAAGGATGGCATATCTGTACTATTAAAATTTTCGGGTCACTTACAACTCCCGGGAGAATTGACCCCCCCGCGGACTTTGTGCGGCAGCAGCGCCCCCCAAGGTAGGGCCCCCGGTGGAAGATTTCTTCTCCCGTTTGGAAGCTTCGGCTTCTGAATTCCTGGGCGCGGTCCTTTTCCTCTTCCGTTCGTCTTCCTTCACGGAGACGCTCGCTCCCTTGGTTAGAATAGGCAGCGTTGGGGGCCCGCATCCGCCCGCATTATCCTCCACAGTATCTTTCTGCAAGGGATCCGGGCAAGGTGCGGTCTGGAGCATCTTTTCCAATACCGGATTCTCCAAACCCTCAGGGAGGGGGGCCAAACACCGAATCAACTTTGCCTTTGTTAGCTAGTCCTGGTCGAAAAAGCAAACTCTCAGAAATAACTTCGTAACGAAGGAAAGATAATATGTTCGGCCGGAAGATTCCTTACCTGTTCGGCGGCGCGGTTACTACTCAGGCCCACATCCTCGGTGATTTCCGGACACTCTACTTGAGGTCCGAAGAATAACTTATACATATCCTCGTGCGTCAGGCCGAGAAAATTTTGAATGGCACGCGGACCCTCGGGATTGAACTCCCACAAGTGAAGGGGCCGACGTTTGCAAGGCTGGACTTGACAAACCAGCATAACTTGTATTAGCGCAACCAAACTGAGATCTTCGTTGAAGAGATCTTGATTGCGGCTCTGCAGTAAAGGCACGTCCTTGGCTGGACCCCAGCTCAGTCCTCTGCTGATCCATGACATCAGTCATGGTGGAGGGCCCGAGCGAAAAACGGGGGCGGCCGCCCACTTGGCACTTCTAGGAGTTGTGATGTAGAACCACTCCTGTTGCCACAATGCAGACACCTCTGGGATGGAACCTTTGGGCCACGGAGCTCCCGTCATCTTGCGTATTGAGGCGCCTCCACACTCTGCATGTTTCCCTTCGATCATCTTCGGCTTTACTTCAAAGGTCTTGAGCCATAAGCCAAAGTGGGGGGTAACCCGGAGGAAGGCCTCGCATACGACAACAAAAGTCGTGATATGCAGGAAGGAGTCCGGAGCTAGATCATGGAAATCTAGCCCGTAATAAAACATCAAGCCCCTGACGAAAGGATACAGTGCAAAACCTAGACCTCGGAGGAAGTGGGAGACGAACACGACGCTCTCGTTGGGTTTGGGAGAGGGGACAACCTGCCCCCGGGGAGGCAGCCGATGCGACATTTCGGGGGTCAGATACCTGGCGTCCCTCAACTTTTTGATGTCTTCTTCCGTGATGGAGGAGGGCATCCATCGGCCTTGGAGGCTGGATCCGGACATGACTGAAGGTTCGGAGCACCTGACCAGAGCTTTGGGCGTTTGAGCTTGAGGCGGGGGAAGGATTCGATTGAACACGGGAGGGAAAAGTAAAAGGTTTGTCCCTTTATAAAGAGGGTGGATATCAAGCGTCCTCCCCGTGTCCGTTTGGACTTGCCTATGATCTAGGAGTCCTAGAAGCGGTTGGGTTATCCACGCCCGTATTGATGAGAATCCCGTAATAAGGGGACACGATCTCTGCTTTAACAAGACATGCCAAGGAAACCACCTCGCATAACACGCTGAGGTGGGTAATTAAACGACTCGGATAAAGGCTTGGCCGTGGTATGTCGCACCACGGAATACGTCAGCAGATTATATTTGTGTAAATATTATTCTCTCTATGGCAGTATGCGGAAAATTATTTTGCAGAGCCAGACACTATCTTTGTGTTTAAGATCTTCTATGAAGTACTTGGAGGAGGAACCCGCCTTGCAATGCCGAAGACAATTTGCGCGCCGGACCCATCGTCATTGAAGCCTGGTTCAGGGGCTACTGAGGGAGTCCTGGATTAGGGGGTGTTTGGATAGCCGAACTATACCTTCCGCCGGACTCCTGGACTATGAAGATACAAGATTAAAGACTCCGTCCCGTGTCCGGAAGGGACTTACCTTGGCGTGGAAGGCAAGCTTGGCGATACGGATGATCAGATCTCCTACCATTGTAACCGACTTTATGTAACCCTAACCCTCTCCGGTGTCTATATAAACCGGAGGGTTTTAGTCCGTAGGACAACATACACATCAACAATCATACCATAGGCTAGCTTCTAGGGTTTAGCCTCTCTGATCTCGTGGTAGATCAACTCTTGTACTACCCATATCATCAATATTAATCAAGCAGGACGTAGGGTTTTACCTCCATCGAGAGGGCCCGAACCTGGGTAAAACTTCGTGTCCCTTGCCTCCTGTTACCATCCGGCCTAGACGCACAGTTCAGGACCCCCTACCCGAGATCTGCCGGTTTTGACACCGACAGTCGTCATTCTCATCAAACTCTTCTTCTTCATCATCTTCATTTGATTTTTTAGAACTCTGCACCTTGCCCTGTGTTTGTTCAGCGCCAATTACCTCCTTCCCCACTTTGCTCGTGCGGGCATTATGCCCGTCAGTTCCCTCACACTTGCGGCAAGTGTAGTTGTTACGTGTGTTGTCTCCATTGGTAGAAACCTGGGTGGCTCCAAGCTGCTTGTGCTTGTTGGCAGTGCCATCTTTGCAGAGTGGGCATGTGTGGTAGTTATGGTTGCTCACGACGTTGCAAAATCCACATGCCCTTATCCCGAGAGGTTTGCCGTCCGGGCCAAATTCCACACGCTTGATGGGGCGTGGCGGCTTTTTGGCTGCTGCTTTCGCTGCTTTCGCTGCCTGCGTCTTGCTCTTCCTCCCCTTTGTGTTTGAGAATATGGGTGGTTTAATCACTCTTTCCTGGTGCTGCTGGTAGGATGTGCTATTGTCATGTCGTTCGCCTACAACACCATCAAGCTCATGATCTCGCATGTGAGCTTCTTGGTGATCTTGAGTGTGCACACGGGCAAGCTCTGGTTGCTGCTGCTCCTCTTCCTCGTTGTTGAACGGGTCAATAGCTCCCATATGATTCATCTCGGATAACATTGTAGCAATATCCTTCTCAATGGCATCATTGTCCGCCACACCACCATTTTCAGCAGAATGCATGGCATCGAGTTCTTGTTCAAGTTTGTCCATGACGACCCGCGACCTTGCCATTTGCTCTTGGCTTCTCAAACTTTTTCTATGCACCCTCATGTTGAGTGTCAGCAGTGAGCTTTCAATGCAGTATTGGGATGCCTTGTTTGACGCTACTGTCCTCAAGTCATTTCTGTCGAATGTTGGCTGGATGTTCGGGCGTTTGGTGTATCTCCTGAGGATATATTTCTCTGGAATGCTGGGAGCTTTAATTGTCTGGATCATGCACAGGACATGCACGCAGAAAAGACCTGTATTTTGTTTTTGGAAGAGGTGCATGTATTTTGTCATTTCATTCAAACAAAACTTTGCAAATAAAGTAGTATAGTATGTAACATCTTTTTTTTGCAGTCCTGACCTGTGTGGTCCCATAGCCTGCACTCGCACTCATATGTTTCTCCCAGAGGGTCTGCAACCACCTGGAACGCGTGCTGAGACCATGCAGACAGTTTTTGCGGGTTGTTGTAGCGCACGAGGTACTTTGTGGGCTCTTCTGTCTCTGTCGTCGTGAAGAGTGTGCTCAGTTTTAGCCTTTTTCTGATCTCGCTGTACACAGCTCGTGAGTAAACCTTTGCCATCTGGGTGTCAAACCCATAGAAGGTCAGCGTGTTTTGTTCCTTCTGCACATGCAAGAATGACGACCAAATTGTTAGTTTTCTTGCAGCAAAAACTTGTCTAACTAATAAAGTTTTACTTTAGTAAGCATGTTTTTTTGTCTCACGACAGGTGATAGAGCTATACTATGTTACCCATTGTCTCTTGGTTCTCTGTCTGCCTCCTGGTTTTGATGCAGGAGTTTACCTGGCTGACAAACCGGTGTAGGTTTTGTCTCTCACTTACAAAGTTCTTCTTGAGCACATAGTTCATGCTCTCACTTCGCTGTGTGGATGTCATTTTGGCGCAGAAAATTTCTTTGAAGTAGGCTGATATCCATTTCTCACGCTTGTTCCACATGGCCAGCATCGTGGCATCATCATGGAGGTTGTACCTATCGATGAGTCCTTTCCAGGCATCCTCAAACTCAGTTGGCATGAGGGGCCAGTTGAGGATTGATGTGAATTCTTCTTTGAAGTCTTCGTGCAGGTAGTACAGGTATGCAAGGTGTTCCTTGTACTTCTTCATAATGTGCCAGCGGCACAACTTGTGTACTGTGTTCTTGAAAACTTGTGGTATCGCCAAAGCCATTGTCGGGCACTGGTCTGGTAATGAGAAAAGAGATGTGGAGTGGTCAGCATATGTTGGTGCATATATACAAATAGAACTGACACAAACATTTTTTAACGTGTTATTTTCCTTTTAGTTTTTTGGGGGAAGGGGGGGTGGTGGTGGTTGGGGGTGATTTTCGCGGTTGTACCTGTGAGGATGCATGTAGGAGCCTTCCCTCTCATGCACCTTAAAAATGTCTTGAACAGCCATCTGAATGATTCTGCATCCTCATCTCTTATCAGGGCAAAACCAAAGAATGTAGTCTGGAAGTGGTTGTTAGTACGGACAAACACCCCAAGTGGCATATGGTACTTGTTGGTCTTATATGTGGTGTCAAATGTTACGCAGTCGCCGAAGTCCTGATAGGCCCCTCGGCAGCTTGCATTCACCCAGAATATGTTCTTAACTCTGTCGGACTCATCGAGTTGCATGTCACAGAAGAATTCCCTATTTATAGCTTTCATCTCCCTAAAGAAGTTGACAGTCTTTAGGACATCGTCCACATCATCCATCCTTGAATTTTTTGCTTTCCTGGATATTAAAAGTGAACAGTCATTCAAAAATGCATGTTGAACTGGCGTCAGGTCATGCCTTGCGTAAGATGTTTGTACTGACAGAGGAAAAAAGACATAGGCGGTTTATGGGAGGAGAACAAATTTGTACTTACAGGTTAATCAGGTCTTTGGCATTCATTTCGAGGAAGTAGCTACCAGGGTCATCACCGCCCAGTATGCTCATGATTTGCGCGTGTTCAATGCCTATGAACTGTAGGTACTTGACGTACTCCAAGATTGTTTTGTCAAAGTTTTTATGGGAGTGCAAGAAGACAAGCATTTGCGGAGTGAGCTGTAGCCTGTGGTTGTGTTCCTAGACTATCTTTTTTATGACAAGTGTTCCATCCTTTTCAATCTTCAGCCTCATTTTAGCCCCGCAGTTAGTCCTGGCTGTCATTT
Organism: Triticum dicoccoides; assembly: GCF_002162155.2. Taxonomy (NCBI): domain Eukaryota; kingdom Viridiplantae; phylum Streptophyta; class Magnoliopsida; order Poales; family Poaceae; genus Triticum; species Triticum dicoccoides. The sequence continues at coordinate 182,565,890 of NC_041384.1, forward strand.
TGTTCCGCTGTCTATTTGCTTCAAACACCTTTGAATGATAGACTCCATAGCACGTGCAATAAAGGTAGGCTCTGGTCTTAAACTTGGAGCCTTCCCTGATAGCAAAACCCGCGTGCTTCACATAGAGGTTGTAGAAGTTCTTTGCTTCTTCAAAAGTTTCAAAGCGCATCTCTAGCCTTGGCAGAACATAAGATTCAATGTTAGGTGGCTGCACGCAACAATGAGCAAACAAAAATGCAGTGATGAAAATGTTTAGATGGGGTGGTCACAGTACCATGGTATGGACTGTGCTTGTATGGTTTTTTTTCTGAATGTGGATACTTACATGTGTATAGCTCTGTGCTGCCTCCGGTGTTTGCTGTTCACCCTGGTGTATGGGCGCGGGTGGTGTCACCCTTGGCACATGCAGCAATGCATCTCTTGGAGGGAGCAATGTTGAAGAAGGTCTCCGTCTCTCATTGTACGGCCGTCTCCCCTCAGATTCGTTGTGAGGTTGCTCCTGTCCATATGGCTCATATCTTGTACTTTGGAACCTGCTAGAGCGGCCAAAATTTCTGTCTCTTTGGCCTGGTCTTCCCGTCGCAACCGCTTTTGCAGCACGGATGATTGATGTTGATGGAGTGACTGGTGGAAGCCTTGTTGCAACCCATCCACGGCTTCCTGTCCTTGGCTTTCTGCATGCGTTACGGAAGGAAAACATTTGTTGTTGGGGATATTGCTGGCCTTGTTGCAACCCATGAGTGACATAGCTTGTATTCCCAGATATTGGTGTTTGCTGCATAGAAGAACTTGTCCGTGCTTCTGATGATTCCGGTGTATCTTGAAATCTGCCTGTATTGTTGAAGTATCCAAGTAGTATTTCTAGTGTTACCCAACCAGGTGGTGCCCCATATCTGCTTGGCTCATCAAACGCTCGCTGCGTGCGCCGCCTTGCTCGCTTCTGCAATGACATTCAACAGTTCTGGGATTAATCTTTTTCTGCATTTTTCTCGTATACATGCTATGGGTAACATGTCATGCACTGAAGGCATTGTACAAGTTGAACTTGCATCGATGGTTGTTATTTAAACCGTTGCTCTGTATTTTGTATCTGGTTCCATTTTCAGTCGAACAGTATAAGCGTACATGTTACACACTTATGTACTGTTTTTAGCACTGCTTGTAAACTGAACATTGAACTTCAAAGCTGTATGGATATGCATATATATAAGTCTGATGCATGTCTTCTCTTTTGGTCATCTATAACTTATGCAACTACACTAGAAGTACTCTTAAATTATGTATCATTGAAATTACTGTGTAGACATTACCTCAAGTTGAACTTGCATCGATGGTTGTTGAACTTCTTCTTCTTCTTCCTCTCGTGGTTGGCGTACTGGCATGTTCTTGGGAGGCGGCGCCATTGATGCAGCGTCTTGCGGGGATCACTACCCCGGCGAAGGAGCCCCGACGATGGAGGGAGGCAGGAGGCGGCGGATCACGGCCCCGTCGGGCGGGGATGGCGGTGCGTGGCGGCAGAGGAAGGTTGGGATGGCGTGCGGCAGTCACCGGAGGTGAGGACGGGCCGGCGAGCTCGTCGGAGGGGGAGGGGGGCGAGCGGGGAGGATCCGGCACCCGTCGACACGGAGGTGCGCGGGGAGGGGCCGACGCCCGTCGGAGGGAAGGCGCGCGGGGAGGTGCCGGCGAGCCCGTCGGTGGGGAGGCGTGCAGACGGCCAGCCGGCGGCAGCACGTGGGTCGGAGGAGCGACCTGTCACGGCGCCCTGGGCTCCCTCGCTCCGGCTGCCGCCATCGTTCGCTCGCCCGCGACGACTGCCTCCGGCGGAAGGAGGCGGGTAGGTTGGGGGCGGGTCAGGGGAGATTCTACTGGTGTGCGCGTCGCGCCCTTATAGGGACCGAGGGTATAACAGAATAGTCCAGCCCTATATATATATATATATATATATATATATATATATATATATATATATATATAAAGATGCGGTTGCAAAATGATAGGATCATCATGGATGTGCCAGGGGCCACGACCGAAGTGGTGACCCTGAAGCAAGCGTTGTCCGAGGCCAAAAACAAAGCGGCCAAGGAGCGCACCGAGCAGGAAAAACAAGAGGCACGGGTGGGCGAGGTGCAGCAAGAGCTCCACGCTCTCGTGAAGAAGCACGAGGCTTTGGAGCTTGACTCGAAGACGTGAGAGTCCAAGCTTGCCGCGGCCCTCGAGAGCACAAAGCATGCCAAGGCTGAAGCCCAAAAGCCCCTCCAGGAAATTGAGGCGATGAGGAAGATAGCGGCGGGTAAGGCCTTCAATATGCAAAGCAAGCATGTGAAAGTAAATTACTTGTTACTTACCCAAGTCCGGAGCTCTCCAGGAGCATTCGCAGATTTGCCCCGTAGCGTGTCGGATGCCGCGAAATATTACCAGGCCGAGGAGGGAAGCTTGACAGAGAAGTTGTTCTGGTCTCAGTATACTGGTACCGAACACCCGATGCCTATGAGCGACCAGCTGAAGCAACTGGTTGAGCTGCACAAGGTGGCCGTACAGGCCATGAGGGGCCTTATAGTCCGGATGTGGCCTGGCGACTCCCTTCCCAACAGCTACTTTGGCCTGGTGAGGCGGCTTGTAGATGCCTGCCCACGGCTGGAGGCCATAAAGCGGTCCGTCTGCATCGAAGGTGCACGCTGAGCCTTTGCCCGTGTGAAGGTGTACTGGGCCAAGATGGGCGCCGAGAAGCTGGTGAAGGAGGGGCCACCGCAGGGCAAGGAGCATCGCCACCCTGAGATGTATTATGAGGGTGTCCTGAAGGGTGCCCGTCTTGTGGTGGACGAGTGTGCGAAGGATGTAATTTTTGAATGAACTTGCTCGTGTGATCCTGTATTATGAAAACTTGTTCATATGCGCTATTGAACGCTTGTTTGAATTTAAAATATTACCTTCTGTGTGGCTGTTTGTTAAATCTGAGAGATGGCCAGTCGTCGGTTTCTGCCCCCATGCCACGAGTGCTGGGGTGTTCGGGATAAATCTGAGCACTCCTTTTCCCATTGTTGGGTCCTTCGAGGGAGGTGCTCAGCACAACGAACAAGGCAATCGGACTATAATGCTTTATCACTCTCACTTAGCCATAGAAGTCTACAATTTTAAATTTTGGCAAAGCCCCTAGTATTCGGAAGGCCGAATTCGGGGCGCTATACATGCCTTAAGCCAGACAAAGCCGACTCCTCACTCTAAGCGGCATAAGTCTCTAGGGACTCGAGACCTCTCGAACAGTGACCAACTCTTGCCTTATCATGACAGTCAATTTTAGCTTTCTCTACTGAGGTGCTTAACCCAGATGAACCGGGGCACAATCGCAGTAGTTCTCCAAGTGCTACCTTAGCCGATATAGCGGAACGTAAGGTACCAAAACATGGGAGCCGGGCAAACCCAACTATTGACCCAAGACATGATTCGGAGCTGATGCATATAATGCTATAAGTTCGGCGTGCCGCACTGTCAAAAGTGTTCGGACTTCTCATGCCGTATTATGGGGTACGCTTAAGCCCATGGCGTATGGGCCGTACCAGAGTGTACGGGTGCTGAATGTCATGAATGAACATATATAGAGAATGCGGTAATAGTCTAGTGCTATGCATTGTTTATTCAAAAAGGTGCGTCGAAGCAGAATGATACAAGTAGTGCGATAAGCAAAAAGTAGGACTATTTGACATGTCCCCTCCAAGGGCAAGCTGAGGAATGGTATTTAAAGCAAGTATTTCACTCGTTATCAGAGAGCACCTGGGAGTTCCGTGGTGCAACGTGGCTTTTTGCCTCCTTGGTTGTTGCATCGTGTGTCCGGCAATCGTACTGCCGGACGGGGTTTCTAGAGATTAAAGTCCTGAAAGATAGAAGAATAACAAAGTGGGAATCCCCTAGTGCGGTTGAGCTGCGTCTTGGGGTGTACCATAGTCGTGCCCCCCTCCCCACCTGTGCCCATGGTATTTCCAATGCGTAATTATGTACGCGTGGCACAGATTTCGCCGTTTGGCTGGGACTGGGGTGGGGGCCGCATTGCTATGTGAGCTCGGAACGTGCCAGGCGGTCTTGTTGCCGATTACTCTGGGCGCGCTTGAAGGTGTCGAAGTCTTTAATCGCCGAACTGGTGGATTGCCTTAAGAGGCTGCTTTGCGCTTCTGCTGCGAGGGCCGTAGTGTGCTCCTCCGTGCGGAGAGAGCACTATGTGTTTCCATTGATTGTGATGATCCCCCGAGGTCCTGGCATCTTGAGCTTGAGATATGCATAGTGCGGTACCGCGTTGAATCTCGCAAATGCGGTTCGCCCGAGTAGTGCATGATAGCCGCTGCGGAACGGGACTATATCGAAGATTAACTCCTCGCTTCAGAAGTTATCCGGGGATCCGAAGACCACTTCCAGTGTGACTGAGCCTGTGCAATGGGCCTCTACACCTGGTATGACGCCTTTGAAGGTCGTTTTGTGGGTTTGATCCTTGATGGGTCTATACCCATTTTTGCGCACTGTGTCCTGATAAAGCAGGTTCAGGCTGCTGCTACCGTCCATAAGGACTTGAGTGAGGTGAAATCCGTCGATGATTGGGTCTAGGACCAGTGCGTTAAATCCGCCATGACGGATACTAGTGGGATGGTCCCGGCGATCGAAGGTGATCGGACAGGAGGACCATGGGTTGAACTTTGGGGCGACTGGCTCCAACGCATATACATCCCTTAATGCACGCTTCCGCTCCCTCTTGGGGATGTGGGTTGCGTATATCATGTTCACCGTCCGCACTTGTGGGGGGAACCTCTTCTACCCTCCGGTGTTCGGCTGCCGGGGCTCCTCCTCGTCATCGCTATGTAGCCCCTTATCTTTGTTTTCGACGTTTAACTTGCTGGCCTGCTTGAACACCGAACATTCCCTGTTGGTGTGGTTGGCTGGCTTGTCGGGGTGCCATGTATTTGGCACGAGCGATCGAGTATACGGTCCAAACTGGATGGGCCCGGAATGCTTCTTTTGAATGGTTTTTTCCACTGACCGGGTTTAGAGCCTCTGAATCGGGCATTGACTACCGTATCCTCGGTATGGTGGCTATTGACGCGATGCTTATGTTTGTTGCGATGTGACCTGCCATTGCTATCCTTGGTATCTGAAGTTCCGTGGTTCTTTGATATGTTATTGCTGCGAGCCAGCCAGCTGTCTTCTCCCGCGCAAAAGCGGGTCATGAGTGTCGTGAGGGCTGCCATAGATTTCGGCTTTTCCAGGCCGAGGTGCCGGGCGAGCCACTCGTCGCGGATGTTGTGCTTAAAAGCTTCTAGGGCCTCTGCATCCGGACAGTCGATGATTTGATTTTTCTTTGTCAGGAACCATGTCCAGAATTGCCTGGCCGATTCCTCTGGCTGCTGAATTATGTGGCTCAAGTCATCGGCATCTGGTGGTCGCACATAAGTGCCCTGGAAGTTGTCGAGGAATGCGGCTTCCAGATCTTCCCAACAGCCAATGGATTCTGCTGGCAGGCTGCTGAGCCAACGCCGAGCTGGTCCTTTATGCTTGAGTGGGAGGTATTTGATGGCGTGTAGATAATCACCACGGGCCATGTGGATGTGTAGGAGGAAGTCCTCGATCCATACCGCGGGATATGTTATGCCGTCGTATGATTCGATATATATGGGTTTGAAACCCTCTGGGATTTGGTGATCCATTACTTCGTCTGTGAAGCATATGGGGTGTGCGGCGCCTCTGTAGTGGGCTATGTCGCGAAGCAGCTAGAATGAGTCTTGTCCGCTGTGTTCGGCCCGGCCGGATTTACTTTTACTATATCCGGCGTGGCGGTTATCGTCTCGCGTAGTGGCGCGCCCTCGTGATCCGTAGATCGATCTTGCGTGTTTTGCTTTGTCCTCCAATACGTCTCACAGGTCTAGCGTGTTTCCCTGTGCCTTGTCATTTTTATTTGAGTGGCGTCGGGGTGTGGGCTGAGTTTTTGGCTGAAATGCCTCTCTGTCGCGGCCACGAGGTGGCCGATCAGCCGCGTCATATGCTAGAGATGTAGGCTTTAATGCTGTCTCCTCCAGTTGGGGTAGCAACTTGTGCTTTGGGTAACTCTTGGAGGGGCGTCCGAGTTCATATTCCTCGGCCGCAAGGACTTCAGTCCATCTGTCAGCTAGCAAATCTTGATCAGCTTGAAGCTGCTGCAGATTTTTCTTAAGGCTATTTGCCGTGGCTATAAGCCATCGCTTGAAGCGCTCTTGCTCGGCGGGATCCTCCGGCACGACAAATTCATCGTCGTCAAGGCTTGCCTCGTCTTCGGAGGGAGGCATGTAATTATCATCCTCCGCCTGTCCATCTGCCGCTCTCTCGGGAGGGCTGGCTTCTCCATCCTCCTGCTCTAAATCTTGTTGGAGGGGATTGTTGTCGTCTTCGGCACTGTCCGAAGTGCTATTATCTCTTGTGCCGGTGTCACCGCTTTTTCTTTGGCGAGACTTAGAGCGGCGCCGCTGACGTCGGCGCTTGGGTTGCTTCTTGGAGGGGTTAGCCTCCGTTGTCCCGTCGTCATTGCCTTCTTTGGGTGTGTCCACCATGTATATATCATATGATGAGGTGGCTATCCAGTGCACTGTGGGCAGTGGTTCCTGTTCGTCTCCCGCATCGTCGTCCATACCGTTGATGTCTTCGGAGTCGAAGTCGAGCGTGTTGGTCAAATCATCGACAGTGGCTACTAAGTGGGTGGTGGGTGGGCGGCGAATTTCTTCATCATTCGCATCTCAATCCTGCCGGACATAGTTCGGCCAGGACTCTCTTGACATGGGGAGAGACCTTAATGAGTTCAGTATGTCGCCGAAGGGCGAGTGCTGAAAGATATCCCCGGAGGTGAACTCCATGATCGGCGCCCAGTCGGATACGATAGGCACGGGCGCAGGCGGTTCGGAGTCCGTGGCCGGGGAAGAATCCGACAGTTCGGCGTCACAGCTCCCGTGAAGGGTAAGGTCGATACTCAGCTTGATCGCCACTGAGAATACGACCTCCGTGGCAGGGTCTATCCACCCGTCCATGGATGGTGCAATTGGCTCCGAATTGAGGGTCAGAGCGGTTGCCGGTGCGGTCTCCTGAACACCGTGCGATGGTAGAGCTAAATCATGCTCATCGTGACCATGCGGCGCACTCGGCAGGGGCTCGAATCTGTCGAAGATCAAGTCTCCGAGGATGTCGGCCGTGTAGTTTAATCTTCCAAACCTGACCTGGATGTCAGTGGCATAACTCTTGATCTGCTCCAGATGGCCAGCGAGTTGGCCCGCAGTGCGAAGCCACCAAATACAAAGATATGTCCGGGGAGAAAAGTCTCACCCTGGACTGCATCACTATCGATGATCAAAGGAGCCATCAAGCCTAATGGTGACGACACAGAGGAACTCTCAATGAAAGCACCAATGTCGGTGTCAAAACCGGCGGATCTCGGGTAGGGGGTCCCGAACTGTGCGTCTAAGGCGGATGGTAACAGGAGGCAGGGGACATGATGTTTTACCCAGGTCCGGGCCCTCTTCATGGAGGTAAAACCCTACGTCCTGCTTGATTATTCTTGATAATATGAGTAGTACAAGAGTAGATCTACCACGAGATGAGAGAGGCTAAACCCTAGAAGCTAGCATATGGTATGATTGTCTGTTGTCCTACGGACTAAACCCTCCGGTTTATATAGACACCGGAGGAGGCTAGGGTTACACAAGGTCGGTTACAAAGGAGGAGATATGCATATCCGTATTGCCTAGCTTGCCTTCCACGCCAAGTAGAGTCCCATCCGGACACGGGATGAAGTCTTCAATCTTGTATCTTCATAGTCCAACAGTCCGGCCAAAGGTTATAGTCCGGCTGTCCGGAGACCCCCTAATCCAGGACACCCTCAAATACCTTATGTGCAGTTCTATCTCCCGCATGGTGTCCTCCATAAGCCTCGGAGTGACACTTGCGTAGGATCTATTCCTGTTCATGCTCAGGTACACAACGTCTAATAACACCATCTACTCCTTTATAAAGATGTGGGTCATCCCAGAAGTAATGTCTTAAATCATATAAGAACCTTTTCTTTTGCTGGTATGTGAAACTAGGTCGTATAAACTTAGCAACAATATAATTAGCATAATCAGCATACCATGGAGTAGTACGAGAAGCATTTATCACAGCTAATTGTTCATCAGGAAAGCTATCATCAATAGGTAGTGGGTCATCGAGAACATTCTCTAACCTAGACAAGTTGTCTGCCACGGGGTTCTCAGCTCCCTTTCTATCAATAATATGCAAATCAAATTCTTGTAGCAAGAGAACCCATCTAATAAGTCTAGGTTTAGCATCTTATTTTCCATAAGATATTTAATAGCAGCATGATCAGTGTGAGCAGTTACCTTAGAATCAACAATATAAGGTCTGAACTTATCACAAGCAAACACAACTGCTAAAAAATTCCTTTTAGTAGTAGCATAGTTTCTTTGGGCACTGTCTAGAGTTTTACTAGCATATTGGATAAAATTTAATTTCTTATCAACTCTTTGTCCTAGAACAGCCCCTACAGCATAATCACTAGCATCACACATGATTTCAAAGGGTAAATTCCAATCAGGAGGCTGAACAATAGGTGCAGAAATCAAAGCTTTCTTAAGTATTTCAAAGGCTTCTACACAATCATCATCAAAGGCAAAAGGAAGATCTTTTGTAGGAGATTACTCAGAGGCCTAGAAATTTTAGAGAAGTCCTTAATGAACCTCCTATAAAAACCGACATGACCAAGGAAACTTCTTATACCTTTAATGTCCTTAGGACACGACATCTTTTCAATAGCATCAACTTTAGCTTTATCAACTTCAATACCTCTTTCAGAAATTTTATGCCCCAAGACAATACCTTCATTAACCATAAAGTGACACTTCTCCCAATTCAAGACAAGATTAGTTTCTTCACATCTCTGCATAACTCGATCAAGGTTGCTTAAGAAATCATCAAAAGAAGTTCCGTAAATGGATAAATCATCCATGAAAACCTCAACAATCTTTTCACAAAAGTCAAAGAATATAGCATCCATACATCTTCGGAAAGTAGCAGGTGCATTGCATAAACCAAAAGGTATACGTCTATAAGAAAAGGTACCGAAAGGGCAAGTAAAAGTTGTCTTTTCTTGATCCTCTTTGGACACATGTATTTGAGAGAAACCAGAATAACCATCTACAAAGCAAAAATGTGTATGTTTGGATAATCTTTCTAGCATTTGATCAATAAAAGGTAAAGGGTAATGATCCTTTTTAGTAGCTTTATTTAATTTGTGGAAATCAATTACCATTCTATAACCTGTAACAATTCTTTGTGGGATTAATTCATCTTTATCATTAGGAACAATAGTAATACCTCCCTTCTTAGGGACCCAATGGAAATGCCTCACCCACTGACTATCAGCAACGGAATAAATTATACCTGCCTCCAGAAGCTTTAGTATTTCTTTTCTTACCACTTCTTTCATCTTAGGATTTAACCGTGTTGGTGATCAACAACCGGTTTCGCGTCTTTCTCCAATTTTACTTTGTGCTGGTAGAGAGTGGGACTAATGCCCTTAAGATCATCAAGAGTATATCCAATAGCACCACGGTGCTTCTTCAGAGTTTTCAATAATTTCTTTCTTCATGCTCTGAAAGGTTAGCACTAATAATAACAAGATATATCTCTTTCTCATCAAGATAAGCATATTTAAGAGTATCAGGTAAAGGTTTAATCTCAAACACGGGGTCACCCTTGGGTGGAGGAGGATCCCCTAGGATTTCAACAGGCAAGTTGTGTTTCAAGATAGGTCCCTATTTAAAGAATACTTCATCTATTTCCCTTCTTTCATTCATAAACATATCATTTTCATGGTCTAGCAAATATTATTCTAAAGGATCACTAGGAGGCACGACAATAGAAGCAAGACCAATAATTTCATCTTTACTAGGCAATTATTTATCATGGGGTTGTCTATGAAATTTAGCAAAATTAAACTCATGAGACATATCCCCTAGACCAATAGTAACAACATCCTTTTTGCAGTCTATCTGGGCATTAACAATATTCAAGAAGGGTCTACCAAATATAATGGGACAAAAGTCATCTTGTGGGGAACCAAGAACAAGAAAATCAGCAGGGTATTTAACTTTCACACAAAAGACTTCAACATCTCTAACAATCCCAACTGGTGAAATAGTATCTCTATTGGCAAGATTAATTGTAACATCAATTTCTTCTAACTCAGTAGGTGCAATATCATGCATAATTTCTTTGTATAAGGAATGAGTATTGCATTTTCACTAGCACCCATATCGCATAAGCCATGATAGCAATGATCTCCTATTTTAACAGAAATAACATGCATGCCTACAACATGTCTATGTTTATTTTTAGTATCAGGTCTAGCAATTCTAGCGGCTTCATCAGAGAAGTAAATAACATTCCCATCAATATTATTGGCCAAGAGATCTTTAACCATAGCAATACTAGGTTCAACTTTAATTTTCTCAGAGGGTGTAGGCGTTCTAGTATTACTCTTAGGAACCATAGTTGAAGCTTTAGCATGATCCTTTATTCTAGCAGGGAAAGGTGGTTTCTCAACATAAGTAGTAGGGACAACAGGATCATTATAAGTGATAGTCTTTTCTTCAACTTTAATGGGTGCAACTACTTTTACTTCAATGGGAGTATTATATTTAAACCACTTCTCCTTAGGGAGATCAACATGAGTTGCAAAGGATTCACAGAAAGAAGCTACTATCTCAGAGTCAAGTCCATATTTAGTGCTAAATTCACGGAAAGCATCGGTATGCATAAAAGATTTAACACAATCAAACTTAGGTGTTATACTTGACTCCTTACCTTCGCCGAGATCCCAATCTTCAGAGTTGCGTTTAATTCTTTCCAATAAATCCCATTTGAATTCAATAGTCTTCATCATAAAAGTGCCAGTACAAGAAGTATCGAGCATGGAGCGATTATCGAGAGAAAGCCAAGCATAAATTTTTTGAATAATAATTTCTCTTGAGAGCTCATGATTGGGGCATGAATATAACATTGACTTAAGCCTCCCCCAAGCTTGAGCGATGCTTTCTCCTTCACGAGGCCAAAAATTATATATATAATTACGATCATGATGAACAAGATGCATAGGATAAAACTTCTGATGAAATTTCAATTTCAATCGGTTGTAGTTCCATGATCCCATATCATCACATAGCCTAAACCATGTCAATGCCTTTCCCTTCAAAGATAAAGGGAAGACCTTCTTCTTGATAACATCCTCGGGCATACCTGCAAGCTTAAATAATCCACAAACTTCACCCACATGGATTAGGTGCAAATCGGGATGCAATGTTCCATCTCCTGTAAAAGGATTAGCTAGCAGTTTCTCTATCATACCTGAAGGAATTTCAAAGTAAACATTTTCAGTAGGTTCAGTAGGTTGAGGAGCAACTCTTTGCTCTACTGGTCGGGGTGAAGATACCCCGAACAAGCCCCTCAAAGGATTATGTTCCATAGTAACAAGTGAAAGTAAATTTTAGCACACTATATAATTTTTTCCTTACCAAATTCCACCTACCAAAGGTGCTTCACTCCCCAGCAACGGCGCCAGAAAAGAATCTTGATGACCCACAAGTGTAGGGGATCTATTGTAGCCTTTTCGATCAGTAAGAGTGTCAAACCCAACGAGGAGCAGAAGGAAATGATAAGCGGTTTTCAGCAAGGTATTCTCTGCAAGCACTGATATTATCGGTAACAGATAGTTTTGTGATAAGGTAATTTGTAACAAGTAACAAGTAATAAAAGTAAATAAGGTGCAACAATATGGCCCAAACCTTTTTACAGCAAAGGACGAGCCTGGACAAACTCTTATATAAAGGAAAGCGCTCCCGAGGATACATGGGAATTATCGTCAAGCTAGTTTTCATCACGTTCATATGATTTGCGTTCAGTACTTTGATAATTTGATATGTGGGTGGACCGGTGCCTGGGTACCTCCCTTCCTTGGACAAGCATCCCACTTATGATTAACCCCTATTGCAAGCATCCGCAACTACAAAAGAAGTATTAAGGTAAACCTAACCATAGCATGCACTTCAAAAAAAGACACATCCGTGACATTTTGGGCCGAACGAATTTTTTTCTGTCATACTTATGACACTTCCATGACGATAATTGTGAAAAAACCCGGTATCGTCATAGATGTGGTGGGCTCCTACTTCTATGACAAAAAGTCATGACAGAAAATGGGATTTTCATCCTAGGCGGGCCGGAGACCCAGCTGCATGACATTCTTTGGGCCGTCCATGACGGAAAAAACCGTGGTAGAAGTGAGGGCGAGGAAAATATCGGGGTGTTCCTAGTTACGGTGGGTGGTCGGGGCCGAATGATGCATGGAGGTTTGCGCGTTTCTCTCATACATGCACGCGCGTGGGTGCGAGGCGTTGGGCTCTAAATGAACCCGAGCGAGGCGTTCGCCTACTGAACCCGAGAGATTGCACTACAGGCTACGCGTTACTGAACCCGAGCGATCGATCGATGGTTGTTAACTGAACCCGATCGAGCAATTCCTTCGCTACTGCTGCTAACTGAAGCCGATCGATGCTGCCTCTGG
>NC_041384.1:182578676-182597827 GCF_002162155.2 Triticum dicoccoides
TGGATGAACAGGACCCCGTGGTGTTACCTCTGGATGAACAAGACCCCGATCGATCGATCCGGTTGGGGCTGGATGAATAGGACCCCATGGAGGGATGGATGAACAGGACCACCCCGTGGAGGGCTGGATGAACATGAGATGGTGGAAGGATGGATGAACAGTAGCCCGTGGAGGGGTGGTTGAATAGGAGCCCGTGTGGAGAGGGGCTGGTTGAACAGTAGCCGGTGGAGTAGCGCGCGGTGGAGGCTGGATGAACAGGAGCCCGTGGATGAACGGTCGCAGGTGGGGCTGGAGGAGGTCGACGGTGGATGAACAGTAGCCCGTGGAGGCTGGAGGGGGTTGACGGTGGAGATGAACAGTATCCCCTGGAGTCCCGTTTTGCGGTATGCCACACCCCCCGATGAACAGGACCCCCGTTTCGACCGTAGCGCTCCAACACAAGTCCGTTTCCTCCGTTTTGCGGTACGCCACACCCCTCCCGATCAACAAAACCCCATTTTGACCGTAGGAGGTCTGTTTCCTCCGTTTTGCGGTACGCCAGACCCCTCCTGATGAATAGGATCCTGTTTCGAACGTGGCCGGTCGAACACAAGGCCGTTTCCTCCGTTGTGCAGTACGCCAGGCCTCGTTTCAATCGGCTGTTCCGTCCAATCTGGTTGGCTCCCACGCGTTCCGTTGCCTCCAGATGAACACGACGCATTCCGTTGCCTCCCCATGAACACGACGACGACACTGTTGTTTTTTTACGGGCGAAAACGACGCTGTTTCTCTGTTCCGACCCAGCCATGTACACGAGCCCTGGCCGTACGTATGCGCGAGTAGGCGTTCGAGACCCCGCCCATATGTACGTACGAGGCCGTATTTTCTTTCTTGCACACTGGCTGCTGTACGTACATGTACATGCTACGTGCACGCCTCTACTACGACACGTGCGCCTCTACATCGACCAGTATGTATGTACACTTTCATGACCAGAATGACAACGCTACGTACGCTTCGACCAGGTGGGTCCCGACTGTCAGGCACTTCCTTGCGTGCGAAGATGTCGTTGGTGGGTCCCAGCAGTCAGGGGGGCGAATCGTTTTTTTGTCCGGACGCACTTCCTTGCATGCGAAGATGTCGCTGGTAGGTCCCAGGAGTCAGGGGGAAACGTTTTCTTTTCTGAAATACGGTTGCCCGTCCGGTGGGTCCCTGCTATCAGGTGGAGGAATCATTATTTTCCACGTAATAAGGAGGCACTTCCGTGCTGCGGTCGTGGACCCAGCTATCAGCCTCTCCACGTACAGTCCATGTCCGATGGAAGTCATTCCTTGACCATGTTGACCATGTCGCGCCGAGAGCACCAGGGCGGTGGACAGCGGCGAGGCCTAGGAAGGGGACGACATGGAGCCGGGGAAGACGCGGCAGTGGATGCCCAAGCGTAGAGGAGTATGAGGGTTCACTGGTTCGCTGCGGTGTGAGGCTGCCATTGCCGTAGAATAATAGGGGGTGTGGGTGAGTAGAGGGATGGCCTGGCCAACGGTGGGAGTAGTAGGGGGCAGTGAGGCCTCCACCGCATCGCAGCTGGCCACGGGAGGTGGGAGCACGAGGCATGACCGGCGCTGGTTTGGGCGGCTGGAGCAAGAAGACCAGAGGTTGAAGAAACACTACGGCCGTTGGATGGACATCGTACGGTCACTGGAGCTAGAATTGTGCATATTGACTAAGTTGAGAAAGCCCTCCATCCCCGTCAACTTAATAGGCCCACAAGTTAGCCTCCCACTATACTGGGTCCCAGCTAGCAGGGGGAGTATTCATTTTTTTGTGCGTAATAAGGAGGCACTTCCTTGCGTGTGAAGATATAGCTGGCGGGTTCGAGCTGTCAGGGGTGGTAACATTTTTTCGCGATACGGAGGCCCTTTCGGTGGGTCCCAGATGTTAGGTGGAGGAATCATTATTTTGCGCGTAATAAGGAGGCATTTCCTTGCTTATGGCCGTGGACCCAGCTGTCAGCCTCTCCACGTATAGTCCACGTTCGATGGAAGCCGTTCCTTGACCACGTTGACCACGCCGCGCCGAGAGCACCAGGGCGGTGGACGGCGGCGAGGCCTAGGAAGCGGACAACACGGAGCCGAGGAAGACGTGGCAGTGGATGCCCACGCGTAGAGGAGTATGAGGGTTCACTGGTTTGTTGCGGTGTGAGGCTGCCGTTGCCGCAGAATAATAGGGGTGTGGGTGAGTAGAGGGATGGCCTGGCCAGCGGTGGGAGTAGTAGGGGCGGTGAGGCCTCCGCGGCATCACAACCGGCCACGGGAGGCAGGAGCACGCGGCACGACCGGCGCTACTTTGGGCGGCTGGAGCAAGAAGACGAGAGGTTGAAGAAGCACTACGGTCGTTGGATGGACATCGTACGGTCACTGCAGCTAGAATCGTTTATATTGACTAAGTTGACAAAGCCCTTGGTACGCGTCAACTTAGTAGGCCCATAGGTCAGCCTCTGAAACGGTGCGCCCTAGATGTCAGGAGGAGGAATAATTTTTTGGGCGGCTGAAGCAAGAATATCTGAGATTGAAGAAGAAGCACGACATCCGTTGGATGGACATCCAACGGCCACAGCTACCAGAACCGTGTGTTGTTGACAAAGCCTTGCATACGCGTCAACTTAGGATTTTAGGGGATGCGTCAACTTAGAAGGCCCACAAGTGTGTGGCAAAGAACATATAACCCATTTGTGATTTGTAAGAATGTAAATCCCATTTTTTAATTCTAATGGAATTTACTACAGCCCATTTACAGTTTGTTAAAAGTACAACCCATTTTCTAGCTAGGACAATGATTAATAATTTCAACCATTCCTCAAAAAGATTAATAATTTCAACCAACTGCTCAAAATAGAATTCAAAAAAATTTCCCACATTTTTATGGGATCCGAAATATTTTTATCTGAAATTTCTAGTCAGATTAAATATAATTCCAAAATTAAGTTGTATTACGTTATAATCCAATGAAATATTGCGCGCACAACAAGTAATGAAATTAAAATTTTAAATTCCAAAAATAATATATTTTTACACTAATTACGCGTTTGGTGCATTTTTTATAGTTACCGCCCAGTTATTATAATTACATCCCATTTATTATTTCTCAAAGTCCATTTTCTTGTTAAGCCTAATGCATACCTCCTAGGAAAGTTTGCAGCCCAGCGGGGCGGAGAATAACAAGTTGACCCGGATATTGTGTACAACTGTCGGCCCACATTCAACGACCTAACATGGCCTGTGTAGTACAGTACAACCTAACATGGCTACTCAGCCCACATTCAGCGACGCCGGAAAGGCCCAAACAAGGCTTCTGTACAACTTTTTGAAGTCACTGAGCTCAATTAATAACTTAAGAAAAAAGTTAGATTACAGTGGAACCTAATTAAAAGCTGTCACGAGCAAAGAAATAATTCAACGGGTCCCACTTGTGTGTGTGTGCGTGTGTGTGTGTGTGAGAGAGAGAGAGGGAGACCCATTGGTCGATGCTCGTAAATATATCTTTTAGCCATATGCATTACTGATGCTCAGTAAAAACTTATATAGTTGACACAATCATATAGAACATCATAGCACACTGAACTTGCATACAAAAATTTCACGCAGGCGGCACAATCAGGATGGAAGCAGTGGATCGCTACGGGTAGGGCTATGTTGAAACCAACGGACTCGTACATAATGGTTCATCGTCTTTATCAATGACGGGGAAATATCTTGAATGTTGTGCAAAGAAAACAGAGAGACAACACAATAAGTTCTGCGAGCACATTAAGTTGACGTACAGCCCTTTCTGAAAAAAGTTCAGGTACAAAATCGGAACAGGTCACAATCAAATGTACTGGCACATCTGGGCTTCATACCCATAGCTCGGATTTAACTAGTATCTGACAAGATTCAGTTGTTACCTCAAATTAAAGCACATCCAGGCAGCCCTGCCTCTTCTCCCAAAGAAGCAGTGGCCTCCGCTGCGCGATGGAGTAGGCCCTGTGCCATCCATCATTCCGAGCAAAACGGGGAAAGGCTGACATTGACTCCTGTAATGGACGTCGTAGACGGACCCTAGCACCAGCGGCGGCGGCAGGACTTCGATTGATGGATTGACCACTTCTTCGACATGCACGAACACTCGATATAGGTACATCCCTAACGTGGTCCGCGACAACCGTGGTGGCGACGAATAGTACAACCCCGGTTCCTGCATCGGTATCTCAACACCAATCACCTTCGGTATGGTGTGCGGCTTCTTCATCCATGCCATAACCGTCAGAGCCCAGCTGTCTGGAGGAACAAACATACTTAAGAGCTCACCTCCAAGGTCGTTGGTAAGCTCATTCATGGACTCGCTGTTCCAAGCACGCCGAGGCATGTCGTGGAAGGTAAGCTTTCTTAAAAACTCAAGCTCAGAGGGCACCAAGCCCCATCCTGGGTGCCACCGATCAAAGCTCACCAGCACGCCATCGTAGAACAAACCCCGGGAAGATTCGAACACACGACTGCAGTCGAAAGTTGTCCGGGACATGACGAAGTTATCAGCCGGTGGCGGACAGACTTTGACGAGCAAGTCGCTTATTTGGATGCCGTGCGCAATGCCAAGAGCTTTGACAAGGTCATCCGGCGAGACGGGAGGCCGGTCGCCGTTGATGGTTACCATCAGCATTTTGCCGACAAACTGGTCGTCGACCGCCGCCATGCCACTGTTGAGCGACAACACGCAACGACCAAAGGCAAGACAGACCTTAGGATCTCTGGCTCGGAGATCCGCGTTGACCGATGACATGATAGTGCGCTTGAGTACAGGGAGTACAGGAGGGGGATATGGGGGAACTGGAGTAGGAATCGAGATTCCATAGGTGGGGGAGGGGTGGGAGATTGGGGACGAAAAGGTAGCATGAATTTCAAACACGCGCCAATATGCTCTCGGCGCGCAAGCGCATGAAAACACCGGTGGCACCCACATGTCGGCCTAAGAGTCCTTATTCTTTCTTTTTTGGAGAGTCCGGCCTTTTTTGAGGATCTTTTAAGAGCCCGGCCTGAGAGTCATAATTGACATGTTTGGCATTGCGTTACTACTCGGCCCATATTCAATGACACCTCACTGGCCCAAACAATTGTACATCATCGACAAGACACTAATCTCAAATTATATAACTTGAAAAAAGGAGTTACACTCTGAACACTAGAGAATGGTTATGCCCTCATTTAGCCCACGAGTAGTTCAAGAGATAAATAGTTTGAAACAACGATATATACAACATTCAGACACTGACTAGTGACTACTACTGACATAAACAAGAAGACATGATAGTTCATAAGAAGTCTTGCTACACCACCAAAACGCACCCATCTGCAGCGCTCAGACTCTCGTGATCCTGATGAGAATGACATTCTAAACAGAGGCAACTATTACATAGTAAGAGTGACATAGACGAGGATGACCAAATGACAAGGACTATGCATAACAAAACAAAGAACTAGCCCTCCAGAACAGGCAGCAAAGACAACAAAGTCATTCAAAGAGATGATCCAACACCATCATAATATGCAGCCCCGCTTCAGCGACCAATGATCCGGAGACACCAGTACTCCACCCTTTCGACGCAACAACCCAATTACCTATCAACCTGAAGGCTTGAACCACATCATTGCCTGTCGTAATTGAGACATTCAAGGATCAAAGTTAATCCGGATGCCTTTGTCATTCTCACCTTCTTTTGGCTACAGGCTGTATCATTGACAATCAGGGGAGTTTGCTCCCAAACTCCCAGGGCTCGCCGTGTAGACAGAGTTTTCCATAGAAAACAGAGCCTCTTTGCCATCAAGGTCCTTGCCAACGGTGATCTCCTGATTAATTGGATAATTGAGTCAGAGAAATAGAGAGTGTGAACCAAGGCTTTTTACCCGCCTCCAACTAAAAAATCCTGGAGGACCCAACAAGCTGGTATCCTGCTCATAGACGTAACAACCACTGTCCGGATACTCACGTATTTCACAGTGCTTGTGTGCAGTGGGGTTTTTGCAATATAACTTTTCCGGCTCATGTGTCTGAATGATCATCAGTCTTTTGCCATCGTCTGATCGAGCGAGGAACCAGTTGTGCTTCCTTGTTTTTGGTAAAGGTGGTGTGATTACAAAGGGCAGTAACTGTAGGGACACTGCATCATATCAAAAAGGACATGCATTGTTAATGTAAGATCAGCATTGTTCAGAGTATGAGTAGGATAATGCAAGAAACAACATTGATATGTCCCTGTTGGAACTGGGAGGAAAATACAGGGAAATGTATAGTGGGTTCGAAAATATAGAAGTGCCATGCATGGTTATACTCATGTTATCTCACAATCAATTCTTCACATGAAACTACCATGTCATGCATGTTATGTAATCATGTTCTTTCCTCACAAACAAAATTTTCAAGGTAACTAACAGACCATGCATTGTTATATACTCGTGTTCTGTGGGCAAATTTTTTGTGAGGATATGATTCTAGCCATTGATTGCTGAAGGGCGAATATAGGTATGTACACATGGTAAGCATTACAGGATTTCACTACTTCCAAATATAGAGTTCTCCATATGCACATTTACTTCCCTAATGTATGGTTAGATGAAACCAACAGTGTGGTGCATGTTTCTACATCATGAAAATGAGGAAACTAACATGGCCATTGATACACACTCATATTTAGAAGTAGTATATAGATTACTGTAAAATAAGGAGAATATCCATATATTCCTAACCGTTTGATTATTCAGGCATACAAATTGGCTGTAATGACTGATGTCTACTACACAACCTTCTTTTTGTAGACGTTGTTGGGACTCCAAGTGCAGAGGTTTGTAGGACAGTAGCAAATTCCCCTCAAGTGGATGACCTAAGGTTTATAAATCCGTAGGAGGCGTAGGATGAAGATGGTCTCTCTCAAGCAACCCTACAACCAAATAACAAAGAGTCTCTTGTGTCCCCAACACACCCAATACAATGGTAAATTGTATAGGTGCACTAGTTCGGCGAAGAGATGGTGATACAAGTGCAATATGGATAGTAGATAAAGGTATTTGCAATCTGAAAATATAAAAACAGCAAGGTAACTAATGATAAAAGTGAGCATAAATGGTATTGCAATGCGTTGAAACAAGGCCTAGGGTTCATACTTTCGCTGGTGCAAGTTCCCTCAACAATAATAACATAATTGGATCCTATAACTATACCTCAACATGCAACAAAGAGTCACTCCAAAGTGACTAATAGCGGAGAACGAACGAAGAGATTATGGTAGGGTACGAAACCACCTCAAAGTTATTCTTTCCAATCAATCCGTTGGGTTATTCCTATAGGTGTCACAAACAGCCCTAGAGTTCGTACTAGAATAACACCTTAAGACACAAATCAACCAAAACCCTAATGTCACCTAGATACTCCAATGTCACCTCAAGTATCCGTGGGTATGATTATACGATAAGCATCACACAATCTCAGATTCATCTATTCAACCAACACATAGAACCTCAAAGAGTGCCCCAAAGTTTCTACCAGAGAATCACAATGAAAACGTGTGCCAACCCCTATGCATAGGTTCATGGGCGGAACCCGCAAGTTGATCACCAAAACATACATCAAGTGAATCACGTGATATCCCATTGTCACCACAGATACGCACGACAAGACATACATCAAGTGTTCTCAAATCTTTAAAGACTCAATCCGATAAGATAACTTCAAAGGGGAAACTCAATCCATTACAAGAGAGTAGAGGGGGGAGAAAACATCATAAGATCCAAATATAATAGCAAAGCTCGCGATACATCAAGATCGTATCACCTCAAGAAGACGAGAGAGAGAGAGATCAAACACATAGCTACTGGTACATACCCTTAGCCCCGAGGGAGAACTACTCCCTCCTCGTCATGGAGAGCACCGGGATGATGAAGATGGCCACCGGAGAAGGATTCCCCCTCCGACAGGGTGCCGGAACGGGTCTAGATTGGCTTTCGGTGGCTACGGAGGCTTCTGGCGGTGGAACTCCCGATCTATGGTGCTCCTCAATCTTTTTAGGGTATATGGAGATATATAGGCAGAAGAAGTATGTCAGGGGGGCCACGAGGGGCCCACGAGGCTGGAGGGCGCGCCCAGGGGGGTGGGCACGCCACATGCCTCGTGGCTTCCTCGTAGATCCCCTGACATGCACTCCAAGTCTTCTGGGCATCTTCTGATCCAAAAATAAGTTCCGTGAAGTTTCAGGTCAATTGGACACCGTTTGGTTTTCCTTTTCTGCGATATTCTAAAACAAGGTAAAAACATAAACTGGCACTGGGCTCTGGGTTAATAGGTTAGTCCCAAAAATGATATAAAAGTGTATAATAAAGCCCATAAACATCCAAAATAGTAGATAATATAGCATGGAGCAATCAAAAATTATAGATACGTTGGAGACGTATCAATGACATGGTCACATTCTCATGAATAAACTCATTCCAAATATAGCTAATTTACGGTGTCTCTAATACATTGGCATAGTTCTACTCAAATTCTGCTCAAACAGGGATATGCCAATCATCACAGAAAGTTCAAACAGTGTCATGGCGTCATCATTAACATGAGATGGAAACAACTTACACGCGCCATCCTAGCAATACATGGTGCCATCTGCTTTGTCGATCGCGTAGATGATGCCATTGTGTTCAATAGCATCACAGAAGTGTGTATCATCTTTGACGATGATCCACTACGAGCTAAGTTGTCTCCAGCTAAAGAAGGCACCAGCGTAAAGATAAGTGAGTCCGCGGTCGAACAAGGCAATTAGCTTGAAGTCTGCGTAATTCGCATGTCGTGTGGGCACTTGGCGGATTACAATCTTCTACAAAACAAGGTCCATCCAACTGATGTGGTAATCTAGATGACTTGGACCGCGATGGTAAAACTCTATATAATCCAACGGAGGAAGGATAATCTCATGGGAGGTCTGGAAGTTCACAAGCACCAACTTTTTACCGTCTTCCCCTTCTCTAAAGGCAACCATCCAGTGGGAGTTCATGCCGACCCAGTACATACCTACCAACTAGTTTCGGGCGATGGTGATCGGATCAAAGTCGAGGGAAATGATGTACGGCAACCCACTACATACCTGCAAAGAAGTTTCAGCTAATGGAGATCGGATTGAAGTCGAGGGGCATCATGTACGCCTCCGTATCATGGTGAGCCAATCTCGCAAGACCAGACAACAACAAGCAGGGTTTCTTGAAAAGCTTAGGCCTCGCTCCGATGATGGCCTTGTGCATGTCCCTCGAGCATGCAGCCAGCCGCAGGGCGCTCAACATATCCATACGCGAACAATAGAGGTCGAGGATGTCACTTGGGAGACTGCTCCAATCGCGGCTCATATGGATGTTGCGCGGTTCGCGTTCGGCCATGGTGGACTTTGGAAGGTGGGGTTTTTGGGGGCTTGATTTACGAGGGAGAAGGCTGTCAGTGTGAGCGAGGCGACGGTACACGGGGGCACAGTGAGATGGAGACGGAGATGGAGATGGAGTGGTGCTATGGGAGGGGAGAGGGAGACGAGGCGAGGCATGCTAATGTGATGTACAACGGCGGTGACAGACTGCACAGTGCACAGGGTGAGGCTGACTTTGGTAACCCGAACACGCCGCCTGGACTAGTGTCAGGCGCAGGGTGTTGTCACTTCACTGTGAGGACTGGATGAATAGTATTTTGACCATCAAGTGTACCACAGTTGTACTACTACTACAACTACTACTACTACTACTACTACTACTACTACTACTACTACGACTACTACTACTACTACTGCTACTACTACAACTACTACTACTACTACTAGTAGGAACATGAGTACTCCAGTACTGTATAGCGGAAATAAGTCTCCCGTGCTAGCATGCCTGTTCACTTAATCCTCCAGGTATCATCCATATTGCGAGCAGAACCAAATTCTCGTGCATGCGGAAGCGCGAAGATGGGCCTTTTCTTTTTTGATGAGGATAACCATGTATTCCTTAACCAGAGAATGTTGTATCTCCCACGCACGCGCCAATATCCATCTGAACCAGCTACGACACATTTTTTATCTGTTTGCATAGGTCCCACCTATCAGGAAGGATGGGCACGTACACGGACAAGTACGACTCCTCAGTCTACCCGCATAGCCCTTTCATTTAGTCTACCTAGCCGTCTAATCAACTGCCTGCACGCCACTTCTCCCATTTACTTCTCCATCGGGAACCGATTTTCCTCGGCTTCTTCACCTCCCCTTCGTATGCAGTTGCATCCAAACCCCACTGCGTTCACATTGTTTTAACCTCTTTAAATAATCATCTACTACTTTGTTAGACTAGCCATCTAATCCTAATTCTTCGAACCATAGCCCTCCATTCCAGCGGTTCCAAATGGCGAAAGAGATCGAGATGCAGGTTTTTAGCGTCCAACATGTCCTCGTCGAAGGCTCATTGAGCATAGTTGCCACCGTCACCGTCCACCCAAGGGTTGTTCGGAAGTGGATCAACAATGTATCCAACTCCCTCGAAAAGGTAGAGACAAGGATCATTGATCTTGACGCAGAGTACACGGAGCGTGCCACTGGGAAGATCCAACGCGCCGCCGTCCTTCAGCTGTGCCTCGAAGATGATGTTTTGGTGTACCACATCATACACGCGCCCTCCACACCAGGTGAGCTTCACGATTTGTTGTCTTGGGAGGGCATATACTTCTGTGGGGCAGCCATCGAAGGGGACAAACAGAAGCTGGAGCCATACAACCTTGATTTGAAAAGCATCGCTGACCTACAAACCAGAATCAAAATTACTGTAGAAGATTGTGATAAACATACCATCCCTATTCGATGTAGCTAATTTTGTGCTCGGTAGAAATCTTCAGAAGGGTGACGAGACGGTGGCATTAAGGTTATCTAGATGGGAGAATTATCCCTTGACGTACGAGCGGATAAAATATGCTGCCCTCGATGCCCGTGTGAGTTTCGAGATAGCTGCAAGGTCCAAAGAGATTGTTGCGAAGCCGTCTCCCACAGAAAATGAGAATAAGAAGAAGAAGAAGAAGAAGAAGATAAGGCTGCACCAGTAGTAGGGCGTTATGGATGGATGAACTATTTCCTCTCTTGTACAAAAAAATTATTCCGTCTCAGTGTATATTGATATAGATGGACTATTTCAATGGTGTGCATGTCTTGGAACAAGTAGTAGCGTGGGTCCGCTTGACTATAAGGAACTATTTATCTGCCTAGCTTTCTCTACTACTCCTTCCAGTGATCGGTATGCAATGCATGTGTCCGTAGACATGACAGCTTGTCCATGGAAGTTCAACTACGACGACCATCACGTTTCATCCACTGCCACTCACGATTCCCACGACGCCGCTCCAAACCACGGCACCACGTCCCCCGACGTGCGCCTCACCCCTCTCGACCGCACCGCCCCTCTGCCTTTGTGTGCATGACATGTGGGCCACCTTAAATGCGGCAAGCATCAAGTTTCTACCATAGCCACATGCGATTCCGGAGACACCGCACGAACCCATGACACCACACGTCCCCCGACCTCCGGCTCACCCCTCTCGGCCCCACTGCCCCTCTGCCTTCAGGAGCATTACATGTGGACCATCCACCTATCAGGTCCACATTTTGTTGACTCAATGGCAGGTGTAGTAAGGTGTTGAAGCTCAGTCCCGAGGGCCCTGAGCGGGAAATGTAACTCCTGCGCTAGGCTGGTGCTACCGTGCATGAACTCATGCCAAACTCGAGATTTGTTTCTTTACTATACATGCACACAGTGATTTAATGGACATTGTAATCTCAACATGTGATGGGAGCTCTAAATTTGAATTTGAAACTTATAAAACGAAAAGATTCAAAACAAATAAACTGGGAGAGAGGGAGTATATCATAGGATGTGTCCCATATGAAACAAGTCCCCTAGTTTAATACACCTGGTCTTCGTACTCGTATGGCAACAAATCGGCCGCAGACAGCATGGTCCACCTTTGACTGCCATGTGCAAGGTTCGTGCTATCTTATTTAATATCACCGTGGTTCCATCGTACCAATTCATGCGGTGGCCCGTTGCATGGCTGATCCCAATGTTGGACAAAGTTTCTACGGGAACGGTGTCACCGTTGTAAATGTTGTGCAAATTGATGTTGGTACCCTCCCGTACATATGCAAGCCAATCTCCACTCGCACCGAGTCTAACCTGTGAAATAGTGGGCAGGGGGAGAATTAGGAAATGGACACGGAAGTAGTCTTTAGAGTGCATTTACTATGTGATCAAACTCATCTTACCTGCTCATCGGAGGAATCTAAGTGCCCCTCAACGTCTGCATCTCAAGGGGCGTCAACTTGCAACTACGGCCACGCCGCGCTGGAGAGACCCCCAAGGAAACATCCTCGTGCATTCCATGGAACATCAAGATGCATTTGTATGAGTATTTTATCTTGTGAGAGAAAAGGATGAATGAGGGAAGGCCTCTAGAGATAAAGATAGACACTGCTACTACCAATGTGCTGGCCCGTGCGTTGCAATGGATCCAAAGTAGTAGAATAATACTTGTTCACGTGCTTGCAATATAAACACTCTAGTATTGATATACATGTGTTAGCAGACATGACAGCTTCTCCATGGAAGTTGAACCACGGGGACCATCACGTTTCTTGTTTGTACCACTGCCACACCCACACGCGATTCCCACGACGCTGCTCCAACCCTACCTGTAAGCATGACGTCCCCGACGTGGATATGGATCCTCTGATGTGGCTATCACTTCCTTACCATGCCTTTCCTTCGCTGACAGGTGGGACCCACACTTGGGGGTCCCACATGTCAGTGAAAGAATGGTAGGATTGTTCATGTTAGGGGATCCTCATCCCCCCGAAGTGCGCCTCATCCCTCTCGGCCCCACCGCTCCTCTGTCTTTGTGTGCATGACACGTGGGCCAGCTGAACTGCGGCGACCATTAACTTTCTACGACAGCCACACCCAATTGGACGCGGTTTGCTTGCTCCGCTGCTGTGCTCCGATCCGTACTCTCGCACCATCAAATTTTCATCCAGCGGCTGTGACACATTTCATCCCGGGCATCAATCCTCAGCCGGAGTACTTATGTACTACAGGTAGTACCCGCCAGTGTGGCCATCTACGCCTCCTAACGCCCCGATGCCCAGTTGTGGCACCCTTGCCACGGCCACGCCACCACCGGCCGGTTCATCTCGAACGAGTGAGTCGTGAACCACACCACCACCATGAGAATGACATGTGGGCCAGCCGCATTTAAGGTCTTCATGTCATTGACTCATAGGCCAGGCACTAAGACACTGAAGTTCAGTCCCGTGGGCCCCGAGAGGGAAATGTAACTCCCGCGACAGGCCTTGTGGTGCTCCCGCAGTACAAGCTCGTGCCAAACCCGGAATTTGTTTCTTACTACTACTCCCAACTACTAGTAAGGTACACGTGCATTGCACGCATGAGATTTTGGTGGTTTGTGCATTATGCTTCTACATGTGGAGTCCTCTAGATTCTGCATGTGGTAAAATCTGGTGGAATGTAGATGATATCCAACAGCCAGTAGTGCTCGGATTTGCCATCTTTGTACCGTCAGATTGGCTTTATCCAACGACCAACTTTCAAAGTTATTCACACACTATATAGGGGTATAGATGTTTCGTTTGCAGCCTAAGGTTGCCACGCCTAAGCTTAGGCGTGCCACAAGTGTGTTTGGTTGCATTCTCATCTCAGCATAGTTGTTCCCTCTTCATGCATGCTCAACTCAACACCCCTCTTCACGTATGCTCTCTTCATGCATGCTTCTAGTGTATTTGTGCTAACCTAGTGTGGACTCATGCACCCTCTATACACTCTACCAAACACCCAAAAGTGGGTCGAGAAGGGAACTCTTGGGATCATGCACCATTCATACACCCTACCAAACACACCAGGCATGTGTTCGGTTCATTGCTACACTTGTGGCTTGCCACACTTTTCTAGCTACATGGTCCACATGTCATAGACTCAACTTATTGCCAAATCTTGCCACACTTGTGGTGGCCATTTTTTTAGCCACATTTTTTGTGGCAGACACACTTTGCCTAAGCTTAGTTGTGTCAAAGTTAGTCATGAATGAAGTTCAACCATGGAGTCTTCTAGATTCTACATGTGGCAGAATCTGGTGGAATGTAGATGATATCCAACGGCCAGTAGTGCTCGAATTTGCCATGTTTGTACCGTCAGATTGGCTTCATCCAACGACCAACTTTCAAAGTTATTCACACACTATGTAGGGGGTATAGATATAGATTGCTGGCCCGTTGCAATGGATCTAAAGTATATCTATTTAGTGGAGTGCACTCTAAACACATTATCTATTTATTTTTCTTTAACCTTTCGTAGCCATGCAACCAAGCCACATAAGCTTCATGGGTGCCCCCCACATCATAGTATTCATACTACATTAACTGAAAAAAGATAAATCACCCTAAACAAGATCTTCCCGTTTTTTGTTCCTACGATGTTGTGCCGTGCACGTACCTACTAGTTGTATAGTGGTAGTACTAGTTGTATAGTACAAACTTGGTACTAGTAGGAGTAGAGTAGTACGGAATGCTCCTACTCTATCAACGAGCCCCATCCGACACCAAATTTCTTGGCTTCCGTGCTACAGCTAGATCTTCCCCATGTTTCTGTTTTCCAACCCGGCGGCGGGCGGGGTGCGGTTTGCGAATAGTCGGTTTTCTCAACGGCGGTCCTACATGAAAGTGAAAATGGTAGGAAACACGCCTTCCCTAAGCTATGTGTCATGCCGGACGGGCCATGGAGTACTCCCGATTCTCGGGCGTGTGTGTGTGGGGGGGGGAGTGCGACGCGAACGTGGCAGGCCTTTTCCTTTCACTAGCAATGTGCACGTGCGTTGCGACGGATCTAAAGTAGTAGAATACTAGTACTTGTTCACAAACTTGAAAGAAATCACTCTTGTTTTGATATACTCCTAATATATGACTCCCTCCGTTCCTAAATATTTGTCTGTTTAGAGATTTCAAATGGACTATCACATACGGATTATATAGACATATTTTTAAGTGTAGATTCACTCATTTTGCTCCGTATGTAGTCACTTATTGAAATCTCTAGAAAGACAAATATTTAGGAACGGAGGGAGTACTTTTCACTCAAAATATATTTCTCGGGCTGTTTTGATGAGGTGAGGGAGGGATGTGGTTGCTTTCAAGATAATAAGGGGTTTTCTACAAATTCGAGCAGAGAAGTCGGCTATTGTTGAAAAAATGCCACAACTTACCTCATAGCCGTTAGATGCAGATGTAATGGTCAGAAACGACGGATGGCAGACACACCACCATCACCAACTGAGTCTTTTATATGAGTAGGAGTAGTGAAACATGTATAAATTGTAACATTTTGGTTCTGCTCCTTGGCACGATCGATAGATAGAAATAATGATTGGAAATGCTAGGGCGGGGCTATTTCCGCCAGATAAGCAGGGTACGTAGTAGCTAGGTTGGCGCGTCGTCGGTTTGGTCACATGCGGTCCGACATGTTCTAGTGTTTCTAGCAAGATGCCCGCGCGTTGCACGAAGTTGATGGAAAAGGTAAGCACAACTTATAAATTGACGGATGGAATACTAGTTATAGTGATGCATATAATTAAGGAAAGGGATCACACATGTCGGTATTGACTGGAATGAGAATGCAACATCATAATAAGAATTAAGGCCACGATGATGATGCGATCGCAGTGGTGGTTACAGAAGGCAAGAAGAAAGATGCATCCATCAACGTACGACCTCCTCCTCCTCAACTTAGTGCACCGGGCCACCGACCGGCGGCTAAGGAGCGACGACTTTTATGGTGAGGTCGAGGTGCTTCTCAGAAAAGGCATCCAAGGCTTCCAGCCGGTTGAGGAAGGCTAACGTCATAGCGTCCTCACTGGCCTTGTAGATACCTATGTACACGATTTTCTCGTACACGTGGATGTGTAGGTCGATGAATTCTTGCAGGGCGAGGCGCCTCACGGCGAGCGCGACCTCCAGGTGCACATTCTTCATGGCGTCAGCGGGCAGTCGCAGGGCCACCAGTGCTTGATAGAGGTTCCGGCCATGGAGGCCGATTAGGGTGGCAGGTAATGAGGAGCCCGAGTGCGCGGGCTGGAGGAGTACGGCGATGTCATCCGTGAGCTTCTTGAGGATGGTGAACTTGTTGGTGGTGGCAATGATCATCTGGTCCAACTAGGACTCGTAGTTGGCGTCGACGGCGGCCATCCACCAGCCGGTTGCCAATACCATCTGGAGACGATCCTCAGTGCCATGCCGCACGCCCGCGTCGTGGACCATCTGGCACAGCCGCTGGCCGCTCGCGCGCATCGCCGCCATGGGTCTGGAGCGAGGACTTTTGCGCGTAGTGTAGGTGCTTAGGTAAATGCTTAGGTGCGTACGATGTGGTAGATGCATTGGAATGGAGGGGCACCTTTATATGAGGGCAAACTGCGTTGCATTCACATCGTGCAGCCTCTTTTCCCAGTCCTCCTCCCATTACTTCCCTCATGCATTAATTAAAGGAGGATGCAATGGTCGTTCAACATTTCGGGAACTGCTACTCCCTCCCTCGTCTGCATTAAAGCCGTATCGGGATCTGCGTCGCCCGCTGTCAAATCGAATAGTACTGCACCACTCACTGCACGTCCGGCTGAAGACGCCTCCTCGCCTCCATTAAACCCGCATGCAAACCGAGAAACCTACTCCGACCACACGTCAGTTCATGAGCGGGCCGGAATTAAACGCAACACCCGCCAAGCTCCTCTCATCTGCCCTCAGTTTAAACGAGGCCAGATGCCAGCCAAGCTCCTACCATCCTCCCTCTATTTACACGAGGCCATACAGACAACGGGCAAGAATCACACCCCTCCGCCGCTCCCCCATCTCCTTCTTCACCATTTTCTCCACTCTTCTGATGGCTTCCGAGGAGCCGTTCTCCTGCACATTACCAGGCTGGGTGGCCCGCCGAGCCCTCCGGATACGGGCGAGGCCGCTCGGTGCTTCACCAACCTCGCTTGGCCTGACAGAGCCAGTTGCCGCCCCAAGCAGGCGCGTGGTTCAGCAACTCGCCGCTCCAGTTCAGCTCGATGAGGAGTGGCAAGTTGCTCCACGCTGGCACGGCGGCGAGCACATCGGTACGGCGTCGTCGTTGCCGCGTCATACCGCGCCACCAGTGTGTGTGGGCGCGCCTCCCGTTCCTGTGGCAGCGCCATGCAGGCAGAGACAAAAGATGGGTGCGTGGAGAGCGATGAGTCGGTGGCCAGCTTCTCCGTGTCCGCCGTCATCATCGAGGAGAAGTAGAACACGGGAGGCCGCCACCACTTGGATCCCATGAAGGCCACCGCCGAGGCGACGACTGCGCATTCAGGTGGTTTCTTTGCTGCTTCATCTCTTATGAGGACCTTCGTCAACCCCGCAAGTGTCTGCCAGACATGAGGAAGACAAAGGGGTCCATGGGCGGCCATTTAGATTATGTACTCCCTCTCCAGCTGGCGGGAAATATTTGTTCTAAGAATGGATAAATTGTATGTATCTATAACTGAAATAAGTCTAGATACATCCATTTCTAGGACAAGTATTTTCGGACGAAGGGAGTATTAGTTATACCAAGAGAGCCAGATTGGCACCGCTTAGTTCATGTAAATGTAATTAAATCCGTCATGTTTATATGAAGATCCGGCTTTTTATACGAAATCCTTCATGCTTATATGAAATCAGTCCATGTTTGCACAAATTTCATCTGGTTGGTTAGAGTTGTGAAAATGTATGCCGCTGGCGTTTGATGTCGTCCTCCGCGGAAGGAAACGGGAGGAAATTTGCAGGCTGCCGTTGGAGTGCTCTTATGCTGGAAATAATAGAGTGACATCAAATCCATTTGAGTTAATTGCGTGTATGATTGTCCCTCTATAAAAAGTTAATTGCATGTACAGTGTACACGTGACTTGCAGGGTGGCTACAACTTCGTATAGAAAGTTAAAAAGAAACAAGTCCATCCATAATCTTGTATTCTAATTACTCTGCGGGTTCCACCATCAGCACAGTAGCGAAAGGAGTATATATTAAATAAGTAATATATAATATAAAAATCTAAAGTTAAATACAAAATTCGAACTCATGTCATCGCGTTGCGAGCATCGGGCGCTAACCAGTCCAGCACATTTTGTTGTAGACCATGCTAGAGATATATCTCCATGTCTACTCTTATACTCCATCCGTTCCTCAATACTCCCTCCGTTCCCAAATATAAGACCTTTTAGGGATTCCACTATAGACTATATACGGAGCAAAATGAGTGAATCTACACTCTAAAGTATGTCTATATACATCTATATGTAGTTTATAGTAGAATCTCTAAAACGTCTTATATTTAGGAACGGAGAGAGTATTTGTCTTTTTCAGATTTCAAATGGACTACCACATACGGATGTGTATGTAGACATATTTTAGAGTGTAGATTCACTCATTTTTCTCCATATGTAGTCACTTGTTGAAATCTCTAAAAAGACAAATATTTAGGAACAGAGGGAGTAGAAAACAGAGTTGGTGATGATGGTGTGCGTGCCATCCTGCAATATAGGCCGTCGGATTTATATCTAACGGATAGGGAGGAAACTATGGCAATTTTGCAAAAATATACCCACACCCCTCTCCACGTTCGCAAATACGGCCTTCCCTCGTTCACCCTTTTCTCTCATAAGATAAACTACTCATACAAATGCATCTTGATGTTCCATGCAACGCACGGGCATCTAGCTAGTTTCTTTTAAAATAGTTACTGCGATAATTGGGTTAAGTGATATATTTTATGTCTGCCCCGAATGATTTCAGATTCACTAGTACTAACAAAGAAAATGTTGCCTTGTTAATTAATAGAAAACAGGGTGAAAACTATCACGAGGCCGGTAAAAACGAGGCACACTGGGTTCAGCGTCATCTTCACTACAACTATGTGCGCGTGAGAAGTTTACATATCGAGGGGGCTAATAAGCGAGGCATAGAGACACAATGTTCGAGAGAGAAACCAATTGACAGATTATGATCAGATCGAGTTGTCACCCTTCTGCTGTCATTGTTG
>NC_041384.1:182598304-182611377 GCF_002162155.2 Triticum dicoccoides
GAGAGTGTGCGCGGTAGGCACAGAGGCACAGCTAGCGAGTGTGTGTGTTTGAAAGAGGAGTAGATAGATTACTATCAAGATCGAGGTGCCACCCTACTCCTTTGGTGTCGGGTAGTGTGTGTGCGTGTGTGTGTTTGAGAGAGAAGCCAGTCGATAGATTAGTATCAAGATTGAGGTGCCACCCTACTCCTTCGGTGTTGGGAAGTGTGTGTGGGTGTGTCTGTGTGTGTGTCGGGGGGGGGGGGGCAGTGACACTTACATATCTCTTCTCTTATAAAAAACAAAGTTGGTGATGATGGTGTTCCTACCATCCTGCAATATAGGCCATCCGATTTATATCCAACGGATAGGAAGGAAACTGTGGCAATTTTGCAAAAAGATACCCACACCCCTCTCCGCATTTGCAAATAAGGCATTCCCTCGTTCATCCTTTTCTCCCACAAGATAAACTACTCATACAAATGCATCTTGATGTTCCATGCAACGCATGGGCATCTTGCTAGTACGGAGAAGGAGTTTGTGTGACACATATCTAGCTATATTAAGGGATAGGTAGATAGCATTTGTGCGATGCATACTTAAAGCATCACGAAGATAAACAAAATGGTGTGCATGCAAATGCAAGCGCGTGCGTGTGTGTGTGTGTGTGTGTGTGTGTGTGAGTGAGAGAGAGAGTGAAATCTCAAAACAAAAGGTGCTCTGCTGGAATCCCATTGTATGTATTCATATGGTTCTGGAACTCGAGTTAACCTTAGGCATATGTGTGAGAGACATTATTATACTTTGAGACATTAGTGGCTGTGGGTGGGCGGAATTAAAGGGGTGGGCATGTTCGACAGAGAGAGCATGTGTGTTTCCGTGTGAGAGACTTGTAGGACGGGGTAGAAAGACGAATTCTAACCTTGACGGAGGGAGAGAACGAAGTGCGCGTGTGTGATTCCGATGCCCACGGGGAAATGAGATATGTATGCGTGTGAGAGAGATTGCACAATTCATTCACGTATCACTATCTAGCGATCGTGGACGTGCATCGCTTGAACATAAATCAATATCTACTTCGTATCGTGGCCAAAGGTACAATATTTATTCAACACTATAAAGATTGGACACTCACGTATCACATTTTTTCTATTTAAATAAACCTTTTCAGTTGTGCATGCCAAAGTTACAGTGATGTTTCTTCAAACAACCAATGTAGCTATCATGTACATGCACCATTGTTACTCTTGCATTCAAAATCATTAGTCTTGGATGATTTAAGGTTCTATTATGAAGTAATATATGTAATATTCATATATGAATTCTACGGGTATGCAATTTATGAAATGGAGGCTATGTAATCATATGAGGTAACACTTTTAAGTAGCGGACTACCATATCCATTTATTTTTGTGTGCCTCTACACTAACACGTCAATGCATTATGTTTAAAGTAAATAACCAATTGCACTAAATTATATATTTACATGAGAAATACATAGGCTGAGCGTTTGGTCCCTTTTTTGTGAACGCGCCACTACACCCGTCCGATTGGCCGCGCCCGTGTGAATGTCCAAGTTATCGGCGCATCATCCCGAGTTATTGTAATTTTTTCTAGGGTGGACTTCACACCAGTTTTTAGCTGCTAACGCGTGCCCCGTGTACACAGTCTCACATGACCTTCCCGCTAGCACGGTCCAAAATTAGTTGAAACTGGATACGAACGATCCCGCGGGCGGCAAAATCTCCCGCGTCCTTATAAAATTTCTGCCACCTTAGTCTTTAGCATGCAAAATTCCCCTTTTGTCCTTGGTACACGGAGACCAATAGTTACAATACCGCCCTCATCTACATAATAGGTCGGGGATGCTTTGGTAACTTCCGGTTCCCCCCACTACACGGCACCCTCATTTCCTCTCCCCCTCCCGCAAAAACGACTAACTCCACAGCACCAGAGCATCTTACATCACGTTGTCCATACTTCATCGGCCTTTCTCCCCTCCCCTCTTGAAACCCTAGACTGCTCATCCACCGGCGTACCAGAGCCCATTCACTGCCAGCGGTGTCCACCTCGCCGGATCTGCTTCTGCGGCCGTATCTACCCCTCCCACCTCCCCTAGAAACAAGTAGACTGCTCATCCACCACTGTACCACATCCCATTCAGTGTCGGCCTTGTCCACGGCGCCGGATCTGCTTCGCTGGTACCCTCGTCAACCGCAGCGCATCTGCAGCGGCTCATTCGTACTCCCCACCGGAGACGCTTCGTCCACACCCCCCGGAGCTGCCCCACCGACGCCCCCGTCGACGGCCACTGATCCTCTTCGCCGACACCTTCCTCAACCCTACCGTAGCCGCTTCGCCGACACCATCGTCAACCCCACCGGAGCAGCTTCGCCTATACCATTCTAAACCCTACCGGGGCCGCTTTGCCAACTCACAAGTCCACGACCTCAGATCAGCTTCCTCGCACCCTCATAAAACCTACCGGAGCAGCTTCTGACGCTCCGTCCATGGCCGCAGATCAACATCGTCGACACCATCCTTAACCCAACCACCGGAGCAGCTTCACCTACGCCCTCGTCCATGGCCACAGATCCGCTTCGCCCACACCGTAGTCCACACTACCGGAGCCGCTCCACAGACACCCTACTCGACAGTTCTATATATCCTTACCGGACCCCGACAGCCAGCGCAGCGTCATCACCCTTGACGTTTCTAACCTGATTCCCACCGTCTGACAAGATGCCAAGCACCCGCCACGCCCTAGGTACTTGTCACCTTTAAACCCGTCCAGCATCACCTGCCCGATGAACTTCAAATATACAAACAGGTCACTGTTACTTGTTATGCAGTTGGCAAAAACTACAAGGACGATGTTTCTTCTGGATCTAACAGCTTGGCCAACTAATATCCTAGACTGAGGCATTGCTATGATCTTGTAAGTGCATCTCTCTCTCTCTCTCTTGTATTGTTCTGTGCTTGCCAGCATGCTTTGCTAGGATTTTCGACCAGTAATCCCTTTGTGTAGACAATGATTTCTACTACTGGCTACTAAATTAGATATATAGATGTCATACATGATACTACCTCGTATCTCCGTTCCTAAATATAAGTCTTTCTAGAGATTCCACTATAGGCTACATATGGAGCAAAATGAGTGAATCTACACTTGAAAATGCATCTATATACATTTGTATGCGGTCCATACTGGAATATCTACAAAGACATATATTTAGGAACAGAGGCAGTACATTACACAAAATCGTAGGTGGCATGTAGGAATTCCAGTGCACTACATTAGGCTCCCTTAGAGTGCCTGCTAGTCCAGCACACAGAGTCATGGCTAGTTTATGCTATGCACACAATCATTAATTGGTGGTTTAAATATGCGCAAGGGATATGCAATGTATTATCATGTAGAGATGTCTAAAATTAGCCGTGTCAACTTGCAGATAGGGTTACACAATGAGAAAGTACAAGATGTATGTGGCAATTTCATGGAACATCGCAAAAAAAGGAGAGGCATCGGTGAGCTTATACAGTGTGCTGTGGTACGCCACTCCTCCATTGCAATCATTGTGACATGTTATTTGTATGTCGGTTCTATTGGCCAAGTTTCTTAGGGACAATTATTATGAGTTATCCTAAGAAAATAAGCACCTATGAATATAAGCTCCATGTAATGAGCCAACCAGTTATTTTCATTGTGTTTTCATCTTATCTTTGGTATGATCAGTGAAAAGTCTAGATTGCATTATATTTTTTCATTTTGCTGCTCATATGAAAATTAATTTGACTTGCAAACATCACAAATTGAACCCAGTGCAGTAATTAATATGATAGGAAAACAGACCATCACTATTTGCTCAAAATGCAAATACAAAAATACCATCTACTTGCCACAATCTACTTTGGTCAATGTTTTCCATAGAGATCCCATTGCCTAATTTAAACGAAGAATGCATGACCCACATTTAAATGAAAAACAATTATTTATTGAAATTCGATGGTCCAAGTGGCTGGTCATTATCATATAGCAGCACCACCTGAAACCATCATATAGCAGCAGCTACAGCTCATAGTAACTCATCATACATCAGCAGTGTGCAATTCATCATATACTAGCAGCAGCTCATAGCAATTCATCATATATCAGTAGCAGGAGCATCTCATAGCAATTCATCATATAGCAGCAGCAGGAGCAGCTCATAGCAATTCATCATATAGCAGCAGCAGGAGCAGCTCATAGCAATTCATCATATAGCATCAGCAGGAGCAACTCATAGCAATTCATCATACAACAGCAGCAGGAGCAGCTTATAGCAACTCATCATATAGCAGCAGCAACTCATAGCAATTCATCATATAGCAGCAGCAGCTCATATCAATTCATCATATAGCAGCAGCAGGAGCAGCTCATAGCAATGCATCATATAGCAGCAGTAGAAGCAGCTCATATCAATTCATCGTATAGTGGATCAGAATGAAAATTTGGCAAAAATTCAGAGGAGATCATCACCTTGTTGGATGAGCTCATCCTTCAACATCACCTCAAGGCCACGGCCTGGGAGGTGGGGAGGGGGAATAAGGTGCCTTCTGCCACAGTGTGGCATCAACCATAGTTGTGCAGCGCCTGCCGGAGTAGTGCGTTGGACGAACCATAGTGGAGCAGCTGCTGGAGACCATGAGAATGAGGGGCGGCACCAGAGGGAGGAGCAGCCAGGGAGATTTTCCCCTACTTGCCGGCCATGTAGCCTAGCTAGACAGAGCATCATCGAGGACCAGGCAAGATGGGACCAGTGGTGACGGCTCGCTGGAGGAACCCTAGTGCTGCAGGCAGGGGATCGAGGTAGAGGGAAAGGGGAGTGGAGATGCAAGCAGGCAGGGCAATGAACGCTTGCATGTTTGTTTTTACTTGAGGGTGAGGTGTGACGCGGGCGTCAACAGTTGCGTTTTGAGTGTAATATAGGCAGACAACAGAGTCATTTCACTATTCCCCTTCCCTTCAATTTTTAGTGAGGTTCTACCCGAAACACCCCCCTCCAAAGCGAAATTAGTTAAGCCCAAGCCCATAACTCAAAAATGACTTATTTACATCTTGTATAACTTATTTTGATAATAAGCCCTGAGAAGGCGGAATAGAACTGGCCCTTAACCTGCAATTCAATTGTGCATCAAATGATGAATCACTCCTGCTTGCTATAGTGTACATTTAGGCATCATCATACATGGCATAACCTAATACATGTGCATTCCATTGTAGCATTTGGAATATGCAATGTTTATGTTAGTTCATACGTTTCACATGATGTTTAAATGCCCCTTAAATCTGGTCAGTCAAGTGATGGTCTTTAAGCCTCCTTCTTTGCTTCTTTTCTTGATATGTAAGATTTGCTCACACATCTATTCAATTGCTTGTTTGCATCAGCCAGCCATACTAGGACTGTTTGCTTTGATTACTTGTTGTTCTTGACCTAACACTCTAACAGAGCTTGTTAACGATTTAAACACTAAGTGCTGCTGTAGTGGGCCTTTTCTAACTCATAGGTGACATAAAGGTTTGGCTGTACACTAAAGTAGGCTCTCCAAGAGTACCTAGAGATCCAGTTCGAAGGTATGCCTAGTTTTTACATAGTGCAGACATAGTAAATGCTCATTTCATTGTGTGCAAGTGCAAGAGATGCGGCATGTTTCATTATGTGGTGTTGTTTTGTAATAATCTCATCCTTTTGTGTTCACAGACTGGAAAGTATGAATATTTATCTTCCAAGGAGACGAGTAACTAGTTTGTGTCACCTTGCAGAGGGGGTGCAATGAAGATAACATTGAGGATTTCCAAGTATAAGATGTTAGGAAGGAGCCTTGCAAGAGAAGTAGGAGCTGCACTAAGCCTCTTCAACCTGTTAAGGTAAGTCACTGTATCCAACTCAACAGTTCAATTCCTTGTTTGTTTCAGGCATAGGCTCTTTTCAATTGCTTTATTTGTCCTCAGTTAATGAGATGCCCAAAGAATGATGCCTGATGTTGGGTACTTGTATAACTATTAGTTGACATAATTAAAGGCCTTACCATTTAATTACTCCGCTGAAGTGTGCCCGAAGCTTTGAAGTCTATTAACCAACTATTATTGCATGAGGCTCACAATATAGTTTATACTAGGCTAATGATTGCATAGTTTTGCTTGTTGTAGTATGTTTGTACGAAACCCTCTGTTGTTCATTATGCTCCCTAAGACTTTAATTGAGCTACAGAATGGCCAACTGCTTGCTTACTTCTACGCAATGTGCTGTCCAAATTTGTAACTTGTCTATGTTTTGGATTGAGCCCCAACATCATGCTCCTCTGGTGAGGTAAGAGAGATTTCTGTATGCAGGCTGCACAGACTACCTTTTTATAATTTTTAAAATATCACCTGCTTATGCTTCATGACGTGTAACATTATTATTAGTCCTGTTTTGCCATGTACAAAATAGTCTGTCTTGCTCGCTTCACTGTTGTAACTATATTTTCGCCCTGGTCATGTGTACTTACAGAAACATTTCAGGATGAAGTGACATCAACACAAAGATCTGCGAGCAGTGCGGCATGGCCGTTACCGAATGATTATGGATTGGAATTGGAATGTGCTGATGTTCTCGAGCATCAACTAGAGGTGGCAAGACAACATGTACATGATTCTCAACGTACAATCAACAAGTTGAGACTGGACATGCAGGCATTAGATGCAGGAGTCAAAAAAATGAAACAAGACACCGGGGTAACAACGAAGGAATTAGAGATTTTGCAGACTGAAATTTGTGCTATCTAAATCTGGCCAATCCTATTTTCTGAAGAGATTATAGTTCAAATGGTAAGTTATGTTGATGCATGTCCATGATGTAGGAGCTGTATTTGCCCAATGTATGTAATTTGCTGTTTGTGTATGCTTTATTATCACTGGTGCCGAACCATAATGCCCAGTGGGTATAATTGGCTGTAATTTCTTTATTGTATAGTGTAGGATTATTCTACGTTTCTATGCCTTAGTCTCTTTATTGTATAGTGTATGTTTTTAGAGTTGATAGTATAGAGTAGGATAATTCTTTGAATATGCTATATCGTTCAAACGGGGGCCAACTCGCCCAAACGTTGTAGTGACCATGGCCTCCACAGGCCGTATGATCCATGGGCCATCTACGGGACAGACGATCCATGGTCTTCTATGGCCGTCGGATCCGTGGGCCTTCTATGGGCTGTCGGATCCATGGGCCTTCTATCGGCTGTCGGATCCATGGGCCTTCTGTGGGCCGTTAAATCCATTGGCCATCTATGGGCCGTTGGATCAATGGGCCTTCTATGGGTCGTCGGATCAATGGGCCTTCTACGGGCCGTCTCATCTATGGGCCTTGTACGGGCCGTATAAGGGGCCGTAAACGGGCTAGAGTGGAAATCGTACGTTTTATGGGTTGACCATAACGGGCCGTTAATAGGCCGTATTTGATGATACTATGAAAATGGCCCAACAAATTAACGGGCCACAAACTAGTCGACTGTATCCATGGGCTGAATTTGGCCCACAAGCAGAAAAGGTCAGTAACGGGTCGTAAGTAACCGAATGCTCGAAATGAGCCCAAGAATAAATGGGCCCTGAGAAGTCCGAAAGGTAACACGGGCTGGAAACGACCCAATGGAATAATGGGCCGCTAATGGGTATAAAGCGATACACTATTCATTACGGGACAGTCTCACCACGGGCCATTAATGGGCCAAGAGTTACAAAGGGACTCATATGGGCCGAAATACGTCATGGTCCATACATGGGCCGGAAGTTACAATGGGCTGGAATCATATTGGACGGCCCAGATGACGCTACTGGGCCTAATTCCGGTAGGCCGTAACAGGTCGTGAGTTAGCAGGCTGTAAATGGGCTATATGTGAACATGTCGTTAACAGGCTTTCCGTGGGTTGGCCCGCCACCTTTTGACAAAGTAAAATGGGCTAGCCTTTTCACAGGAATGGGCCTCTGTTGGGCCGTGCCACGTGTCGACGTATCATAGGAGCCTTGGGTCCAATGAGTGGATGACATCTGTCCCAACGGTGAGCTGACACGTGTTTCCTCCAGCCAATGATGATTTTACATGTGGAAAATACCCATTGGTCGGGGCTGTTAACGGGTTATCGGATCCAAAACCGGACCTGATAGCTTAAGGGCATTCCATTACGGTGGATGCCATGTGTCGGTCACCCTTAATGAAAGTACTTCTGTGACATGTGATTTATCGTCATGGAAGTGGACACTTCCGTGATGATAATTTTGGTAATGTCATGGAACACTTCTACGACAGCACAGGTATGATTATCTTGATTCTGTCATAAACTTGTCATGGATGTACATGCATGACAAAAAACGCGACCTACTGTGACAAACACGTATCATCACGGAAGTGTATTCTTTTGTAGTGAATGATACAGTTAAAATAGAGCGAGTGTCCTCTCTATCATTTCCTTTCCAATGTAGATAAAGAAAGTGCTTCTCTTTGTTAGTATATGTTTCATCAACTAGTCCCATTGTTAATGTTTAAGCGTTTTTGCAAACTGGGGTGCTTAATTTTAGTTGATCTGCACAAAAATAGAGATTGGAATGTCTCAAGGCCCGTCCTTGTACTACCGCTGTACACTGATGTTCATCACTAGCAGAAGGTGTATCCGGGAGACTTGGGTCGATTTCCAGTATAAGGCGTATCGTATGAGGCGTCGCAGGGCCCATCTCGCCCTCGCAACATGGCATACTATGATACTATTGCTATATTTCCTTATATTTATTAGTGTATGTTTCATCAACTAGTGCCACTATAATGTAATCACACTTTTTCATTATCTGTGCAAACAGGGTTATTCAGTTGCATTTTGGTGGAACTGCACAAATGTACGGATGGAACCGGCATATATGCAGAGTGCGAGGTGCCAAGTAAAAATTACCGACACCAACCCTACTCCATCTAAGCATTGGCATCCACCACCACCACTAGTGGGATGTGTGGCGCTCACTATGGATGGATCTTTCTCGGCAGCAAATCCTCTAACCAAACTAGTAGCTTAGACTTCAAAAAATACTAGTAGCTTATATTGGCATTTTTCTAGGGAGTAATCTATTTTTCTTTATTGTACACAGTGTCACAACTTTGACCCAAAGGTCCAGAGCTATTTTAGGGTGATTGGCGTAGTACTCGGAGACTGATTGTAAGCATGATTTTTATTAGCTGTCACACTAATTGTAAGCATGAGCAAATGGAAGATTAGGTTTGTGCGAAGCTTACCTTAAACCATACCGACGCCATTGAAACGAGGCGAGCGTCGAGGGAACCGTGGAGAACGGAGGGGAAGGGACATCGCACCATCCGACCTCCTCTTGCCGTGGTAGAATGAATACTCATGTGGCTCCGGCTGGCTCTGCACCCTCACGAACTGCACACCGTATGTTGTGGGAACGATTCTGACAAAAAGAAAGGGGTTGGATAAAGGAGCATGATCTATCGAGATGTATATGGGTGACATGGTGTTTTAGCGAGTTCGGGCCTCTCTCGGTGGAGATAACAACCCTACGTCTCGTGCTCCGGAGAGGCTTTATTTTATCTGAGTGTATATTCGGAGATTACAATATGTGTGTGAGAGATAGGATAACCAATCTCCATGCCCCAGCTAGTCTTGAGACTAATGGCTAGAGAGAGAGCCAGGGGAGGAATGAGAGAAGAAAGAGCCTCCTGAGCTATGCGGTGGGGGTGGCTTATATAGAGTGCGCC
This sequence comes from Triticum dicoccoides, assembly GCF_002162155.2. Classification (NCBI taxonomy): domain Eukaryota; kingdom Viridiplantae; phylum Streptophyta; class Magnoliopsida; order Poales; family Poaceae; genus Triticum; species Triticum dicoccoides. The sequence goes on from NC_041384.1 coordinate 182,608,063, forward strand.
ACCCCCTCACCTCTTATGTTACAATTTAGAGCATCAATGCCATAATATCAGCCCACTATGAAACCTCCACTATGAAGATGACGTTTCAATTGCCTTGCTGACTGTTGGTCTTCGCTCGCCCGAGTGAGTCATATAGCCGAGTGGTTGCCTGTCATCCGAGTGGATGATATGTCGATTCGTTCGAGTGGATAGTATGTCTCAATGATATTTATCTGGACCCACCTGTTGTGTGGACCCCATGCTTTATGCCTATTATGTGTATCTCCAACACCATACTCGATTGATTCGTTATCCTCTGGGTGCTCGACCTTCGACCTGTATGCCCACCACGTCCGCCTGACTTTCACCTCGGGCGAATCTATCTGCTCCATCACCTAGAGGAGATACTCAATGAACTCGAAGGACTGCGACGTGACTACCGTCGAGGAGTACATCGCCGCCATCTCGCTCTTTGGCATACATTGCCACATGGCCCTCACCGTCCTCGAAATCTCCCACTCATTGTCAAACCAAGTAAGGATCTCCTTCAACCTGGCTAACTTTGCCTGGTCGCCGCCGGCGATCTGCCTGATTCGCTGCCGCATCCTCTCCATAGATGTCCTTCTGAGTGGTCCGGTGCTAGCTTTGGAAGATGGGAGGAGAGACGATGGTCTTGCAATAGAGAAGAGGGAGAGGCGAGATGGTGGTTTCGGAATGGAGATGATGGAGAGGAGAGGGGTGGTTTTGCAATGGAGAAGAGGGAGAGGCGATACGGTGGTTTTGGAATGGAGATGATGAAGAGGAGAGGTTTCCCTGCCTTCTGGTTGCTGACAGGTGGGCCCCGCGCTTGTTGGGACCCATGTGTCAGTGTCTCAATGGCAGGATGGGCTACGTCAGGGGATCCTCGTCCGAGGAGAGAGGATGTGGTTTTGCATTGGAGAAGAGGGAGAGGCGAGGTGGTGGTTTTGGAATGCAGATGATGGAGAGGGGAGGAGGTGGTTTTGCAATGGAGAAGAGGCAGAGGAGCTTAGTGTTGTCAGTATTTCCAGGTTGTGAATTGTGTTTTGTGTTGTGCATTTTGAGAGTAATTTCAGATGTGAATGTCTTCTGAATTTCAAATTTGCAGTATTGAGCATATGAAGTATTTTATGAATTCTAGAGATCTATTTTTAGCACTTAAAAATGTAGTTTCATAGGAGTATAAAAGTGCAGACAATGTGATTCTCAGAGAAGAAACTGCAAGTTTCAGTTTCAGATAAGAAACTGCAAGTTCAGTTTCAGATAAGAAACTGCAACTTTCAGAGGCAGAGCATTTATATTAACACGGCCTTTTCAAATAGGGTTAAAATCATGTTGGAAGTTTTATTCATGGTCGAAAATGGAACTACCGGCCAGTTAACATCATGCTGATTAGCATTCATGCATAGCACATCTTCATATGATGCACAGTCAAAAAGGTATGCTATTTTCAAAATGCCCACACAATGTTGAGTGTGCGAAAATCAGAGAAAATGAGGGATGAAGTTTTGGCAAGTGTTGGACGTGGTGTGCGTAGATGACAATGGGGACCCACATGTCAATAATGGTAGAGGCAAAAAATTTGGAAATATTTTCCCTGCATTAGGTGGAATCGAACCCGGGCGGAAGAGTTGTCGCCTGTCGGGTAGTGTCACTTGGCCACTGGGCTAGCTCAGTACTTTCGTTACAAATAGGGCACTGCCTTAGGTGGTTTGATCTCCTCCTGCGCCTTTGTGCGCTCGCCGCGCTGTCTGCCATTGTGAACATGCTGAACAAACGAGAGGAATCTGGAGAGGCGGACATTCGGGACCCACCAAGTCTATGGCCGTACGCAAGCAAGTGCCTCATCGAAAAAATACTTCCTCCTAATGCTATACTGACGTTGGGGCCCACGGGTTTGTCAACATAGTTACATGTTTTTAGGTGCTTCAACATAGTTACTATAAGAGATAAATTCACAACGAAGCCGGTGAGCTGGCACGTATCATTTATTATCACTGGGGCAGCAAGTATCAGCTGCGTTTTGGGCTGCCCCGTCTAGGCTTTCTTTTTTAAAATGCGCAGCCCATGACATGCCAGTTTTTATTTTTTTGAGGGCCGTCATGTATCGACCGGCCTATGGACCTCCCATCCGAGGTTTTATTTTTCCTGAAACATCGGCAGCCCAATTTATGTATTTTTTAAAGAGAACGCAGAGGTCTGTTCTATTTTTCTATATAAGAATAGGAACGCCTGGTCCAACTTATGTTTCCCTTCTAACTATATTTAAATTATTTTATATGTTATTATATATTATTGTTATTGTCATTATATATTTAACAGATACTTACATATGTAATAAAACAATATCCCACATCTTATTAACTTATAAAAATAATTTCTTAACAATAAAATCCTGGATTTTTTGGCAACGAAAATCCTGGTGATTGTGTACAAAAGCTTGGTAAGATTTAAGGACCAAAGTAATAATAAATCACTTATTATTTAAATATATTTATAACAAAATGCTCAGCCCCTGTTAACTTTTTGATAACGTTGCTGCCCCAACCCGACATTATAATTAGAATAAGCCCATCAAAATCATGTATATCAAGAAAGTGCAAATGGCCTGTAATTTTTTAGGAAAAAAATAAATGGGCCGCATGGACGCTACATTATTTGTTCACCCAGCCCAGCAAATGGACTATAATTCTAAAAAAGAGATCAAATTGACTGTAAATTCTAAAAAAAATTGGTTGAATACGTGCCACATTTTTGGAGGCTGAAATGTGGGCCAATAGGTCGAAGCCAACACAAGTCGTTGTCAACTTAGTCAACAAATGATTTTGACATCGTTAGCCGTTGGATTTACATCCAATGACCAGCATCCATCTTCAATCTCTCATCTTCTTCCTCCAGCACCGCCGGGACCACCTGCTCCCGCCCCCTGCTGCTAGCAGCTCTGCTTAGCACGCTTCGCTGTGAAGCGCTACCCCACCATTGGCCAAGCCATCCCTCCACCCCTCCACACCTCCTGTTCTTCTCCACCGACTGCCGAACCACACCGCACCAGAACCAGTTAACCCTCGTACACCTCTCTGTCTGTGACTCTACTCCCGTGTATTCCCATCTCCGGCTCATTGCTGTCCGAGGCCTCGCCGTTGTCCACCACCTTGGATGCGCTCGGCGCAGAGTGGTCAACATGGTCAACGAATGAATCCATCGAAAGTAGACTATGCATGGAGAGGCTGACAGCTGGGTCCATGGCTGCACGAATGGAAATGCCTCCTTATTATGCGCAAAATAATGATTCCTCCACCGGACAGCTGGGACCCACCG